>NC_083354.1:84997645-85306558 GCF_030254825.1 Meriones unguiculatus
GGAGACTGAGGTGCCAGGGGCTACATCTGAACAGGGGTTCTAGGTTATCTCCATGAATGGTCCTTGGTTAGAACATCAGTCTCAGAAAAGACCCCTACAGTTTTTGGTTCTGTTGCTCTTCTTGTGGAGCTCCTGTCTTCTCCAGGTCTTACCCACTTCTTTCATAAGATTCCCTGGGTTCTGCCCAAAGTTAAGATATACAAAGATACTGTATACTTGTCTGTTTAACATAGTATTTTTATGTTGCTCGTCTTCTCCAGATTTTGTCTCAGCCCAACAGTGCCTCCTCTGCGTGCACAGCTGGGTGCACACTGAGCATGCATAGAGGTTGTAGCCACTTCGGCTTTTTCAAGCTCCTGAGGACCAACACCTACTAAAATTTGATTGCCTTGCAATGCCACTACATTATTCCAATTTATTACCTCACTTGGCTCTACCTCACTTTGCATCTCCGCTGTTTCCCAACCCCTCAATTTTCTCCATCATGCACCCCATTTCTATTTCTCTGAGGAAACTAAAGGAATCAGAAGAAACCAACTATTTCCTCTCCAACTCACTTCCCAGCTCCTTCCCTGAATTCCCACTCTCCTCCTTCTCTGTTATCCCAAATGGCTGGAGCCACCCAGCCACCCACCTGCCTAGCCAAGGCTGCCCTTAATGTACTAGGTCCCTTCACCTCTGACCTACTCATGGGGGTTTCTCTGGCCGCAGCTGCTCTTCTGTGCCTTGCCTGACCAGTGTTCCACCTGATCGTTTTCATCAGTGCATCTCATGCTCTGTCAGCTAGCTCCCACACAAAATCTAACTCATCTCTCTTTATTCCACACATCCCCTGCCAGTAACTAGACTGTCTTTTTGAAAAACAACTGTATATTTGTAATGTTTCAAGTCCCATGTGGGGAATGTGCAGGTTTTTATGGTATGTGATGTCATTTACTGTCACCATTGTCACGTCCTTTGATGTTTGGATCACTTCTCTCTTTCTTCTTAGTGAAAGCCTCCTCACTAGCCTTTCTTTGTTGCCCTAATAATTTCTTCCAAAGCAGCCTCCAGAGCAGTTTTTTAAAAATATGTGTCCGGTGGCACCACTCTTCTCTTCAAAGCGCTACTGATAAGACCCATTTTATCGAAAATAAAAGCTAAAATGTTCATGGTGTCACGATGACTCCCTTGAACTTCCACAGGGTACCCCCCTTACTGAGCCACTTTCAGTCTGTTGTATTTCACTCATCCCCCTGAGCTGCTATTCCAGGTAGGCTACTCCGAGAAGGGGGGTATTTCTATATCGTTCTCACTGCTTACTTTCTTCATGTACTTCTGCAGCCATTCTTTTATTAGTACAGTTTTCCCTGCCTCTGGCTTGCAATGAGGCACACTGATGTACAAGACCCTGCTAACACCTAGCCCCATTCTCGTTATTTTTCTCCACAGCTCTCACATCTGTCTCCAGTGTTAGATCCTGCACCTTTTCATGTATTTTTTTTTTGTCACCGCGATCTTGCGGGGATACACACTGTACAATAGCACATCATCTTGTTCATTCCCAGTGTTTTTTTTCAGTGATGACTGACTCAACGAGCTGCTCACCTATTTATTGAATAGGTGACGATACTCACCGAGCGAATGCAGCCACATTCTGAGCTAAGCCAGCTGGGAATAACCTGCAAAAGTCTAGCCGCTGGAGAGTGAAATGGGACTGTGCTCAGGGCCATCGGATTTATAAGAGTCCCACCTCCTCCTGCTGGTGGTGCTGGTGGTGGATGGCTAGAGTATACAATAAATCACTGAGGGGGGGAGAGGTCTGAATTCCAGATTTTAGTTTGGCAACTATAGGATTGTGAAATTATAGGTAAGGGATTTAAGATTTTGATTTTTTTTTTTTTTTTGGTTGTTGTCGTTGAGCATTTTAATAATCTGAAGATAAGAACAGATTTTCTAATCTCTTAAATTTCCCCGAACGGAAGTTTCTGACACGGGGGGGGGGGGGGGGGCCCAGAACTGAGGTGTGTATGTGATAGATACAGTGTGTCCAAATGCAGGTCAGTGTCACCTGGTACTGAACAGTGACCTCAGGTTAAGTTTGTTTCTTTTGGTTTTAGCTCTTTGGACAAGAGATGCTAATAGGTCGCCAAAGTATCATTGTCTTTCTTTGAAGCAAGAGATACACTTAAAATAAAGACTTTGTCTCTCTTTTGGAAGCAAGAAGGCAAGAAGGAGTTTTGTAACTTTAACCTCAACAAAAGCCTCAGGAAAAAAAAAAAAACTCAACAAAAATTATGCTTAAGTAATTCTGCAAATAATGTACTGTGAGCTGCCAAAATGAGACTCGAAAAAAAATGGAATGGACAAAAGTTAGGTATTGAAAACATAATTTAATAATTTTAACTTCGCTTTTCTAAGAATATTACAAAAGGGTAGGAAAAAAAAACCCCACAAAACCCTGTGGGGCAGACACATAGCCCTGCAACACATTATTTGCTGCTCACGGTTACATCCCTCCTCTGTCCCCAGATCTCCATGATGCTCATTAAAACAAAGAGTTGCTCATGGAGGAATCTCAGCACTGACATGCCAGTTCCTGCCGCAGTTGAGAGTGGCGTTTCAAATCAGAAGGTATTCTGTGAGTTACAAAGGAAGTAAATCTCATTTGCAGTCTCCCCAGACCTTTAATTAGAAAAAAAAAAAATGAAAATGAAAAAAAAAAAAAGCACAGTGAACTGTTCTAGGTCCTAAGAACTGCTCATTGGCAGGCAATAATCATGAATCTTAACAAATGCCCAGGGCTCAGGTACAAAGCCAGCACTAATATTTGACATAGGATGCATCAAAAGAGCTTACTGTAATGGCTATTTTCTCCTTTCATAAAAGTTCTAGTTCATTCTTTCCTCTTTCCAAGAGCTCCTGGAGAAAGCATTCCTTACCTTATTTCTTGCAGTGATTTTTTTTTCCTCATTTATCCATAAGGCACCATCAGCTCTAGATAGATTTCTTTAAAAAAGACCATCAGCTCTAGGATGATTTCTGGAGAAATGTCTTCTCAAAGATAGACCATAATGACATGAAGGTTAGAAAGATTCAAACCACCTAAAACGGGCCTCAAGTTTCTGTTTGCATACTGATTTTACTTCTGTGATACCAAGAATATGGACTCTAAGGGTATACCAATAAGACTGTTTCAAAGATCATGGCTCAGCTTCTCTTGATTTCTAGGATCCTACTGCCGGCTTGAGAATGCACGAGGGTTGACTGAACACCCATTTAAAAAGTTCAGACTCCGAAAGGAAAAGCCTCTTTTTGCCAGCAGCTATCAACAATCAATAGATCCCAAAGGAAGGGAAGGGGCCTTCTGAGCCTCTGACGTATCTACGGTGGAATCCTGACTGGTTGAGCCATGGCTGATAGGTCTATATGAATGCAACTGCTGGGTCCTGTCCAGAAGGCTTTGCTACAGAGCATGCTCCCCCTTATAATTTTCCCTTCCATTCCTCTGTGGTATTCCTTGAGTCTGGAAGATGTGTGTTATAGATCCCACTCAAGGCAAAGTCCACCACAATCACTCTTTCTCTATCCTAGGACCAGACGAGAGCCTTTGCATTCAGAGCTGTCCACTGCAAACAGAAGCTCGTCTGCTGAGGCCCAAGGGCTGCGTTTACTGTGGGTGTTAAGATATGTGTTTAGAAGGCAGTTTGATACTATGTCCATTTAGCAAAGTAATAGTAGTTTATTTTCCTCGAGAGCCTATGATCTCCTCAGTCATGGTTTCATGACTGGGGTTACGGTACCAGGAATGAGTTTCTTCGCATGGAGCAAGTTTCCAAATCCAATCAGAAAGCGATTGGAAAACCTTATGAAACTTATGCCACTACTGTCTGGGTGGAAGTAACATGTGAATATGATCAAATCACACTGAACAGATTTATACAATTTTCAATGAATAAATATAAATCCTATATTAAAAAGAAGTTCAGATTTCTGATCTTGTGTCCCAAGAACTGACTATTTGGTCTGGTATAGACCCCGAGTCTTCGCATTTAAGCAAGTAACCAAGGAGCCAGAGATAAAATTGGATGTTCCTTTCATACCCGCTGAGGGTGGTTGTCCTGGTGAGATCTTCACTCTTCTTCTTCCTACTGCTTCCTGCAGTATGCCTGACCTGACTCTGGAATGGTTTGCTGTACCTCTCGGTTACTCTTGGCAGATGCTTCTATGCTTTGGGCATCTGGAATTTTTCTCTTTGTTTCTTTCTCCACTGTAAACCCTCAAAACAAAATGGTAGAGATTCTATTTGTTCCCCTTCCTTGCTTCATCAAGACAGGGAATCTGACTCTTTATTAGACCTCATTGAAAACCTTATAAGTGACAAACTGTATACAAAGATAGGGAGATTCAAAATGTCTGAAGTTTATCAAAGACTTTATAGATGTCACCCCAAATCTACTTCCCTCTTATAGGGGTGGAAGAGTTTTAGGGATTTAATTAAATCTCATTCTCCTGACTAGGGATCTCAAAGCTTTCCATTTCCCCCTGCTCCTCCCCATCACCCATCTGGCTTTTTCCTTCAACTATAGTGATGTCCATTTGGCCTCCCTACTTTGTGGATCTCTGCCCATCATTTCTCTTTATTCAGACTGTCTTAGTAGACAAACTTATAAACAACCATCACGTACTCAGAAAGTCCCCTAATCCTGATTGACTCTAAATTTTAGAAAAACAGGAACTATGGGAATAGGAAACTCCTTGCAGAAGCTGGTACTTCTTTGTATGCCGTGAGCTGAAGAGTGTCCGTGGACAAGTCCTTATTTCCCACACAAGTTCCAAAGAGGGCCATTACACATGTCTTTGGGTGCTTGAAGGTGATCCAGGCCATGGATATTTATTATTATTATTATTATTATTATTATTATTATTATTATTATTGTTATTACTTCTAGATATTTCACTCCACGGAGCTTGTATCACTGTGTCTTCTAAATGACTCATATTTTCTTTAACATATTTCCTTCATTGACTCTCACTCTGTTGTATTTTGCTTCACTCATAAAGACTCGGTTTTTTTGCCCTTTGGTCCTTGTTTTTGTTTAAAGTGTGTAAAATGCATTCTAGAACATTCATGTTTAGACTCACTTATTTGCTAAGTCTTTATTCTGTCTTGTTTCTGGCTTCATTTCTGCTAAGTGAATGGAGTTATATTTTTCCGCTCCCTCCCCCACCGATCACAATTTTTGATTGGGTGTAAAGATAACATGACTTTTACCTTATTTGAAGGTGGATGTTTTTGTACTCTTTCCTAAACTTTGGTCTAGGATGTCTCACTAAGCATGAAGATTTCCAGTCTGCCTAATGTAAAACTAGTTTGTTTTCTAGTTAGTGTGAGGTAGAGGAATTGATTTTTTTTTTCCCCTGACCATTCCGAATGGTTCTTCCTGCCCTCACTTGTTGTGAGGCTGAGGGATTCTTTCTATATTCCTTCTGAATCCATCTCCCCCACCCTTAATACATTACCCAAACTCATGTTTTGGTCAGTGTTTAGTTTAGTGCCAAAGTTGGATTCTTCTCTAGGTTTTTGGAATTATTTTCCTTGGTTCTATTCTCTCATCTCTTGCTTGCAGACTAACTCTTGCTGCTCTGAGTTCTCCAGATTTTCATCTTCATTATTCCCAACTAAGAGACCCTACTCAACGCTGTCTCAGACACATGCCAGTAGAAGTCATAAATAAGAAAGAGTCATGGACTAAAGTAAAGGGATTCTAAAAGCTGGTGATGAGAAGATTAATAGAGGCAGAAAGATAATAAAAAACGAAAAGATTTATGGGAAGACTAATGGTAGAGTCTATAGTCTCCTGTGTTCCAAATGATAATTCCATTTTTCATACACTTTGTCTATGTTTGAGAGTCCTCAGTGCTTATTTCTGTCTGAATCTTTCTGGATGATCTTATCACTGTTTCAGAATAACGTAAGACCTACTTATTGGGTACTGATAATAATTGGTCAAAATAAGAACCTGAGTACTAAGAACAGATCCATCCTCTTTATTTGTTAGAAAAGCACACAGCGGGAGCTAGGTAATGAGATATGAATATATATGCAATTCATTATACCAACCTTTTCTTGTCATAAAGTACAAACCACAGGGATAATTATATAGGAAGGAGAAAAAGAAAGAAGGAAGAAATTAAAGGAAGAGAGATGAAAAAAACTGTTTCATAACAAATTATAGGAAACGATGTTTTAAGGGCATCTGCCCTTCAGACGACAGGACCGTGCTTTACCCGATCCCTGCCCCCTTTGTCAGGCATCCTGTTGTAACATCTCATAGCACTCCATGTTTTTGCTTTGTGCAGTGATCTCAGCTTGTAATTATATTTTGTTTGTGAATATGTAATTAATATGTTTCTTTCTAGCTGGATTGTAAACAATAATGGAGAAGAATTTATAAACATTTATTGAGTTAATGAACGGCTGCCTTAGACCCGTGGGAAAATAGAATGCATGTGAAAGAAGCTTTACTCTCCTATATCCATTTTATATCAATGTAAGTGTGTCACAATGCAGTTCTTTCCTTTCACCTTGGATTCAAGGGATAGGACTCAAGTTAGCAGGTGACCTGTTAGCAGCTATGCTATCTTGCTGGCTCTATCCTAGGGTCTCTTAAAGATGGATGCAGTTATCTGAATAAGTGAGAGTAGATCTGGTTATTTCCATGCGTTGCTTACTAAGGTTTCCCACACAGAGCAGTCAAAAATTTCTCTTTCTGAATGGTTTCTAATAATTATCTTGATTTCTCTGGGACACCTTAGAGGAAAAAGATCTTAGGTCACATACTAAATCCAGCAGTATCTAGCCCATGGCCTTTGGCTTCAAGAGCATGCATATGTTTAATTTGAATGACATTTCAACACAGTGAGCTCTTTTGGTCTACTTGCAGCCCATAGGCTTAGGTTGAACATCTTTGTTTAGATCAATGTTTCTCAACCTTCCTAATGCTGTGACCCCTTAACACAGTTCCTCATGCTGTGGTGACCCTCAACAGTAAATCGTTTTTGTTACTATTTCATAACTATAATCTTATTACTGTTATGAATTGTAATGTAGATATCTGAGCTTTCTGATGGCCTTAGGCAACCCCTGTAAAAGGGTCATTTGACCTTCAAAAGCCTTACAACCCACAGTTGAGAAGCACTGCCCTAGAGGGTTTGTATGACCCCAGCCCATGCCTCCCTGCTATTGCCATTTGGCATGGTCACTAGAGTCCCAGAACATTTGATCCACATGACCTTGGACTAGATCTCCCCAAAGCGTGAGTCAAAAGAAGTCCTGTCTCTCTAGAAGCTGTCAAGGATGTTTCTTCACAGTGACAGTAAGCGATGTAGTATCAAATCTCGTGTTGGGAATTTGTTGCTGCTGCTGCTGTTATTCGTTTGTTTTTTGTTTTTTTTTCTTCCTTTACACACTTTTGACCATTTTTATTACAATTTATTCACTTTGTATCCCAGCTGTAGCCACACCCTCATCCCTTCCCAATCCTGCCCTCTCGCCCTCCCTCATCTCCTCCCATCCCTTTTCCCCAGTCCTCCTCCCCTTCCATCTGAACCTAGCCTATCAGGTCTCATCAGGACTGTCTTTCATAGTCTTTCTCTGTGGTCTGGTAAGCCTGCTCCCCGCTCAGGGAGAGGTGGTCAAGAAGCCAGCCACTGAATTCATCTCAGAGACAGTCCCTGTTCCCCTTAGTAGGGCACCCACTTGGACAATGAGCTGCCATGGTCTCCCTCTGTGCAGGGGTTCTAGGTTATCCCCATAAGTGGTCCTTGTTTAGGGTATAAATCTCAGAAAAGAACCTTTTGGTTCTCCTTGTGATGCTCCAGACTCTTTCAGGTCTTTCTATCTCCCCCTTTTCTTCAATAAGATTCCCTGCACTCTGCCCAAAGTTTGGCTATGAATCTCAGCATCTGCCTTAATACCCTGCTGGGTATAATCTTTCAGAGGTCTTCTGTGGTAGGCTCCTGTCCTGTTCCCTGTTTTCTCCCTCTTCTGCTGTCTATCCTGTTTGTCTTTCTAAGTGAAGATTGATCATCTTACCCAGGGTCCTCCTTCTTGCTTATCTTCTTTAGGTGTACAGATTTTAGTACGATTTTTAAATTATTTTTAAATTAGGTGCAACAAGAGGTTGCAAAGGGGTGATAGATTCTCCAAAGGGGTCATGAGAACTACTGAGTTTGATGCTGACTCTGGATACCATTTCCAACATTCTACTTTGCCCTTGCTTCAAAAAGCACCTTAATAGTTAACTACCGCTTTCAGGTGTGCAAGGAATCTGAACACGGAAGGGATCTGATGATTCCCTGATTTTCCTAGAGCTAGCTCTTTAATGTGCTCTTTCATCTTTTCTTTTAGGGGAAAATAATTCACCTCCCTTAACAAAAGGATACAGTGTCATAGGTGCTAAAATATATGGTCCCAGAATTCTTGGAAAAATTGAGTATTGTATCTCCCTGTTGAATAGATTTCACAGATTTCACGGCAGTAGCCATATTAGGCTGATTACATACAAATAAGTATGAGTGACAGAAGCATAAATGGATATCCATAAAATGTTCTCAAAGACAGTTCTGATGAAAATTCGATAGCTGAAGAATGCAACTCACCTAATAAAATAGAGAAGATGTAGTCAGTTCATCATAACAAAAATGCCTTCAGCTATTTGATGAAGCCCATGTACAAAATTTGTACATATTCTGCCTTTGAGAACAGAAGGCAGATCAGTGTGGCTTAGTCTTAGCATGGAAATGACTACGCATCTATGCATTTTTTTTTTAACACAATGGCAAAAATTGCATTCTGGGTCACAGCTGAGCGATATCAGCTCCTCACATTTGTCACTTAAATGTGTTCATTTTTCAGGATCCAGAGTCTTTTGCTGAAGAAAAGAAGATAAAACAACCACAGTAATAACAATAATAAACCATTCTTCATACAACACTCAGGGAGTCAACAGTAGCCCTGGGTATTGTAGGGGGTACTACGTGCTATTTATCTACGTGGGCACAGAAGACAGGCTTCCTGACCCCTCAGGGTTCATAGTCCTACTCTGGAAATTTAACATAAGCCTCTTAAGCATGAGTAATATTTGAATTATAAATTAGCCATAGGTGCAAAATAAGCAGTTTAAGAATTCAAAGGAAGAGAAAAATAACCCCTATAAGTTATTGTTGAGGTACGTCTGTCCAGCAGACTAAACTTTGGGGGAAAATGCTTATTTGTTGTTCATGTCTTTATCTATGTATCCTGCTTGGCATTGTGAGAGTTCTGAAGGAGCTGTTGGTCACCAAGATAGGTGGAGCCTGGTTGTCTGATTCATGATCCAAGAGTTCTGTTTCAAACATTGATCATGAACAATATTTATTAATCCAAGACTTGTCCGTTCCAAGAGAAAACATCAGAAGACAAGTGGAAAAATGAATGAATGCAGTTATATCTGAACGACATATTGTATTTGTTTTCAATTTTGATCCTAACAAATCCATTGTCCAAATAATTCCACAAGGGCATCATTTTGACTCCTGAATTTATTGTGCTTTAAGGTGAGACCTATTACTACCTCAAGTTAAGTTGCTGTTATTAAAGATTAGAAAAAAATTAAAACAGTAGAAAAATAAAACCAGCTTTGCCTTGTAATTTGCTTTGCTATAAATTGCAAAACATGCCCGAAGCAGTGCGGCTGGCCGCAGTTCAGAGGAGCATTTGCAGGAAAACTCATTATTCTCAAATTTGAATTTTGACGCATTTTGTTAGCCATCACAGAAAGGAAGAACTCTGTCGTCTTAAATAGACAATTTGAATTTTCTATCCCCTTGTTACCTATTTTTCCAGGCTTCTACTTATCACCCCATTTAACTTGTAAGGAAAGATAGGGCACGCAGAGAATTCTGCCATGGAAAATAACTCCCAGTTTCTGCATCTAGAGCACTTTTTGGTCCCAGCAGGAAGCAAATGTCTGTAGCTGGGCCATTAAGGGAGATGAGTGATTGCTTAATATATTTTAATGGATTGCTGGTTGGCAACCTCACATAACAAGGCTTTCTAAACAGGAACTTCAGGAGCCGGAGCACAGCAGCTCTAGGCCATGGCTAATGAGCTTGGTACCGAATGCTTTCATCTGGAAGCTTTTGCTAAAGTTTGAGAAGTTGCCACAGCAACAGATGATGTCACCTGATGTTTAGAAGAGCATTTGAAGATGTCAGAGGAAATGAGTAATCCTTACCTGGCAAAGCCAAACAGGTAGGCAGTGCCTCAATCCAGAAAGGGACAGCGGGAATCACAACATTCACTCATCTTCTTTTCAGCTAAGAAAATGTGTATGCTTTGACAGATGCTGTTAAATGAGCATGCTTAAATTAAGACGATGATAATATTTGGGTATCCTTATGATCCCTTTCAACATCAAGTTTAAATTTGTAATATTCTCAGTACTTAAAAACAAATCGACAGCACAAATATTATTTCTGGAGGGGTTCTGTAACGATTTGACCTTGGGGGGAGGGCTAGGGAAGTGTTTTAGGTGGTAAACTGCTTGTCACACAAGGGTGAGGGTATAACATCGGATCCCCAGTTCCCACATAAAAAGTAGAGTACCATGTTGGGTGTCTATGATCCTAATGTGGAGGAGGCAGAGACAGGGGATCCTTTGTGATAACTGGCAGTGAGACTAGCAGAATCGCACACTCCAGGATCGGCAAGAGACTATGTCTCAGAAAACAAAGTGGAGAGTGATTGTCTTCTTCTGGTCTTTGCATGTATACACATGCTCATGTGCACCTGCTTGCATGTGTGCACACACCCATACATGAGTATACATGTATTCACAACAACACACACAAAATACAACAATACACACAAAAGTAATAAGACATTGACTGCGAATGAACACACCATGATTTCGATGTGTCTTTATTTTAAGAGATTGAATTAGTTGCGGGTCTTAGTTAGGGTTTCGAAACACCATGGGTCTCCTTACAGTTTCAGAGATTTTAGTCAATTTTCATCATGGTGAGAAGTATGGCAGCGCGTAGGCAGACATGGCATCGGAGAAGGAGCTAAGAGTTCTACATCTTGATCCGCAGGCAGCAGAGAGGGACTGCCACATAAGCCTAGCTTGAGCACAGGAGACCTCAAAACCCACCTCCACAGTGACACACTTCCTCCAAGAAGGCCACAGCTCCTAACAGTGTCACTCCTTGTGGACCAAATATTCAAACACATGAGTCTACTTGGAGGACATTCCTATTGCACAGGCTTGTAGCTATACCACAATGCGGAAATGCATTTAGTCTAACTTCAAAAGGCCCCATAGACTATTACAGTTTCAACTCTGATGAAAAGTCCAAAGACTCTGAGATTCAAGGCACTCTCATAACTGTAATGCCGGATGTGAAAAATCAAAATTAAAAAGCAGACCACATACTTCCAACATATAATGGCACAGGATATACATTACTGTTCCAAATTGGAGGAAAGGGAACATAGTTAGGAAATACTGAGCCAAAGCAAGACCGAAACTGGCTAAACTCCAAACTCTGCATCTCCAAGTCCGATGTCAAAGCACTTTTCAGATCTCTAACTCTTTTCAGTTTTGTTGACTATGACACAGTTCTCTCTTTTGAGATGGAATACACTTCGCTCTTTTGAGCTGGCTCTACTCACTATCAGCAGCTTCCCTTCACAGGTATCCCAGGGTTCTGGCATCTCAAGCATCTTGGGATTTCTAAGGCAATCCAGGCTTTGCCTTCACAGCTTCATGCAATGGCTGCCTCTCTAGGCCTCCAAGAGAGGCCACATCTCTGCCACACACGTATCCCCAGTGGCTTTCTTGGCTGTGAAGGGATTTTTCCATAACCCCTTTCTTCTATCCTTGACTCCAAAGCCAGGACCACATGGCCAGAGCTCTAAGGTCTGCTACTTATTGGAGCATGGCTGCTTTCTTCAATTACATCTTCACCAGCCTTCTGTTTTTGATGGTTTCCTTTACCGTCTACATTTGCCTAAATTTGGAACTCACTCTGTAAACCGGACTGGTCTTACTTATGTCTGTTTCTTGAGTGCTGGGATTAAGATGTGAACCACAAAGCCTGAACCTATACTGTTCTTTAACTCTTTTTTCACAAGTTGGAAGCTCAGCCGGTGAGTTCTTGTCCTGAGGCCTCTACTTCCTAAATTTCCTTTAATCTGTCTCCTTGTGCACAGAGCTTAGTTCTATCCATTTCTGGTGCTTCTTTTCTTTTTGAACTGTTCAGTTTATAGTTTTCCTTGCTAAGCATGCTCCTTTTCATTATAGAGCCTTGTAAGAATGACCATTAATAACCACACGACAGAGTCAAAACTAGACTCATTTGAAATTTCCTCTGCAAAGGACATTAATCCCAAACTCTTCAATTTAGCCTCATGAAGACTTTTTGGACAAGAGCAAAAAGCAGCTACCTTCTTCGCCAAAATATCATAAGAACAATATCCAGGTGACATGTTAAATATTCTTCTCCTCTGAACCTCTTGAGCCAGGCTCCCATTATCACCCTCAGGACCACTTAAAGCATTCTACTGTTTTTCTAATCCCAAATTCCAAAGTCCATTCCTTCAAACAACAGCATGGTCAGGCTTGTCCCAGCTATAGTACCCAGTCCCTGGTTTCTACTGTTGGGACTAAAAACCATGACCAAGGCAACTCTCATAAAACAAAACCTTTAATTGGGGTTGGCTCACAGTTTCAGAGGTTTAGTCAGTTTTCATCGTGGTGAGAAGCATGGCAGCACACACGCAGACATGGTGTTGGAGAAGAGGCTGCGAGTTCTCCATCTTGATTCACAGGCAACAGGAAAGTGTCACCCTTGGCCTAGCTTGAGCATATGAGACCTCAAAGTCCACCCCCACAATGACACGCTTCCTCCAACAAGGCCACAGCTTCCAATAGTGCCACTCCTTACAGGCCAAGCATTCAAACCACAAGTCTGAGGGGGCCATTCCTATTCAAACCACCATATTATGTAAATATTTTTTCTGGAAAGAGGAAAATCTATATTTTATAAAATTGCAGTCAGTGTTTTTCCATTATATTGGGTGAATACAAAATAGAAACACATTTACAACACAATTATGATGGTTTCAAATAACAGCTATTTAGCATAACATATATGCACATATGTATACATATAGTCACTTATACACTTTCAGACACAAAGGTGATTTGTTCCGAAGTCAGGTACCTTTACCTTGTGACCACCTTATCTTTTAATTTAATTTAATTTTTATTTTTTTATACTTTATTCACTTCACATCCTGATTGTAGCCCTCCCTCATCTCCCAGCCCCACCCTCCCTGCGTTTTAGTCCCTATTCCTCTGCCCTGCTTCTCAGGTAGCGAATAGGCTGCTCAGTCTCCATGTGGGTTCCCTAGGAAGGGGAGCGGGGGCTGTCTGTGACATGGAATCTGTTGCCCAATCTTTGATCACTTCCCTCTTGTGGGGATCCCTTGCCAGGCCTCAGAGAAGTGATGCAGGCAGTCCTAGTGAGACTTGATAGGCTGGGGTTAGATGGTAGCTGACCACCTTTGCTTAAATCTACAGGTTCAAAGCCAATGGTGTGTGGATTTTCTTGGCCACTTGGTTTGGCTTATAATTCTTCTCTGCTTTTTCTGTAGTTCTAATACTGAGGTTGATGACTTAAAGGCAGATCTCAAAAAAGTTATGAAAATCCACTTTACTTGTAAACTTTGGAATTGAGAGAAAAGAGCGTCGGTGGATGTCCCTGTGTTATTGCTTAATTAGCACATAAAACAAATATCTTGAGTAACTGTGCTCACTGTGTATTTTGTCATTCTGGACTTTGTTCTAAGAAGACACATTTGAATCTTGTGTATAATATTTTACAAAATTAAGTCCCAGCTTGTCCTGGTTTCTCAGGACACCGTGAATTATTGTTGAACACTGGAAACGTTGTATGCTTTAGCCCAGTAGACAGATGGGAACACTTGCTGAATGAATCCCTTTAGAGCTTGATGTGGGTCAAAGTATTTCCCTGGGTTTAACAGGTCTAAACGTGTTCGTGTTTGGATAATACATGAATTGTGATTATTGTGAAGTTATCACATCAAAGATTGGCTAGGTGACTTTTCTGTGTGCTTTCTTACTGTCTTTTGTAGGTCTTCTGTCACCCTCTTGGCCCCTTCTCTAGTTACCTAGTAACCTGCCTCAGGTTTCACTTGGAACAATCCAGTGGTTGATTTATTATATCCTTTATTTCCCCAGTTCTAATGTCTACATGTTTATATCGCTCGTGTATTAAACTTAATGATATGCTATTGTTGACCATAAGTTCAACGAACCAGAAATATTTATGCAGAGGCAGAAGAGAGTGCTTGATTTTGGCAAGACATTTTTTTTCATCATTTGAGGACTATTCGTAATTCTGTTTATTACAAAGCAGCCAGTAACTCTCTCAGTCCTTGCTTCCAGTGTGACTTGCAAGTCAACAGCAGCAGTAGCACTGGGCACTTACTAGAAATATAGAATCTCTGGCCACACCCTGAATCAGAAGCCTTGCTGTCAAGGCCGTCCCTACCCATGTGCCCCTCAACCCTTGAAAAATGCCTTTTCAGCAAAGAGAGAAATAGCAGAGGGGACAGTTGCAGTTGGAAAAAGCCCTGCTCTTTTGTTGCAGTGATTTGTTAGAGTATCTCTCATGTGTTAAACCTGACAACAGGAAAAAAGCCATAGAAGATCAAATTTAAAAAAAAAAAGCTTGTATGAGTCCTTTATGTGTAGAATATGCTTATCCTGAAAGCATGGGCTCACTTTTAGTTGGCAGCCCTTTTAAATTTTTGTTAATTTAAACTGCTCACAGCATCATTTGTTCAGCGATTGAGCTTTTTCCCCAGACGTTCAGACATCTGTGGCGGGCTAACAATCCTGCAGATCTTCAGCCCTGCTCTGTTGAACCAACCCTCTCTACAGCACCCAGGTAAGTCTGTGAACCAGGCAGACACAGCACCTATAGTTAAAGACAGGGCAACTCACACTTGTTATTTTACGTTGGTTGATAAGCCTGTATGTAATCATACATATATACATGTGTGTGCATATACACGTATAAGGCATATGTATTTCAAATGTGCAAAACTATACTGTGTAATAATCTAATTATTTATTATAATTATCTAATTAACATATGCATCACCTCACACTTTAAATTTTTGTAGCAAGAACGATTGAAACCTGCTCTTACGAGTTTCTCAACATTATGCTATTAATTATGGTCACGATATGGTATATTTTTTTAAATCCTTATGTCCCTTGGAAAGATGGTTAATATTCCTGAGATATGTTATTCCCAACCACGAAGTCCTGTAAACATGTTGTGTATGAATAAGTGCAGGTTACAAATCTCAAATTCAGAATAAAACCAACACCAAACACATAGAATTTTCACCTGTCCTGCATATGATTTATGTAGACCATTTTACAGGGAGTCCAGAAGCCAAACTGAAGTGTTGGACCCACCAGGCTTTTACACGATCACCCCTCAACCTGCCTGCATTTCTCTTTCGTTGCTTTAAGCAAATGGGCCACATGGGCTCTGGTGGATACACCTCACATGTCCTTCCAAGTCAGACTCAAACAATTCTCTTCCTGTCCCTTGTCCGCAGAACTCCTACTGCCCATCTCCTCATGCATTTTCTTGTATAGTATTAGTTTGCACTTGTAATGAAGCTGAAAGAAAAAATCTTTGACAACAGAAGGGTTATGCTCTTTTTGCCTGTATAGCTGTGATAAACACCTTTCAAGACACATATTAAATACAAAACTGAGTTGTGTAAAATTATGAAGCCAAACAGATCACTTCAGCCATTTTTGCTGCCTTTAATAGTTTTAGTCTTAACATTTTATTTAGATTCAAAACTGTAGTCTCCTTTTCTCTCCTTTTTGAAAACTAAAGAAAAATAATGGCTGCTTCATTTCACAGCTCTCCAAAGACAAGAAAAAGACTATTTGTGTTTATAAAGATGAAGGAAAAGGATATCCAAACAAATAGATTACAGAAAGATCAGTCACATGGGTGTTGGGTAGATCACTTCTCATGTGTTTACAACATTTTTACCCATTGTTATTACTTACTAGGACCCATTACCTAGCGCTCTTTCAGTGGTTGTCTACATTTTCATGTTTGTGGAATACACACACACATTAATAAATTGGCTGGGATAAAATTGGGATGAAAAGTCTTTTTTAAAAGTGCAACTAAGATGAAATATACTTCTTCAATTCTGAATGTGGCTGTAATCCCAAACTGTCATATCTGGCTCTAATTAGAGCTCTGAGGTGCTGATTTGATATCTTCCGGATGTAATTGCCCCTATCCATGGAAATGCTAGTGCAACACCTGAAGAACTGGGTGATTCAAATCTGGTTCGTGATTCCAGTTGCTCATTATCCTCGCCCCTTAAAAGCTAGATGAAGCCACAGTTTGTAATTACTCACTATTCATGAGTTAGAATCTCTCCTCCTTCCAGAAAACGCAAACAACATACATTTCTACATTTTCAAAAGAATGAGGGTTTTGGGATACGCTAACATCCTGAAAACCCACCTGGAGTTATAAAGCAGAGTTTCTCTTGTGTCCTATTTGTTCGGCAAGTTTGTCTGTTTTCCATTTCCTCCGCTGTTTCTTTTTAAGATCTTATTTGCCTCTTATACCAATTTTTTCTCTTTACTGGGCTGATACTATTTATGCGCCTGACAACTTCTCTATCCAAATGCATGCCGCCTAGCCACGCACAT
Organism: Meriones unguiculatus; assembly: GCF_030254825.1. NCBI lineage: Eukaryota > Metazoa > Chordata > Mammalia > Rodentia > Muridae > Meriones > Meriones unguiculatus. The sequence goes on from NC_083354.1 coordinate 85,014,466, forward strand.
CCTTTCTTACAAAATAGTGCAGCACATGGAGGAGTTTCGCCTGTCCTCATAGTAGGTGAGAAGCAGAGAGAGAGGTGTAAGGATCAGGATGAGATACAGCCTTCAAAGGCATGCTTTTACAGGCACAGTTCCCTCCACACGGCCACCTGGGAAGCAGCCCTTCAACGCAGGAGCCTATGGGGGACATTTTACTATTACACTGTAGCAACTCATTTTTCTTAATGGATGTAATTTCACTGCCCATAAAATCCATTTTTTTTTTTTGGCTTATATGAAAAAGCTAAAGCATTTAGAAACACAGGATCTAACTTTTCCTATGGCCAAAATTGATTGGATTTAAGGGGCAGAGTTTTGTTTTAAATGGGATATAAATGTCTCCATTTGGCACAACCTCTTCTCTACTTGTCTTTGTAGAATTATGACACGATGCCTGAGACGGAGCCATTCATCACCAGCAGAAACGTATCTTGGAACACAGGAGCCTAAAAAGTCCATGATTACAGTGTTGACAAGATCAGTGTCTGGAGAAAGCCTAGTCTTTGCTCCCAAGGTGTCATTGTGAATGCTGAGTTCTATGGAGTGGACAGTGTTGACAGGTGAAGGTAAGAAGTGTCAGAAACGTCTCAGAAGCAGTTTTCAGTGTGCTCTGGTCTCGTGACTTAATCACTTCCTCCCTTGAGGAAGAAGTTTGAGTTTCTGTCCTCTTCTCGCACCAACACTGAACAGTTTCCTCTCTAGACTGCAGCTTGTGGTGAGTGACTGTCACAGGCTTTTTGGCATTGCATATCAGTATGGAAATTAAAGATTCCACAACTACGTTATTGACCGTGTTCTGTATAGTTATTTAGATTTTTTTGGCAATTTATTTATTTGTTTGTTTAGTTATTACAATTGATGCAGTTTGTATCCTGGCTGTAGCCCCTCCCTCGAATTATTTAGATTTTTTAAGCTAATTAAAAATTAAATAGATTTTATTTTTCTATGGACACATTTCAACTGCTCACAGGCACATGTGTCAAATTCTGTTGGATCTGTCTACTCTAGGATAGCAATATATTCTCAAGGCATCTGAGTTATGTTTGAACAAAACTTAAAAAGTGCCATATGCCAACCATATACTAATTAACTTATGCATATCTTATGATCTTTTACAAATAAAAAGGAAAACCAAGCAAAATTAGCCAGCCAACCATTTCCTTTGGGAAACTTGAAAAGTAACCTCATATGAACTGAAGCCTGCCTGTCGCTTTAAACTGAAATTTACTTTCGCCTGATCTGTGAAACTTTCGTTTTGAGTTCAATTGTTTGAACTTGATTAGCTAGCATGAGCACGAGTTCCCTCTCATTCCACGAGGAAACTGGGGCAAAGGCAAGTGCTGATTACTTTTGCAGAACTCTCCTGGAGGCTTCAGTAATATTTAAATGGCAAGAAAATGTAAGCCTAGATGCCATTCAAAGTAGCTCATCTCTTGCCTGGGTTTCTGAAAACAAATTTACTGGGGCTAGTGTTGCTACTCAACATCTTGTGATTTGTGGGAAAAAAGAAATCGATGCTATGGTTGGAAATGGAGGAAGATGTTTCACACCTACTGGAAGTGATCTAAGACAGATGACTTAGAGTAACTTGGGCATCTCACCACAGGTCTTTTAGTGTGTTGTATTGAAAAGCTTTTCTAATTCAGACTTTTAGACCCAAAGTCCTTTGTGTCTCATCTTTATCCAGAACTATAAGAACACACACCCCCAAGATTGGATCTTTTCTGCATTCAACAACAACTTATAATGGGACCCAGCAGAAGCACACACCTGGAACACAAGTTTTACAACAAATATTTGTCTTTACTATTTGACTTCTAAGTTCTATTTCTTTTAATCTGTACCATATTTTTACATGATGGTGAAAACCTACCACATCACACTCACTGGCAATGACAGGCGATCTGCAGTTTGAAAACTACTGTGCTGAGGTGATACTGGAATCATCCTTATCATTCCTGGATACAAGGCTCTTTGAGAATCTAATAAAACATGCAGAGACGGAATATCTCAGATCTGCTGATCTTCCCAAATCACAGATGGCCACACTTTCCTGCTGAACTTTTGACCTGAACTTTCTTCATGATTTGTGGGACTGGTGTTTCCACTCACCAGAGGTTCAAAAGATCCTCTCAAAACCAGCTTGCTAATGTTTCCACTTGCCAGAAGCAAGTTCAAAGGCCTTTCTGAAACTGGCTCATTACGGCTTGGAAAACAAATGCGCTTACCTTTTATAGGGAGCTATTACTATGCATTCCTGCTCTTCTCTTCAGACTCTCTTGCAGTAGAGTTGTAGTGAAATTAGGATACACTAGCTAATTCTTTAAAGGCAGAAAAAGATAATCATCCGAAGGAGTCTATAGACCATGCAAGGAACATCCCATTTGTTCTAGGAAAAAACAAAAAACAAAACAAAACAAAACAAAAAAAAACCCCTTTGCTTTAGTGTAGGTTCAGATCTTGTAGCAAAAAATATGTATTGATTCAATGATAATATATTAAACCATTTCCAAACTTGAGTTACTGTTTGGTTTATTTGCAGTAATTATTATTCAGTGAAGAAAGGCTGCCACTGGTGTCCCGCTGGGATTAAGGATAGTCCCTACTAGGAGTTACTACACTACTATATAAACAGTGGCTTCTCAGTCTGTGCCTTGCCCTAGAAGACTCCGTTTCAAAAGCAGCTCTCTGACTCCATTTTGAGGGAGAAGGATAACTGCAGCTCCTGGGTGGACACAGGAGCCGCACTGTGTGTCTAGTGCCTTCTGTGCAGTACAGGCGGATACATGCTGCATTCTTGGGACCCGAAAGGGAGAACTGAAGCCGAAAGGGCCATGGGGGCGTATTTACATACTATCAGAGAAACCGATAGGATATAACAGCAACTTAGCAGGTACACCAGATAGAGGCATGGGTGAAGCTCTCTGGTCTGGACCCTCTAAAGTGATGGTGGCCTAACACTGAGATGGCAGGACGCCACACCAACCTCTCATCTGATACTTGGCCTTGAGGACTGGGAGGACTGTGAGTTGGCTCAGTACCCCCCGGTTGACATAGCCTATTTAACTGCCTTGCTGTCTTCCTGCCCCTTTGCACCTGGGCCTGACTGACCTTTTCTGCCTCCTGACTCATTTCCTGCTCTGGACTAGGTTAGGCCTTTCACCTTGCAGCTGAATTCTGCAGCTTTGCTCTTCAAGCCAACGTTAGTAGCTTAGCTAGCAGTTCTCTTCAGACACAGGCTATTGTCTTATCTAGGCCGACTCTTTCTCCACCACTTCGTAAACATCTGAACTCTGCTGCAATCCCTCTAACTTAGTATTCATTCTGTAACTACACACACACACACACACACACACACACACACACACGGCTTATGTGATATATGTAATCTATATAACCCATATATAGTATGTATGTGTAACATACATAGATATGATTATATATGTATTTAACATATATGTAACCAACATACATATAGCTATATTTACTATGACTTGTGTGATATGTGATATAGTAGTTATTATTAAGAATTAAGATCTGAAATAAGATAACTTGCATTTGCCTTGGCCAAAAGCCACCAAGGTAGAAAGATTTAACAACAAATGGCTATCCTTGAAATCATTAAACATTGTGAATTTCTTGTTATTCAGTAAATTCTGACTTTGAAAGATACAAGCATCTTTCTCTATGGTTCTGGCATACTACACTGTGACATGTCTGTTACAGTTTTATTGTTTTGTTTTTAGTAACTTCAGTCTACAACATTAACGCATAAGCCTTTGGGGGCTTATTATATTAATTCTTGTTATCTATTAATAATAACAAAAATCAAAATATTCTTCCAGCAACCCTCACAGAGAAAATACGTGTCTCTTCATGCTATGAGTGAGTTAGCTTGGTCGAAGAGAAGGAAGACAGTAATTGATCAAAGATGAAGTTATTTTTTTTAACTCTGCTAATGACCAGGTGGTAGATCCAGGGAGATCCTTAACTAAAGAGTTAAATATACAGCATGTTTTCTCCTTAAAAAAAGATAATTCAAATTGAATGACCTAACTCAGCCATAAAAACATAAAGGTCCTGAGATGCTCATATTGTCTGAATCTGAATGAGACACACTTTTTGTTGTTTCCTTAAGACCCCACACTCAATTTTTTTGACACATTGTCTATGTCCTTGTAACTGGAATTTTTAATGCAGTTAATTTCATTAGATTGTAAAAATGTAATCTAGAAAGTTAACACTGTAATTTAAGAAAATCAGTGGGTGAAATCTCAATGCCAGAGAGGAGACATTGAAGAAGGAATGCTTAAGTCATCTCAGCTTATTCCAGTGATACAGCCTCCCGTTAGTGAATTTACATTTATGTTACAATGCAATTTTACTCTGCATTATGGTGAAAATGGATAGCCCATAGAGCCAGATACATAGGACTATGAAATTACTTCATGGAACAGGAAAATAAGATTCCTCTTGCTTCCACAATGGGAAAGTGATTCATTTACAACAGAGAATGAGAAGGGCACAATCCATTATAACAAAATCCCTGCATGAAATTGGATCTTTCCCCAAATATTTAATGCATTTCCATTACACATCAAGTCTGCCATGAGGGGCTTTCATATTAAACAATGGTGGTGACTCTGGGGAAAGTGGTGGAAACGAAGTTACTGGTTCCTACTGTGTCCCAGCAGTTTTCCAATAATCTTAGGAAGGACTGCAATTATTATTTCTTTTCACCAAAGAGGAAATCAGGGCATTGAAGGTGAAGCAACTCGGAATCAACCTCCCCAAACCTTCCTCCAAAACACTTTGGGTCACTTTTATCTGTCCAGCAATACCTCAAGCAAAGGTGAAGAGCATTTCTTTCCCATTCCTCAGCCGAGGACCTGAGAAAATTAAGTCCAGAGGGAGTAGCCTTGTATCATTGTTAGAGACGGTATTTATTAGCAGACTTAGGAGTAAATGAACTGGGATTTCTACCCCAGTCTTCAATTTACCCACAATCTCCTATCTATATATGCACCATATTTCCACATCCACTGTATGTATCAGTGCACACACACCAACATACACACGCACACACCTATAATCAAGAAAATTTCCTGTGGAATTGCTTATATGAAAACTGATAGAGACATTTCCTCAGCTGAGGTTTCTTCTTAGACGTTTCTAGCTCGTGTCAAACCGACAACAAACAAAGAAACAAAAAGCCCCTAACCAGGCCAAGTGCCTGACATAAATAATATCAAATGCAAAAGTAAGGTGTGGGCCAGTGCAAATTGCACCAACGTAATATTTTAATTAAACTGTGTTCTTGCCTGAAAATGTCTGCCATGATTCTCGACAGATCTAACTGCTTTAGACCATCTCAACTCCCGATCCCCTGGTATATCCTCTTCTTGATCCTGCGCTGTGCTTGGTGCTTTCTCTGTATCCTGGCAGATTACCCTATCAGTGTGTCACTAAGTGGCCTTACCCTGGAGTAGCTTTGCACACCCCTCTTCGAGTTTTCTCTACTCGTTCTCATCCCCATCCTGGCGTCCGCTCTCCCGGATACAGTAGAATACATCAGTCTTCGTCTCTCTCATGTGCTCACCTGTAAGAATGGCCTCCTAAGTAGACCAAGGCAAGGAAACTCTTATTATACCTTTACTTCTCTCTCCTGTTTTTACGGGTGGACAGTTTTGTTCCTGGCAGTTTTAGGCAGCATGCCTATGATTCTGCAGTTTCCACAGAGCAGGAATCTGAGAGCGTCTTAGCTGGGTTTTCTGAAGGAAAGGCTTGTGTTTGCTAAGCTCTGAGGTCCTGTCACTTCCTTTGGTTGCTGCTGGCTCTACTTCTGGGCCACTTTCAGATCCTAGAGCAGTGGTTCTCAACATGTGGGTCGTGACCCATTAGTGGAGGCTGAAAGACAGGAGTCATCTAGACCATCAGAAGACACAGATATTTACATCGTGATTCACAACTGTGGCAAAATCACGGTCATGGAGTAGCAACGAAATAATTTTAAGGTTGGGGTTACCACAACGTGAGGAACACCATTAGGAACGTTGAGAACTGCTCAACTGGAGCACACCTCAATTCCCAACTGTGGCTTTTTCACAGGACCTAATCCAGGCCACCCTCGTGGTCTCTTTGGGTATATTACTTTCAGAACTAGAAAAGATTCCAGCTAAGTAAAATTAATTCCCTTTGGAACTACAATTCTGATACCATTTTTATTTTATTTTTTTCAACTTAGACATGGTGATGCCCAGCCCTCAGAAGGTTGAAAAGCAGGGACAGACAGAGCAAGTGCCCCCGTGCCGGCAGAGGCACGTGTGAACACCTGGCGCTTTCATTGTGTCTTAGGGATCCACGCACTGCGTTTGGTCATAGCCACGTGAGCAGAATCCTGCTTTCTCCGTGGTGGCTTTTGAGCCAGTTACAATCTGCCAGGTCGAAGGGGAAGCCTGCAGAACGTTACCCGTCATCAGTCTGTCCATCGCACGGGTGCCGCCTTGGTGTCCCACTCACCGGATGTCTCCTGGGTGGAAGGCAGCACTCACCTTTCAGGACCGAAGAGACTCTCTTCCTCTGAACACTGGCACAAAACCTGGCTTCATTTGCGTCTTCTGACAGTGCCCATCCAAACTTGGCAATATTAATTCTAGTAAGATTTTCTTTCTCAAGAGTTGGCCCTTATCCAGTACACTCCAAAAAGTATGGACGCTTTACTCACTCAAAGAAATGAGGACACAGAAGTAAATGTATGAACTGAGAAATTAAAATTGTTAACATCCTGTCATTTTGGAATGTCTTGATATACTTACAATAAACAAACAAAGCAAAACAAAACAAAACACCTAGCCTGGAGCTTTACTGTCATTATTCTGTGGAGAGTAATAGAAAACTTCCAAAAATAGCCTTCCCTTTCTGCTCTGAGTGGCGAACAAAGAAAAACCCTGTGCCTAACTCAGATTTTAGTGGAAAGAATCTAATTGTTTTAAAATACAGAGAAAATGCTGTTTCTTTCACTGGTTGTTTGATGTTTTCACCTTGTGCATATCATTCTGAGAAACTCTTACTGACTTCCACTGAACCACCTGCCTTCCTGAGATGAAAGCTTGCGGAGCCTCTAAATCATTTCAGCATCAGGTAATGGATGATGAAAGACAAGGCAAGGGCTTGGGAATGGGAGCCTAGTTCACCTTGCTGCTCACAGCACCACTGATCACAGATGAACGGGGCAAAGGGGGTTGCAAGATGAAACTATTCTCTCTGATATAATTCCTGACTTTAGTAATACTGAATTAACACTTTAATGTTGCTCTCCTTTCTAGTAAGGTTTCTTTCCTTAGCCAAAATAAACCATTAAAAGGGCAAGTGGCAGAAATTCACACTCACCTCAGCCTTGGCCTTCTTTGTGTTATGTGAGTTCAGGTATGTTTGAAAATTAAGCTTTATTTTTGATGGTTGGCTCTACCAGAAAACAGCAGTTAAAGCAGTTGGTTAGATTGTCACGTGGAAACAACACTATTTTGTAAGTTCCCTCCTGGCCACTAGTGGGTCACTAATTGATAATGCCCCAGACCAGAGAGCTAAAAGAGACTCCTGCGAGCACTGTGACCTTGATTGTCTGCTTAATGGGATTCAGAGTCCTCATGGAAACTAATTTCTCCTTGAGCCCGTGAGAGGTCATCTAGGGTAGCTTAACTGAAATGAAAGACCAGCCCTGCTAAATACAGCTGGCAGTAATTCATGGGCTGGGCCCTGTATTAAAAAAATGGAGGAAGGGAGCTGGGCCTCATCATTCACATCTTCTGCTTCCCAGCTGCAGAGACAAGGTGCTGGGCTGTTTCACGGTCCTCGCTGCCATGACTTCCTCAGCTCAATAGACTGAACTCTCAGAGTGTGAACTACAATAAGCCTGCCTGCCTGTCTTCCCTCCTTCCTCTGTTTGGTTTTGTCACGTATTCTATCCCAGAGAGAAAATGTTACCAAAAGTAAGTAATGCAAATACTACCTACACCTTCTAGATTTAAATGCTTCCGAATGGGACAAGTCTTACAAAACATGGCTGCTTTTCAAAACCTGTCTTAATCTTCATCAAGTATCTCCAAGTTTCATTAACTCAAATAGTGCTTTAATTTTGTCATCAATGTTTGGAAGGCAAACATTTTCAAGCTTTTTTTTTTTTTTTTCCTTTGGATAAGTGACAGAGGCAATGCAATTAAGACAAAACAAGACTTTTTAACAAATGGTCCTAGACTCTTTGACCTCCCCCACCCCCACCCCCAGGAGAAGTATCCTTGTTAGGCCACAGAGGAGGACTTTGCAGTGCAGCCAGTCCTGAAGACACCTGATAAACCAGTATCAGATGGAAAGGGAGGAGGTTCTCCCTTATCAGTGGACTTGGAAAGGGGCAGGGAGGAGATGAGGGTGGGAGGGTGGGATTAGGAGGGAATGAGGGAGCGGGATATAGCTGGGATACAAAGTTAACAAACTGTAACTAATATTAAAAAAAAATAAAAATTAAAAAAAAATCACAAATGGTCCTAGAAAAATTGACTATGTGTAAAAAAAGTGACAAACCCTTTACTCCTCACAGACATGCAAAATGGATAATACTTAAATGGAAATTGCAAAAGGTAAAAATTCTAGAAGATAACACAGGGAAAAGACTAGATTTTGGTTATTTATAATGATGATTTTAATTTTAGATACATTACCAAAAGTTAAAAAAAAAAAACAAAATAACAACAGATGAAACAACTGGTAAGTCTGAATTAATTAAAATGAAAAACTTCCCCATTTTATGAAAGAATTGTGAAGATAATAAGAATTAGGGTAAATTAAGAAAAATAAAACATTTGCAAAAGATATCTGAGAGAGAACAATTACCCAAAATACTTAAAATCCATGTTTATTTTCTTTTTGAAGTTACAATATAATCTCATAATTTATCCCTTAACTTTCTTCCCTCCAAATCTTCCCATATACCCCTATTTATTTAATTTGTCAAATTCATGGCCTCTTTTTTGATGATCGCTGTAATAGGCATATATGTATATATGTATGTATACACACACACACACACACACACACATATATTCCTAACTATAACTCGCTCAGTCTGTATAATGTTACTCATTCAAAGAAATCTCAAATTAGCAATAATGAAACAACCTAATTTCAAATAAGGTTAATTTTAAATGAGGCTAAAGGCATTAGCAGACATGACGAGCATCCATAAGAAAAGGTATCCCATGTCATTTCTCACTAGGAAAATGGAACTAACCCTGAAGCACACTACACCTATCAGAAAGGCTAAATTCCAGATTCCCCACACCACCACCTGATAGCCAGCCTTTTGGAGAGCAGAATGAACACTCTGGGATACTGTAAGTGGCTACCACGCTGATAATCTCAGCAGTTCAGAGGCTCAGGTAGGAAAATCACAAGCTCAATACCAGCTTGCACTGAATGCAGCAACCCTGTCTCAAAAACACAGACAGAGGGTGGGACGATGGCACAGGGAGAAAAGGTCCTGGCCACCAAGCTGACGGCTTGAGGTCCATACCTGGAATCCATACGATGCAAGGAAACTATTCTAGCAAGCGATCCTCTGACCTCTACACGTGTCCTTTCGTGTGAGTATACACACACACACACACACACACACACACACGTGCAAATAAACACTTCTAAAATGTAATTAAAACTTAAAAGGAGAAAGCACACACATGCAAATAAAAAGCAGAAAATAAAAGCAAACACAAGACCAAAATAAATAAATAAATAAAACAATAAAACAAACAAACAAGAACAAAGCCAAAATTAAAACAACTGGTCAATATGGTTATCTTTTTCTTCCCTTGGCTGGAGTATGAGGGAGTTTTCTCACATACACTGATGAGCAAGCTCCAGGAGGTGAGACTTGCTGACTACAAGAGGCCCTCTGGACTGGCTCCTTCTGGAGTTTACTCAACCCTATTCACCCTGAACCTCTAGCATCCATTCCATCCAACACAGCTCTTTCTTCCTCCCTCTCCCAGCAATGGACACCACAGATGTGAGGCAAACTACCCAGCTACTACTCTACTATCTTCTACAACCTGCCCCAAGTATTGTACTAAGACATTGGGCACATGTTTGTTGTTGTGTGAGCCATGCTTGTTTCTAATGTGCAGTCTTACCCCGTTTCATCAGAATGGTGGATGTTTTCCTGTTGGCCTTCTTAGGCTTGGCTTCCTCTCGCACATATATTCAATGGGATTATTCATCATTTCATCTTTTCATCTTTGTGCACGCTTCTCGGTATATTGAATTATATATATATAATTTTCATCTTGCTATCCTATCTCCTCTTTAATCATATTCTTTCCCACTTTCATTCCCTATACCTATAAAAGGGAATCCTCTGGAACTCTGAAATGGTACAAGCAATGCTGCTCTCAAGAAGAAACCAACAAGAGTGAGCTAAGCCCAGAGTAGGAGCTTTGTTGTAGGTTAGACAGTCTCTTACAGGTGGAGTGGTCCCCCTGCTCCCCTGTGTTACCTGACTAGGACCTTCTACTCTTCACCACTCTAACCAAGAATGTGAAGCGTGAGCTGGGCTAGAAGGCTAGTACTGATTGATGATGTGAGAGCTTTCCAGCCAGATGTCATTACGTTCTTGATTCTAGGTAGTGAAAACTCAAAAGGTCACACATGTTCTCAAAACAGTCATCTTTTCCTGTGATTTTTTTTAGTTGCTAAACAACCAGTTTACTATTTAAAAAAAATTAAATGTGCTTGCCATATAAATAATATCCATTCTTTTACATTTAAAACTTAAATGGTTTGAAGTCTATTTTATAACGAGAATTTCTTTAAGTAGCTGCTTAACTACAGTTTCTACATATAGCACATAAAAATACATGACATCCAGATATAGTCAATTTCAGAGAAAGAATGTTTTTTCACTACGTTTGGGATAAACTCAAAGAATTTAATTTTTCATGACATTCAAATTGAACTTGATGCTCCGTATTTTTCTAACACCTGTGTGTAAGTTACATGTCTTATAAAAAAAAAAAAAAATAGAAGCGTAATGGGTTGACCTGTGTAGAATTGATGCTTTTTGCTTAGTTTAGATGAAAAACTTCAATTGAAGTTTAAGTTAAAAACATTTTTAATAAAAAGATGAACTAAATTATTGGAGGGCAAGTAAGTGAGTCAGGATTTCTGCAACAAGAATTTTAGTTAGCTTTCAGAGAAGTTGTTTTGATTGAACAGATACTAGGTTTGGAATATATATCTTAGAGCAGAGGCTTCTTCTTATTCCAACATTTCATGATCCCAGGTTTCTTGAAATATCTTTTAGTAAACTGTAAATAAAATTTAGGTATAGAGATCAGATATTTTAAGTAATGGGGCAAAGTAGATTGTAGTTCCCACTAATTTATGAATATAAGTTGTCGATTATGATGCAGAGAAATAGTTGAAAAGAGCTCAAATCAGTGCTCAGTGGAAACCTCAGGCATAGATCTGGAGGGAGATGTGCTACAGAGAAGAGCTTAATAGTTGAGAAATACTGCTGTGCTCAAGTTTTTATCTGATGTTTTTCTCATTTGAGAATGGATGGCCGGCTCCCAGTCAGCAGGCTTTATCTCAGGCATCTTTGTTTCATGCAGGGCGCCTTGCGAAGCAGGTGCCCGGTAAATGTTTTCCAACTGAGAGATTAAAATGCAAAGTTTGTCTGGAAGGAAGCACCTGCTCTTGAACACTGGCCACACTTGTGCAATAACGCAGTTTTCTGGCAAACAAACACTCAGGCTACGCTGTCTAGTTCTCAGCACGGACAGGGTGACCAGTCATCTTTGAGTGTCTTCTGTTGGTGTGTCCCAAAGTCATTTTCTTCCTGCTGATGTCACCTAAACAGTCTTGTTTGTCTGGTTTGTCTTTGAACAATTCTGTATCCTCCCTGCCTCCTCTGGCCACTTCTAGACTCTAGTGTGTTCCCTTTGCTTTTCTGACTTATCATCCCATTTCCTGCATGTGTTTGCAGAGCTGTGTTTTGCTCCAATCGTGAGACTTTTTGGAGATTGTTTGGCCCAGAATACATGGCAAGATTTGGACATTAGAGTGCTCCCCTTCAATGGCAACATAGCCTTTTTTTCCTCGCACCTCTGATTGAATATATCAGTGAGCACAAGTAACACATTCCCAGCGCCTCCGTGAGTGATGCCTTCAGGAACTTCACTGGAGAAAGTAAGGCAAGACTTCTTGAGGCTTTCCTTATAAAGGACCACACTGACAGTGAATTAAGAACAACGTGGCTCCTTTGTTTCTTTGTCCAAACAATGCTTCCCTTAGAGTACAAATCTGTCCTATCTTCCAGGCTGCCCAAATCTTTGTTCTAAAAATGTATTTACCTTTCTGAGTAGGTAGTACAAGTGAATATTATAAGAAGCTTTCAATGCAGATGATTTGTAGAGAATGCAAGAGCCTGCCTTCTTCTGCAAGCACTAGCAAATGCACAGTGTAAGTGTTCAACTATACGTTGGGGCAGATGGACATGAGCATAGGCATCTGTTTTTCAGTGTAAAAGAAAGCACCTTTTAAAGCCATTTACTTTTTTTAAATAACTGATAGTTTTAAAAGATGCAACCCTATTTTGCTACCTATGAATCTTCCCGTAAAATGGTTGCATAGTGCCCTGTTATACAACTGTACAATGATTAATTGCATTAAGCAGCTATTGACATGTGTAGTTCTCTGCCTAACTTTTCCTATAATAGACCGTGCTGCAGCAAGTGTCTCCAAGCCCACAGCCCCTCACATATATGCAACTACTTATAAGTTACATTTAAGGAAGTCAATCTTTTGGTTGACTAGACTGCTTTAGTTGTATCCACAAAGAATGCTCTGAGATGATTTCGTCATTGAACCCACATTCCTAGAGCAGAACAGTGTCTCTTCCTATCAGTTATGTCTTGTCTTGAATTGACTGTTATTTGTATTTCAGACACCTTTGGGATTGAAGTAAATTATGAATGTTCTGAGAATGGTTAATTTCTAGATGGATTTGTATCATGCATTTGTATCAAAAAGTGAAATGTATTGCTTTTATAAAAACATGTGTTTAAGATGAAGCAAGACTAGGCATTCTCTCTCTCTCTCTCTATATATATATATGTATATATACATGTATATATAAGAATATATATGTATATACATATATGACAATAATAAAGAAGAGGTTATAAATTTGAGAGTTAAACAGGGACACACAGTAAGAGTTGGCAGGGGAGAGAGAGAGGTCAAATTGACGTTAAATACAGTACTCAGTATAAAATTCTCAAGCATATAAAATTTTTCAATTAAAAAAAGGCAATAGTTGCCATTTAATTTTCTCAATATCTGGAAATTTAACACGTGAGAATTTTATAGAAGAGATTTGCCTGAGTTTCTTATCAACTCCTCATGCTCTTACAGACACCTGAAGAAACCACCTGAAGGGTGTGTTAGTCTCCCACAGGCAGACGGCATCTGGGATGTGCAGGTCAGGTCTATCACCACTTTTGATGAGCTGACCATGAAGCTTCCATGGGTCATTTGAAATCTTCCCTTTATTGGCCAAGACCATCACAACTGAAATCCTTGTCCTTTTGTCTAGGGTAATGCAGACGATGTCTGAAGACACAGAGGCCTCTGCCAAGGATCATTTACCCCATTCTTTCTAAGGGGACAACAGTGTCCCTTGAGAGACAGCTCAAATTCCGTCGCCTCTCAAATAAATCATTCACGCTAAGCTTTGATGCCGAAGCCAGTCTGGACGACTGTTAGCTGAAGGAGTCTCTGCAACTGATATTGTGTTAGTCTAGATCAAGTCTCACTCTGTCTTCCTAGGAAGAGGGAGCGAGCCAAGTTCTTTCCCCCGTTATGGCATTCAGCTGAGATGCTCGGATATCCCTTCTGGCCTGAGCCTGGGTGTGTGTCACGTGATAAAATAGTACCGGGCCCAAGGCATGACTGGCTTCACCCCAAAGTTCTGTTATTTTCCTCCACAGGATTTTTGTGCTGAGGTTTGCATTTCACGTGAAGATAGAAAGGGATGTTGAAAATTAAAAGAAGAGCCTTTCTTTCTGGGAAACCTAAATGGTTAAACTCAGTGGCTTTGGGAAGTTCCAAAGGCTGATGAATGGGATGAATGCAATGCTTGATCTCATTCGTAATGAAAGAGAATATTGAGCCATGTTCTGACATGCAGTCTTACTGTTTGAAGTTCAGGAGGACTGACAAGCCAGAGGGCTCCTCAAATGGCCGATTGTGGGAAACGAGCAACACAAATGCCACAAACAGATAATCTTGGTGCCTTACAACGTGCCTAACAACATCATTTTGCCATTTTCCTTTTATTTTTCTTCCTTTTTTCCTTTTTACTGTTGTTTTAGAAATCTTCAACATAGCAGCTTATAAAAAGAGATCGCTGGGTTTAAAAGCCACTTTCGCAGTATTCATGCACAGCTTGGCTAAGGAAGATGTTAACCCACAACCTGGCAGCTGAGCCATCGTCACACTCCTTCGTACACCCATAGAATTGGTTTTAAATTCTTTTTTATTTTAAACCGAAACAGCTGACAATTTTATTTTTACATCTCATAAGTGAAAACTGTACTGTTTTTCCCTCCCCTCCAATAACTATTCTGTTAGGAACTCAACTAGGAAACGCACAGGCTCAGCATGGTGATCTTCAAGTGAAACAGGTAAACTGATAAACAGCCTCTCTGCCCCTGCCTGTCTAGCTGAGTCATGCCAGGCCGAGTGGGCACCGTCCTAGGGCGAGCAGGAGGCCTCATCATTGGAGGCTCAGGCATGGTGGGCATATGGCCTCCCATGGGTGGCCTCGTTCTAGGGGCAGGTCCCACCGGCATCATCCCAGGAGGAGGAAGGCCCATCGTCGGCTTCAGGGGAGGCTCTCCCATGTGGGGTGCAGGCATCATGCCAGGACGAGGAGGCCCCGGGAGACTGGGGGAGATGGGATCACGGCCCCGCAGGAGGAGGAGCAGAGAACGGAGCTGGAGCTGAATGAAGGTGCTGTTTTGTCAGTCAGGCCTGGGCCTGCTCTGCCAGCCGTTTCTGGTAGTAATCCTTAGTGTCTCCTACCGCTGCAGTGTGTCTTCCTCGTAGACGGAGGATTATGGGTAAAATACGTATCACAGCACTTACAATGAAACGTAGGTATGTTGCTCCACAGGCCGTTAACCTACCCAGTTCCATGCTGCCAGGGCTGGGGAGGGGAATCAGTTTAAAATTCTTTATTCACTCATGTAACCCTAGATACCTTATTTAAAAATTGATCTGTCTTGGGTTAAGATATTTGTGGGTAGGTTGGTGTTCTCCTTGGCCCACTAGAGTCTTGTCTAGTTAGAGGGTGTCTCCAGGCTCTGTGGCCTCTGCTACTGGGAGTCTCAGCTAGAGTCCCCCTCATATCCTGACAGACACCTATTCTGATTTAGGTCTCCAGCTTGTCACAGAGATGCCCTCACCATTTCTCTTTTCTCTGCAGGCCTTCTGTCCTCCCGCCCCTGCCCTCCCCAGGTCTGATCTCCTCCCTCCTTTTTCTCTGCATTCCCTCTTCTATCTTGTCCCCACTCTTCAATCACTTCCTCTGTCTATTCTATTTCCCCTTCTGGGTGAGATCTGTACATCCTCTCTTGGGTCCTCCTTGTTGCTTACCTTCTTGGGGTCTGTGCATTGTAGTATGTCTATCCTGGACTATATGACTAGAATCTAACCCTCCCACGAAAACCTCAATCCAAAGCTTACCCTGCCTACAAAGCCTGCATGGACAAAGATGGAAGAGATAGCACAGAGATTGAGGGAATGTCCAACCAATGCCGGGCCCAACCCTAAGACCCACCTCATGGAAGAAAGCCAACCCCTATCAGTGTCCATGATACTCAGACATGCTTGCAGACAGGAGTCTATCAGAAATGTTTTCTGAGAGGCCCCACCTAGCAACAGTTCTAAAAAGATACTGAGACTCACAGCCAAACATTGGCAAAGCATAGGGAGTCTAGTGGAAGGGGAGGGGGAGGATAAAGCAGCCTAGAAGTTACAAGAGCTCCCCAAGAGGACAAAAAGAGCCAATTAACCAGGGACTAGAGAGACCTATGAAGTCTGAAGCACCAATAAAGGACCATGCATGGACTGGACCTAGGTCCTCTGCATATATGTAGCTGATGGGCAGCTCAGGCTTCATGTGGGGCTACTTGTTAGGAAAGTGGGAGAGATCTCTGGCATGGACTATGCTGCCTGCTTCCTGATCACTTCTGCCTGATGGGACTGCCCTACCAGGCCACAGAGGAAGAAGACAAACTCAGTCCTCATTTGACTAGAGAGCTGGGGTGTGGGGGTGGGGGGCTCCCCTATTCTGAGGAATAAAGGAGGGGGAATTCAGGAGGGAGGATGGGACTAGGAGAAGAGGAGGGAGGGACCTATGACCAAGATGTAAATTAAATAAGCAAATTAATTAATAAAAATGTAAAAAAAAATCTGTCTCTGCCAGTTGCGGTGGGTCACACCTGTAAATCCTAGCACTTGGGGAGGCAAAGGCAGGTGGATCTCTGTGAGTTCTGGACCAGCCTGCCTTACAAAGTGAGTCCAGGAAAGCCAAGTTTACACAGAAAAACTTTATTTATTTATTTATTTATTTATTTATTTATTGTCTCTAAAAGCCAATAAATAAATAGATAAATAAATAAATAAATAAATAAATAAATAAATAGATCTATCTCCAACACATTTATTCTTAGACTACGTTAAAAAGTTGAATTGGGACAGTGCCTTGCTAAAGCCGTTAGATTCAGCATCCTGGTCACAAAAACTAAACTTGCCCTGTGCGTGAGCTACATGGGAAATTTTAAGTTTTCCTACAATTCAATTGAAAAGTATGAAAAATAAGTGGAAATAACCTGAACAATTTTTTTCTTTAATGTGTCAAATCTTTTCGGCCTAAACTTTAATCAATATAAAAATATTATTGGGTCTAGTGTACCAGATGGCCCCTCCTCACACACGTGCTACCGTTAGCGACTACCAAGTCACAGGGTCCTAAACAAAAGACAGGAAAGCAGGAGGGGCTTCTCAGGAAGAGAGGTCTCAGTGGGAAAGAGGAGGGTGAGAAAGGCTGATCAATGCCCTGGGTATTAATGTCTTTGCCAGTAGACATGTCCTCATACAATTACGACTTTTTATTATCAGTGGGCGCCACCCATAAACAACCTGTGTGTGGAAACACATCATGGTATACGCCCACAGGATCCAGATACACCACCAAAGATGAGCGAGTGGCCTTTCTATGAAATGACCTGGCAACAGTGTGGTGTGTGCTGTCAATTTTGTCAATGCCTAGTGCAAACACTGGCAAAAGCACTCTATATTCTGAAAGTAAGGACAGTAAACATTTCCCAGGATGGTCCTAGGTGCCTGGAAGAAGCCAGGAGAGAAAACTTCTGATGTGGTAGAGAAATTCTTCATCCTAGTCTTGTGTTAGCTGTACATGTTTGCTGTAAAAATAATTTGAGCCATTTATTCACTGGTGATGAGTACATTCTCTTTTTTGTACTATTGTTGAGTAAATAATTTCTTTAAGGAAATATTATGAAGAAGATGAGAAGCAGTATGAATAATGAGTAATTGGATATATATATATATATATATATATATATACACACACACACATATATATATATATATATATTAGAGCTACTGCTATTTTTCAGTTACAATGCTCAAACTGTATCATGAAGAATCTTGGCCCGGTGGGAAGAATGGGAACTTATCATTTTGGACCAGAGTCTTTTGTATATGAGTGCTGACATTCTAGGTAGAGTGATGTGAGAGGCATGTAGATATCAGTGTAACATTTATCAGTTGTCACAAGCAAACCATCTCCAGAGACTTTTAAATGTACTAAGAGGGTTGGGGCAAAATTTTCACCAGTGAAGCACAGTTGAACATGACCTGTTTCCTCTCTTCAACTGCTCCCGGTGTCCTCTATCCTGTTTGTCCTTCTGCATGAGGATTAAGCCTCTTCCCTAGGATCCTCCTGGTTGTTTAGTTTCTTTAGCTCCATAAATTTTAGTATGTTTATCCTATATTATATGGCTTAATATCCTCTTGTAAGTTCACAGGTATAGCCCATAGGCAGCTCAGTCTTCATGTGCGTTCCCTAGTAAGGGAAACAGGGGCAGTCCGGAACATGAATTTGGTTGTCTGCTCTTTGATCACTTCCCCCTGGTGGGTTGACCTAGCCAGCCCACAGAGGAAGAGAATTGGGCAGTCCTGATGAGACTTGATAGGTTAGGATCAGACAGTAAAGGAGGAAAAATTCCCCTCTCAATGGACTCAGAACGGATAGGGGGCAAGACGGAAGGAGGGTGGGACTGGGAAGAGATGAGGGAGGGTGCTACAACTGGGATGCAAAGTGAACAAATTGTAATAAAAATGCTAATACTAATACTAAAGATATGGAGCCATGTGGAAGGAAGTGAATGGAAGCCAACATCCTCCTCAGTTGTTGTTTGGTTGTTTGGTTGTTTGGTTGTTTGGTTGTTTGGTTGGTTTGTCTTGGGTTGGGTTTTTGCTACACAGTGCCACAAGTTGAGCAGGTCTTCCTTGACAAAGTCTTCAGTAGTGATACACTGTTGTATGGAAGGACCAAGCAAAACCTCCGAGTTCAAAACCAACCTCTGTTTCTTAGAGTTGCTTGCGTAGGGTCTTTTGTGGCAGGGACAGAATGCTG
Source organism: Meriones unguiculatus (assembly GCF_030254825.1). Taxonomy (NCBI): domain Eukaryota; kingdom Metazoa; phylum Chordata; class Mammalia; order Rodentia; family Muridae; genus Meriones; species Meriones unguiculatus. The sequence continues at coordinate 85,033,280 of NC_083354.1, forward strand.
ACTACTGTTCAAGCAGGATTTCTCACAAAATCATTCTACTGAGCAACGCGGGTTGGTGGGCAAAGTCGGCACTGCTTGCATCGGGGCGTAGGTCAGGTGCTTTAGTCAATAGTTTGTAACCGATGAGGCCGCAGATAGCCGCACTTTAAAGCAGATCATCGGGGTTTTAAGAGAACGAAACAGAGCAGGCTACGCTTTGCCTGATTACAATTTGTCTGCAGCTTGCTGCTATTGTGGTGAGCTCTGCAGCAAAGGCGCCACGTGTCTTCTGCCGTGAGCCCCGGCACGCTGAGCTTCAGGTGCCAAGCCCCTATTTGAGCACACGCAGATGAAGCAGAACATGTGGACTGGCATGAGGAATCCGTGGAAATGTGATTTCCAGTTCAGACTGTGTCTTGATCAAGCACTCAAGTTTAGTTATTTTCAAACAAGCAAAGCAAAAGCAAAAAAAAAAAAAAAAAAAAAAAAGTGGCTATAACTCAATTATGTAAGAGTTGCTAAAAATATGAGTGTAGGGTGTTGAGATTTGTTTCTCAGGGACATATGACTCAATGGCTTAATTGTTAAAGAAAAAAATATGAATTTAAGTTAATTTACCCAAATCTGACAAGAGTTTAAAAACTACTTTGAAGTAACCTTTAAATTGTACACATTTCAGAAACAATCTCATTAAATGTACTCAAGAAAGTCGAGATTGAGGCTCTTTGGGTATAAAACAGTATTTCACATAATTGAAAAATCATGGTATTGTCTGAAACAATGCAAAGTTGTCTCTGAAATTTGACAAACACATTTTTCACCATCACAATGCTTGTCATCATTGGAGACAGGAAGCACTGCAGGGTGGCACTGAAGATGAGGACTTTAATGGAAGGAACACAGCTCAGCGGGGGAGAGAGTTCACCCAGTCAGCTTCTGAATGCTCGTTCATTGCCATTATCATGCATAATAATTTATCTCTAAGTGTAAACTTTTTTTTGTTGTCGTTAGCATTGGGGATAACGATTTCCAAATGTGAAAACTGAGAGGCCAGGTTCGGAAACGTCAGTGTGTTCTGAGCCCAGACAGATCTTTTTGAGTCTGAAGTGTTCCCTTTACAAGTTCCATTCTTACCATGTTCCACTCCTGTATATCCTCCAGAGTATCAAAATTATTTATAAGAGCTTTCATATGCATATGTCCCTAATGCCTTGGTGCTCTCTAGGTCTAGATGAAACTGAAAGAACTTCTGGGTAAGAAAACCAGAGCTGACGATGTTTAAAGGGAAACTGGACCGCCAACCTCAGGAAGAAATCAATGAATCTGACAAGTGAGAAATCAAAAGAGCATGTACCTGGCTTGGCTCATCATTTCTCTAGGAGATCCCAATTAGGAGGGTAAGAGTTCAGGGGGAGTGACACTGTTGGAAGGAAACCAGGAGACAGGATAGATTTGCAAGTTGTTATGAATTCTGCCTGACCATTTGTTTGGATACTCCACCAGGCTTTGGGAGCACTGTCCTACCTCTTATATACCTGCTGTGTGGGAGCAGTTACTTTGTTCAAAGACATGCTTTTCATTGAATAATAGCATTCCATTTGCATTATCACAGTACTTCATCTACCTTGCCATAGAACAATAATCTAATTTTGTTAAAATCAATAAAACTAATTTTCTGCAAACACGGTACTGAATATCAGATACCGAAATTGGATTGTTGTTGGCTTTTCTTTTGTTTTAATTTAGTATTACTGGCACGTAGACTCAAATCCATTCAACATGCTAGGTGTATTTGTGATGACTAATTATTCCAATGGTAACCTAATTTCAGAACTTATAATGTTGCAAAGGAATGCTAGCTACAAGCAAGTAGAAATTGCTGGCTATTTTAAAAGTCAGCTCAAAAGAATATACATTGTTTTAAAAACACCTTTCCTTAAACATAATTATACCACTAGCAAGATATGCAGCAACTTGTTTAAAAGAGAGAAGGCACACAAAGGAAATATCAGTTAAGGTCACCTTGAATCTAGAAATCAAGGTGCTGAAGTCTTTCAACCTTCCGAGATGCACTGTTGAACTGAAGTCACTGATGGCTTCAGCCCCTTTGCCTCACCTCAGTCCATGGAATTTCCCAGTTTTCCATGTTGTGTTTCTCACTTTACTTTTGTTACCGTGACTATGTCTTCAGCTCTTTGAATGTCCAAGTCTGGAACCAAAGAGGCATATTTGGTAGTTGGGAACAGGTAACCCATAATGAGTAGGGCTTTCCTCTCCACCTCTTTGCAGAGGTGAAGTACACTGAACCAGAGGCAGTGTGGAGAGGCGCACAGCTGAGCTGCTGGTTCTAGACTTTGAAGGTCAGCCTCTCTACTTGCTGTTCCCATATTCTGTGCAAACTGGAATATAAAGGGAGGTTGAAATAAGCCTTAAAATTCTCATAGTCAATCTTATAGCAAACCTTGTGTTAAGCACATCCCTGACCTCACCATACCTGGTCAAAACCAGGACTCTGAGCATATATCATCCTAATGGGGTTTTGATCTGATGAAACACTTCCTAGTTATGGAAAATGAAACTGAATAACTAAACCCATTCTGATTAAAAATAAACAAAAAGGAAGGGATGGAGGGAAGAAAATGTAAAGAGGGAAGAAACGAAAAGAAAGGAATACAGGGGCTGGAGAATTTAGCAGCTAAATGGTTTAGCTGCTGCTGTTCCATACTGCTTGGGTTTTATTCCCAACACCCACACGGTGCTTTCAATTGTCTGTAACTCCAGTTCCAGGGAATCCAACCACAGCCTCTTCTGATCAATCTGCACAGCAGACATGCATAATGCACACAGACATACATGCAGGCAAAACAACCATAAATATAAAATAATATAATAACCCTACCCAAGCAATGAAGAAATGCTCAGAGCAAAAGAAATTGTCTTCCCCAGGAAAGAGTACACCAACGGGTTATCCAATAACCAGTGGCCAGCTCTTAAAAACAAACATACAGGTAAAACTATACAGGCTGAACAGGTTGCATTTATGTATTTAGGAAAATATATGTAGGTACATGCATGTAAACGCATATAACAAGAATCAATGAAAAAGGAGATCTCAAGTGTAAAAGAGCATGAAAGGTGTCTACAGGAAGATTTGGAAGGAGAAAGGGGGAAAAGAGTAATGATTTAATTATATTATAATCTCAAAAAAAACCCCAACAAATAAATAAAATTCTTTTTAAAGAGAGGAATGTTGTAGCCCTCCACGCTCTGAAGCAGCTCTGTCAGTGTCCTCCTGGTTTGCTTCTGCAGCAGTTATGACTGTGTCAGTTCACCAGCATGATGCACAAGCTGAGGCACCAGTTGCCGTATCTCTACCACGCATGCTCAGTCAATCCTGCCGTCACTACAGTGGATTTAGGACGCGACCTGGAGGCTCTTCCGTATTTGAAAAAGTTCCAAGGGAATTCTGGGGGTCAGCTAGTTTAAACGCTGGTTCCACCTCTTGCTAGCTTTGCGATTCTGCGCACATCTTTGATACTCTGTGTAGTCTGATTACCTCCTCCATATCACAAGGAGTAGTGTAGTTCAAGCACTGCATCATTGCATTTTATTCTATAACTATAATTTGAGGCAGCTTTGCGCAACTGTTTAAGTCTTGCTGTTAAAGTCCCATCTACATTATCCCTCTTACTTACAGTGGCAGCCTCACTGGTGTGCAGAATGGGCATGAGTACATTCGCCTTCAGAGAAATAATGAACACCCACAATGCTACAAGGAAGGCTTCTCCCAACATCTCATTTCTGTCCTATTCCAAATTCTAAGTAAGTGATGACGTGTACAGTTGTACAGTTCACCAGAGAACAACAGGTAAGAACATGGAGTAAACACGGCTGATGGATTTTTTTTTTTTTTTTTTTTTTTTTGCGGGGGGAGGTCTGGATTCCATGCCTTCCTGAAGATTTGACCTTGTACTATGACTTTCTGTGAAATGGAAGCTGCCTGAGACATTTTTCTTCTCTGTTGGATTTAAGGGCCCAGAAGAGTTCTAGTACAAGTGGATTCACAGAACACAAGGAATGAATATTTCACGGGATGGCACATATGATAACAGCCTGAGACTTGGTTACACATCTATACCATTAGAATTAATGCCTTCCTCTTCTCCCAGGGGCACAGGGGGAGAAGAGGAAGGGTAGGTGGGACTGAGAGGAGAGATAAGGGGTTACAGCCGGGATTCAACGTGACTAAACGGTAATAAATTAGCTAATTAATTAATTAAAAAGTAAAGGTACTAAGTTCTCACTGCCATCTAAAACATGCATTCCGGTGATAACTAAGAATCTATGCACCCACGGGCATAGAAAGGGGTGTGTTCACTTGCATGCCTAACCTCTCAGAATTATTGTGTGCCCACCAGAGCACACAGTGCTCTGCGATTATAGCCACTGCTGGATTCTTAGTTTTCACTTTACTTCTATATGAACCTTTATAACTTAGAAACCAGAAATTTGAACAATAGAAGCTTGAATATGAGATTCAATGACATAATATGTATTTGTACTAGCCCTCCCCCCAAAATTAATATATTCCTAGATCTTTAAAGCATCCGATCTGCTGGTCTTGCTGTAAGTCGGTACATTGCAATATCAGTTGTAAGCCAAGACTTCCTAATATTTGTTATGACAAGTCAGCACCTTCTTAATATCATTTGTTGTCATTTTAAATATCTCATCACCTATCTTTCCTTTCTCTACCCCACACTGGAGACGGAGAATCATTAACTTCACCTCTTATCTCCTATATCTTTTGTGCTCTGGGTTTGACTAATAGCAGATATAAGCAACAAGTCCAAGTGTTTTCTTTATACAGAGCTCCTACCACGAAGGCCCACTTCTCCCATTTGTACTTCTGACAGGGTCTGGTAACTAGTCTGTTCTCATATTGCTGTAGATTACAGGACTGGTAACAGCTTCCTGTTGGCCCTGCTCACTAGGTAGTAAACCTGCATGGCTGGTCTCTTAATCAAACCCACATCTGTGATTCTAGCCTTTATCAGCACTTCTTGCAATTTGGAAATCACCACAAAGAAAACTACAAAATGTCGTTTTTAGATATGCAGATGTATATGAATTGGTTCTTCAATGGGGAAGTATGGGTTTTATTAGCATCCTAAATATACCTGATGACATCTTCCAAATACGCTCATGGTGATACTATTAAAATACATAAATTATTGCTTTTGGATCTTTAAAACAGTTTATAGTTTAGCGATGATAGTTTGTGGTACAGAGGGTTTAGAAGTGAGTTACTTTTTCATTTAAAATTTTAAAAATGTACCAAGCCAACAATTATGACTAAGGTATTTTATATGTGTAAAAACACACTGGAGTGATAGAAAGTTGATGTATGCCCCATTCCCTTGCAAGAACACATTAGATTTTTTTTTTTTTGCAAGTGTATGCCTGAGCTCCAGGATTAGACTTAAAGTATATTCTGTTCCAAACACAAGACAACCATTTCCTCATGAAATTCATAAGGACATTTTAACTTGGTAATGACTAGCAGAGACAAATGGCATAGACTGTTTAACAGGAGAAAAATATTTTTAGAAACAGAGTTTCTTGCATCCCAGGCATCTTTTGTGTGTTTTATTTCAGTTCAAAAACATAGCTCATTATGATAGCAAGTTGAGAGAATCAGGAACATGGAGGTCCTGCTGACATCACAGCCACAGTGAGGAAGCAGAGAGAGATGAATGCCCCTACTCAGCTTACTCTCTTCTTTTCACGTATCCAGAATCTCATCTCAAGGGATGTCGCCACACCCAGTGGATGAGTTTTTCCGCATAAATTAATCTATGCAAAATAATCCTCCACAGACATATGCGGAACCTGGCCTAATTCTTAAGGAAATCAAAACCCGATGCTGACATTTTATGCTGACTACCATCCGAGGCAGCTTCATGCTCACTCTTGTACTTGAAGATGAACTTGAAGTTCTGATCATCTTGCCCCCACTTCCTTAGTGCTAGCGTTACAGCCTTGTGTCATGAGTGGTGGGAATCAAACCCAGGGCTTTATGTATGCGAGGAGGGGACTCTACCAACTTAGTTACATTGCCCATCTCCAGGGAGGAAAACAGCGGAGAAAACATCTCCATTATTTGAGGGAAATCGGTGGGTTTAGAAATTAAAATCAATTGGATGTAACGTGCACATGCACCTGCTGGCTGTTCTTTGTAGTTTGAGAGTACAGAATCAGAAATAGCCAGCAGAAGTTAGCAAGATGTAGGGCTTGTTATTTATTGCATTTCGTGTACAAATCCAAGTACCTAGGAGAGATAAAGAAACAAGCGGCCAAAGGTATATTAATGGTGCTGAAAGAAAGATGCATAGTTTATTCTCCAGGCACCAGGGTGGAGTTAAGTGTTTTTGGACAGAGGGACAACAGGGACCATGCTGTATGTTGCAGGGGATCTTTGGAAATTTTTCTGTAAAAATGCACTGAGTCAAGGGTAGTCTGCAGATCAAGAAGAAATTGCTGTGCCAACTCAGGCTGGAGGTACTGAGTGTTTACATAAAGATATTTATCAAGATTAACGGGAGTAAACTCTGGCAAAAAACAAAAACAAACAAACAAACAAAAAAAAAAAACCCACGTCAGAATATGTTAACCTTTATGGTGAAACCCATGATTCAAATGAGGGGAAACTATGAAAAAGAGGTAGGAAGAGTAATGAGATGGTAAAGTCATTGTTTTGTTGTGGGTTTTTGTTTGTTTTTGTCTTTTCAAGACAGGGTTTCTCTGTGTAGCCTTGTCTGTCCTGGATTTGCTTTGTAGACCAAGCTGGCCCTGAACTCACAGAGATCTGCCTGGTTCTGCCTTCCCAAGTGCTGGAACTACAGTTGTGTTTCACTATTCTTGACTGGTAAAGTCATTTTTTATTTTAAATTGTCAGTATTTTTTTTACACAGTTACAGTATTCATTTCTGCCTCTCTACCCCCACCAACTCCTTCTTTGTCTCCCTACTCCCTGTCAAGTTCGTGACTTCTTTAATTGCCATAATCACATATATACATGTATGTAGAAATACAACATGCTGAGCCTGTCTAGTGCTCTTTTTCTCTCCGTGTGGTTAGGGCTGACCTCTTGGTCAGCCTATCAGGGGGCTCATCACTGGAGAAGACTAATTCTCCCCTAGAAAACTCTTTTTAAGAAGCTGGCTGTGGGAGATTGGGAAAACGTTTTCTGTATAAGAGTTAGAAGTTCTGACATGGATTTTAAAAAAGAAATTGTGGATATAGATGTCAACTTGAGAATCATATGCCTTGAGGTGGTAATTTTAAGACTTAAGTGTTACTGAAAGTACAAGAGAAGTGAACGCGAGGAAGGAAAATAATGAGCTAAGGGTGGTAGAACACACTTTGAAGAATGCTTATTGGCTGAGAATGTGAGAAAAAAGGGCTCACATTCCTAGTGTTAAAAGTGTTTCCTCTGAATTTCCTACTTTCAACAGTGTGTTAACTCTTAGAGGTACTGATGCTGAGAAAAGAAAGGCCAGTATGCTGGGTTGTGTCTTCCCAAAGTTTATACGTTGGGAGCTGGAGAGATAGCTCAGCATTGAGAACAATGGCTGCTCTTGCGGGTGACCCAGATTTGATTGTCAGCATCCACCTGGTGGCTCACAAACATCTGTAGCTCTAGCTCCAGGGGATCTGATCCCTTCTTCTTGCCTCTATGGAAATCAGACATGCATGTGGTACGCAGACATTAATACAGGCAAACATCCACACAGATAAAGTAATTCAACATATATTTCTAAGAAAGATCAATGCAACAGTGTGGAGAAGTGGGGCTTAGTGGGAGAACACCTCAGAGATGGATTAATGGGGTATATGTCACAAATTTGATCGCCTTCCTCTTTTGTGGGTCTGCTTCCTTTCCACTTTCTGCCCTGAGTAAAAGCAGCCTTCGGTCTTCACCAGAAACCAACTAGATGTCGTGTTACCCTTTATGCTTTTGGACTCCAGGATCTGAATCCCAGATAGAACTTCCTCCTCCTCCTTCTCTTCCTCCTTCTTCTCCTCCTCTTTGTTCCTCATCCTCCTGTCCTCTTCCTCTTCTTCCTCCTCCTCTTCCCCTTCTGCCTCCTCCTCCTCTTCCTCTTTCTCCTCCTCCTTGTCCTCTTCTTTTTCTCCTCCTCTTTCTCCTCCTCCTCCTCCTCTCCTCCTCCTCCTCCTCCTCCTCCTCTTCCTCCTCCTCCTCCTTTGTGCATTCTACAGTAGAAACAGAAACCTAGGGCTAAGACACTGGCAGACAACACAATAAAAACAAAATCCATATATCTTCATCTCTTCAGCCCAGCACATGATACTGCCTTTCCATGCCAACAGTCCTTTAAAACACGGTTTTTAAATGGAATTTCCTGGAGTCTTCAGGAACATGCCAAGCTTAAGGATCCACTCCCAAATAGAAAAGAGGGGGTAAAGAAGCCAGGGAGACAGAGATCTGTGATGATTGGCCAGGTCACCTTTATTAACATTACCCTAACCCCTTACTTCATTTGTCAATGGAGTTTCCCATCCTAAACTGGCATAAAGACCTCAAGCTCAAACAACTGTGGTGTCCTTGAGCTATCTCTAAAGGTCACACACCTCCACAGGATTGGAGTTATTCTGTGAAAGTTCCTTTCATCTTCCTTAATGGATGGGATTTCTTGGCCCTGAAAGGGTGGAGATATTTCTGTACCATTTGTCTCTTAGGTTGGGCAGTTCTAAAATAGTACCTTAGAGAAGCAGACTGTCACATGGTTCTAAGAGGATGTAGCATGCTGTGAGCACAGGTGAGTCCGTGCGTCTGTTTCATGGCCATTTGTCTTTCTCTGCATAACATACTTAATCACTACACATCTGTACTGAGCATCACAAATCAGTATAGCAAAATTTCCTATGTCTTCTTCTGGTACAAGTGTCTTAGTGGATTTGAGTACTTTGCATTTCATGGATTCTGTCATTCCTTTTATAGTCTTTAATGTTAGACCATTGTGACTTGTTTTTACTTATCATAACATGTAAGGCTAGGCAAGCTTCAAATTACAGTTCTCTGCTTCATGCAAGTTTTTTTTTACATATATAGTCACTGAATTTTAATAGACGTACACAGCAAACACATATCAAATTTACCATCATCGCAAGCTGTTTCCCCTGTGTCTCTTCTTGCTGCTCTGCCCCATGCCTAATGTAGGTGGCCACTATCCTAGCCAGGTGCCATGTCTCAGACATGTATGTGGGACACAGCCTTAAATGCACACAAAACATCCATGTATTTCAGCATTCTCCACAATGCTGAAAGAAAACTACTCTTCAAGTTTTCCTTCCTATTGATACTATAGATAAAGGAGGAATCAGTAGCTTGCTCAAGGGTAGATGTCTAGAAAGTAATAAAAATGGCTTAACTCCAGATAGAAATTTTGACATTTTTTGAGACTATAATATAATTACATAGTCTATCCCTTCCCTTTCCTCTCTGTTTTATTATTTTTTGAGAATTGTACACATGAGACATAAATACTGGGTTTACATTATTTTCAGCTTCATGACCACTTTTCTTTATTTTTGTTACACACACACAAACACACACCACCCTATGCACAGAAAAAGAGAGACAGAGAAATGCAATCTTCTGTATCCTTTTAGTGGATCCAGGCATATATGTGTCTGGGGATGACTGACATTTTTGTTTTCATTTCTCATTTTTAGGTTTGTATGCTTGATGTTTCTTTAGTTGCCAATTAAATTTCTCCTATGACCTCCTTAGATTGAAAACTAAGGTCACTAAATTGTCAATATATTATTTAATTATCTTTTTATTTCAGCTCCATTATTTAAATCATTTTATTATTCACTGTTCTTAATTGCACTCCATCAGAGAAGCTGTTACATGCATTATCTTTTGGAGTATGTTCACACTTGTTTTATGGGCTTGTACACAATCTGTTCTAAAAATAATCCATATGTCCTTGAGCAGGACAAGCATTTTCCAGTGATTGCATGGTGATTTCTATATATAGCTGCTAGATGAAGTGGTCTGGATATGTCCCAGTCAATGTTTTCATTGATCTATGTGCTTACTATCGGTAAGAGCTGAATGCTGTTTTACAGTTTGTCATTATGTTGATGGTTTGTTCAGACTTTCATGTCTTTTTTGTGGCTTTTGATACTTACATTCAAAGGCTGCTTTGTTATAGATGTCCTGTTCAGACATCATGCAGCCATGTGCTGTATACTAGTGACTCTCTTAAGTTTAAACCTTATTATTCTATGAATGAAACAGCTAATATATCTCCTTTTTAGTTATTCATCGCCTCATGCATCTCCTTCATTTGTATTGGTTCTTCGTGTTATATTTTTATCCTTTAGGAATATTGTTTATAAACAATGTTAAACTGGATTTGAAAAAAAATCTTCTTGATAATTTTTAGCTTACATATATATATTTGTAAGATATCTATACAGCTGGTGACTTTATATTATTATTATTATTATTATTATTATTGGAAAAGCAACATTTTTTCTACTATCAAACTTTGTAATTTGTTGTTTTGTTTTGCTTTTTCTATTTTTTTTTACAGCTGATTTCCCTTTATAGAAATAAATTTTGTTGCCCTAATACGGATTGTCACTTATATACACTTGAAATCAGGACCATAACTGGCACTCCATCCTTAAACCCGTAAGCTCTTTAGAACAACACTCTCCATTTCCTGTCTTCCAATGGAGGTCTTACTACTGTCCAGCACGTCAGCTCTGCCCTTTTTATTAGACAGCCAGAGTTGGCATTATTGTTCTCAGTAAATGATATCTATTCACCTTCTTTCTTTCATTAAAGAACAAACTTCTTCAGTCACTTTGTTTACCTTAAAGCACTTCCTTCAAAGTTTCCTTGAAGCCAGTGTGTTGCGTGTCTTTTGCCCTAGTTTTTGTTATCTGTAAACATCACAGTCTGTCTTCATTCCTTAAAGGTAGTTTTCTGGACACAGCTCTAAGTTGCCAATGAATGTTCACCTTCCCAATAATTATCTCACTACCACCTACCTTCTGGATATTTTATGAATTCTGCACTTACCTTGTTTTTGTTTTGTTTGTGTGTGTGTGCGCATGTGTGTCTGTCTGCCTTAAAATGTCCTTTTTTGTATAATATACTCTTCATTATAATGTAGCTCTGGATAAAAATTTACTTTACCCTGTTTCAATATGTTGTGGTTCTTCAGCTGAGAACATATATTCCGACCAGACCTATACACTTTGCGTCATTATCACCACCACCACCACCATCACCACCACCATCTTTATATTACCTCTATTCTCTCCTGTTAAGAGTCTAATTAGTTATAAGTTATATTTAATTTCCTCTGAATTATAATGTCATTTTCATTAATTTTTAACCTAATTTGCAGTATCCACTTTATATCGCTAGTTCAAATATATATTTCAGTATTTCAGTTCCTTTATTAATTTTCTTCAATTTTGATAATTCCCACTTGGCCTACTCATTTAAAAAAAATGCCAACAATTATTTTTTCTTCAAGAAACGTGAATGTTTCTTACATGCTCATTTTAAAAGGCTGCTGTTGTTGATTATTTATATATATATATATTTTTTTTCTAATATGACAGTCATCCCATTTTTCTTCCTGACAGTTCCCATGTCTACCATCATTGCAGGCTGAACAAATCTGTCATTTCTTCCTTCTGCTGAATTCCATTCTTAGTGTCTTGCTCTCTGTTGTCTTTCTTCATCTTTCTTCATCAGCTTAACTCGTTTTATTCTGGCATAGTTTATGGAGACTCGTGGGATTGCTTCCTCCTCTTCCAGATTGCAAATGGGTTTATGTCTTGTAAATCTGGCTTAGAGTGGGATTGCCACGTTTTAACTCACCACCACCTAACTGGCCCAAGACTCACTATAACCAAAGCAATTTCATCACAGGGTTTCACCTCAGGGAAGGATTTACCTACACACTGCCAGGTGCTTGCAGCTTCTGGTCTCCTTTCTCCCAGCTGTTGCGACATCATTTTGTTTAAGAAAAAAAAAAATCCTTGAGCTTCTACCTTGGCTCCCGCATGTTCCTAATTATCCTTCTTGCCCCAGAGTTGTGGTTCTGACTACCCTACCTAGGAGCAGCCCTGACCTTATCTGGGCCCCATTCCCATTACCTTTCTTGTTCTGGGCAGGGGAGAATTTGCTGGAGACCTCCCGTATATTCCTCAACATTGTACTACCTTAAAGAAAATCTCTGAATCAGGATCTAGTAACTCCATCAGGAGGATACCTCTAAGTTTCTGGTCATCCCTAAACAACAAACACAGATGCCCTGCTTGTCTGTGCATTCCAGTGTTTAAACAGTCCCCATTGTGTGAGTCTCTGTTCTTTAGTACAGAAAACATAGACCGGAAGTTCTCATTTTTTTTTGAAACTGAGGAATAGGTCACTGACGCTGTCCATCAGATCCAACCTCATCTCTAGATAGAGGTTAGAGGTACTCAGAAAGATAAATCTTGTGGCTGCGTTCTGGAATGCAAGATGCCAGGTGCCTCCATTCCATGTTTGGAGCTGAGAGCGTGAGGAAAGGAGGGAGGAGCTCCATGGATCAGAGCATCATGGGGTGTTGGGAAGCAAGATGGAGTCTGCACTGTGTGAGCTCTGTAACAGCTTCTGCACGTAGTTACGACTTACCTCCTATTTGACTCTCTAGCCCTACAAAAAAAAAGCCTTAAGTAACCCAAAATGTGTTTGTCAAGTGCTGATTTTTAAAACACATTTCTGCTTTTTATAAACAAGGTCTTTCCATGTACAGTAAAACCCCACTTATTTACAAGGCTCAGATCCACCAAGAACAGAGAAACTAGTAGATAAATTCCCATTTGAATATCATAAAATAAGGGGGAGAAAATGCCTAACAGGGCCTTTCCAGTTGAGAGAGGCAGAAAATTATCAAAATAATATATACTAATTTAGGATTTCCGTAACACGCTATGAAGATTAAGTATTTAATTTTAAAATTATTTTTAACTGGCATAAAGTAATATAAACTATGTATGATCGGGGTGCCTGCCCTGCACAATATGTGGATATATTCTGTAATGCTTAAATCAGGTTAAACCTATATAATCTCCACAAATGTTTATTATTTCTTTGTGGTTAAAAAAAATTCAGAATTCTTTCATTGGTTTTCTGAAGTGTGGAGTGTGTCAGTGTGATCTAAGCCACATGCCTCTGTGAAAGCGCTGTGGACACCCTTACTTTCAACTTAGCTCAGAGTTCCCCAAGTAATGTGTTTGTAGCTTACCCTACTGCAGAAGCCACCAGCCTGTGCCCAGCTTCTCCATGATCAACAGTTTAAGATTCCACACGTGAGATCTCGAACTTCCCTTTCTGAGCTTGGCTTGTTCTAGCGGCCATGTTGAAACCCTCCTCCACTCAAAATTGTTGCGAACGCTAAGATCACACTCTCTTTGATGTCTGAATATAATTCTTTTGTATATGTACTGTTATTAATATGCTTGCTGGCAGGGTGACAATTTGCTTTGATTGATGTGAAGACATTTGCACGATCATGATCATGGGAGTGCAAACATCTCTCTGATTCCACTCTTTGATGAGATTGCTATGTCAGACTGTAGTTCTGATTTTTGTAAGAATCCTTGATATAGTTTGTGGTTGGGGTTGTTCTTGTTTATTTTGTATGTGTGGTTCTATTGATTTACACCTCCACCTATTGGGTGCAAAGTGTCCTTGTTAGCATTTGCCGTCCTTAGTCATTTTGATAACAGCCATTTTTTCTGGGATGAGGTGAGAGCTCACCATTTGGTTTGTTTCCCTAGTGATTAAGGCTGTCACACATTGGTCTGTTCAGTCTAACGTTGCCTGTTTTCACACTGAGCAGACAGAGCCAGTAGCCATTCAATGTAAGAGGCTAGATTGCCTCAGTAGTTCATCCTGTCTCCAAAAGTCCAAATGATTCCTGTACAGCTACTGAAATCCAGTCTGTGTCAGAAGCTGGGTTCTGAAGCTGTGACAAAGCTGGGTTCTGGTGTTTGTGAAGGATGCAGCCGCTGCTGCTACAATGGCAGCCACAGAGCAGGTGAACCTATTGCTCTTAAGAAGTAAAGCCAAGCAGACAAAAATGTGAACCATTGATTCTTTGAATTTTTTTATTTGTTTCTAATTTATTGATTCCAGCCCTGAGTTTGATTATTTCCAGACGTCTACTCCTCTTTGGTGTGTCTGCTTCTTTTTGTTCTAGGACTTTTAAGTGAGCCATTAAGTTGCTTGCATGAGATGTTTGTAGTTTATGTGTGTATTCTGTTGCTTCCTTTTCTAGCTATTTGATACGATGCCATCTATCCATTTTTGCCTCTGTTTCCTGGGTTTGGGATATATTCAAACTTTTTTGGCCAACTCTACTATCACAAAGCACACCTCTTATAGATTATTCTTATTTGTTTCGAGTTTTCATTTTTTCTTTAATTCATTTAAAAATTTAAAACATAAATGATGAGAGAGGGCATCTAGTTTCATATGTCCTTGGGTCATTCAATTTCTACTACATCACTTAGGAAAGGGACTATCCTTTTTCTAACTTGTTGTTGGCCACTTTGTCAAAGACCCATTGACTATTCTCTAAGCCTCCAACATGACCAACGGCACATGAGTTAGTTTTTATGCCAATGTGGTGCTGTCGTCATTGTTAACCTCTTGTTTTGCTGCCAGTTTCTAATTTGTTTATTTTTTTAAAAATAACCTTGCCTATTTAGGGGTTTTGTGGTTCCCTATATATAGTTTTTCTCTAGCTCTGTAAAGCACGTCGTTGGTGTTTGAAAGTCTCCCCTGAATGTTTAAATCATTTTAAGTAGTTCGGGTATTTGGGAATATTGATTTTTTTTTTCATCCATGAGCTCGAGACATCTGCTTTTTCATCGAACAACAAGATAATTGGAGCTGGGGGGGGTGGGGAGGAAAAGATGGCGGAGCTGAGCCGCACCTGTGGAGATGAGTAGTGGAAATACAGACACAGCATTATAGCAGGAACAGAGTTGGGATCACAGAATGGTGGACAAAGGAGCACGTCTTGCCGAGCAGAGCTATTCCTTGGGCCTGCCTTGACACATCTCCTCCTGCTACGATACCACATGGTGGGAATCTGCTGGCTGGCCGAAGGACGAGGTGGTGTACAGCAGCATGGGGTTCATGCAGGTCCTCCCACCGACACGCCGCTCAGCTGCGCGATCACCCTCCCTCTGAGGAACAGAACAGTTGCTTCTGCTCACGCTGCTCACCCCACCATGGGAAGAAAAGCACCGACAGAGAGGAACAGCCTATGCAAACATGGTGGTCACCCCCGTGATACTAGCAGGCAAGCCTGGAGCTTACGCAAGTCCTGTAACACCACCACCACCACCACCGTCCCCCCCCCCCCCGCCACAATCCTCAACCACAGCAGCACACTGACTCTGAGCAGGAATAAGATATCTGAGATGAAGAGTGATTCTTTTTCTGGGTTGATGGCTTCTGGTGGGGAAGGGGAAGGGTGGGGTGCGGGAAGACTCGGTTACTTTTTTATATTTTTTAATTAATTTATTTTTTTATTAATTACAGTTTATTAGCTTTGTATCCCAGCTATAGCTCCTTCTGTCATCCCCTCCTAAACCCACCCTCCTCCCTCCCTCATCTCCTCCCATGCCCCTCCCCCAGTCCACTGATAGGGGAGGTCCTCCTCACCTTCCATCTGACCCTAGCCTATCAGGTCTCATCAGGACTGGCTGCATTGTCTTCCTCTGTGGCCTAGTAAGGCTGCTTCTCCCCTCAGGGAGAGGTCATCAAGGAGCCAGCCACTGAGTTCATGTCAGAGACAGTCCCTGTTCCCGTTACTAGGGAACCCATTTGTATGCTGGGCTGCCATAGGCTACATCTGTGCAGTGGTTCTAGGTTATCTCCATGCATGGTTCTTGGTTGGGGTATCAATCTCAGAAAAGACACCTGTGCCCATATTTTTTGGTTCTGTTGCTCTCCTTGTGGAGCTCTTGTCCCCTCTAGGTCTTTCTATCCCCCCTTTCTCAAGATCAGTACATAGATTAAATAGTCCTATATCCCCCAACAAAATAGAAGCAGTCATCAAAACTCTCCCTCCCAAAAAAAGCCCAGTGCCAGATGGTTTCAGCACAGAATTCTACCAGACCTTCAAAGATGAGCTAACTCCAATTCTCTTCAAACTATTCCACAAAATAGAAACAGAAGGAATATTGCCAAACTCATTCTATGAAGCCACAGTCAACTTGATACCTAAACCTCACAAAGACCCTACAAAAAAAAAGAGATCTTCAGACCTATCTCTCTTATGAACATTGATGCAAAAATACTAATAAAATACTTGCAAACCGAATCCAAGAGCACATAAAAGACATCATCCACCATGACCAAGTAGGTTTCATCCCAGGCATGCAGGGGTGGTTCAATATACAGAAACCCATCAATGTAATCTACCATGTAAACAAACTGAAGGGAAAAAAACTACATGATCATCTCTTTATATGCCAAAAAAAGCATTTGACAAAATCCAACACCCTTCAGGTTTAAAGTCTTAGAGAATTCAGGGATATAAGGCACATACCTAAACATAATAAAGACAATATACAGCAAGCCTATAGACAACATCAAACTAATTGGAGAGAAACTTAAATCAATCCCACTGAGATCAGGGACAAGGCAAGGCTGCCCGCTCTCTCCATATCTCTTCAACATAGTACTTGAAGTCCTAGCCAGAGCACTAAGACAACTAAAGAGATACAAATTGGAAAGGAAGAAGTCAAAGTATCACTATTTGCAGATGATATGATAGTATACACAAGTGACCCCCAAAATTATACACACCTTCAGCAAAGTGGATACAAAATTAATTCAAAAAAATAAGTAGCCCTCCTGTATATGAAAGACAAAAGGGTTGAGAAAGAAATTAGGGAAACTACACCCTTTACAATAACCACTAATAATATAAAGTACCTTGGGGTGACTCTAATCAAGCAAGTGAAAGACCTGTTTGAAAAAAGCTTCAAGGCTCTGAAGAAAGGAGTTGAAGAAGATATCATAAGATGGAAAGATCTCTCATGCTCATGGATTGGTATGATTAACATAACGAAAATGGCCATCTTGTCAGTTCATTTTTTTTTTTTTTAAAGAGCTGGCCTCTTCGAGTTTTACCAATCTGATGAATATTTGGGCAACACAAACTGGACTTAGATTACTTTCTCTATTGGGGGGAGGGTGCAAGGGTAGGAGGATGGACCTGGGAATAATGGGAAATGAGTATGACCAGGGTGCATTGGCTGAAATTCCCGAATAGTTAATAAAAATGTTGTGTTGAGAGTTTTTTTAAAAAATAATTATGTAGAATTTCCATTTGGAGATATTACAATTATTTTAATGGAAAAATTAGTAAGTGTGTAAAGAGTTACTAGTTGAGACTGAGAAGGTGAGACTGAATTTTGAAGACCTGGTATCAATTTCTACCTCAAGTTACAATGGAAAATTAAGAGGCAGGGGGCGAGATATTTAATTCCTTTTTAAAACGAGACAGAAAACTTTAGCTGAATCTTTGCCTCTTTCTGTTTGACAGATAAAGAGTTAGGAGTCAGGTGAAATTATGAACTGTACTCTCAGCATTTCAAGGACAAAAAATAATTTTCATGAATCCCATTTACACTGCTACTATCACTGCTGGCATACAGGAGGTCCAGCTGGCCTGCCTTCAGGGTCCCAGCAATTGTTTACTGTATCACCTGCTGACTCCAGGTGAGCCAGGTGTGTGGCTATGAGGCCCTCAGGCCACCTCCAGCTGCCTCTCTCTCAGCTTTCCTCCATTTTCTCTGCCCCAGCTGTTTCTCTGTTTGTTCTAGACACCCCTTCCTCTCTCTCTCTGTCACTGCCACCCCTCAATGGCTCACTCACTATCCCTACCTCCAGGCCATCCTCCTCCCTTTCCTCCAATAAGTCTCCTTTATACCAGACCTGTTGCTTGGCTTAATTCCTCAGGGGGTTACACCTTAGCATGAACCAGCCACATGCCCCACCGGTACCACATCATCACAGTATTTCATAACACCAGCTACTACTACAGCAAAATAATGTTTATTTCTCAACTGAATCGCCCTCGTTAAAATACAAGTTACATAAACTTTTCGTTTAAAAAAATTACAGTTTCAAGGATACATGAAAAATGAAAACATATTTATACTGTCTTTCTGCTTATTTTTACTTTAAATTGCTATTACTCCTTAGAATACTAATTGTGTGCTTTGTCACGCTTTCCTTTTTCAGTAATGATGGGAAAGTATGCACAATAGCCACTTGCCCAGTTAGAATGGCTCTGAAATGACCACAGCCTTTGTGGTAGGGCCATCTTGCAGAATTATTTGAGAAAGAGCTAAAAGCTGTTTAAATCCCAAAACTTTAAAAAGCCAAGACACAGTCTAACCCAAAAAACATTTTATTAGTATTCTATAACTTTGAAAGTTTTGCTAGAAAACTTTAAAAAAAATTGTATTAAATGGCAATACTTAAAATTTCACTCACTTTTTCTGGGAGTACAGTCATAGATAAAATACAACAAAATATTTCAATTTCCTCAACTGTGAAATTTTAACATTTTGTGTGAAAGCTGAATTAAGTAAGAGAAAATTAATTTAAAAGCATGATGATATATGTTTAATTCTCTGGGTAGGAATATATTTTAAGGCTATTTTTTCTTAGTGGTGGATTTTAAAATATTGCATTCTGAATATGTTTTTAAAGTTCAACATATACATTTTAATATTTTTCTAGTTTTTAAGTGCACAGTGGCCTTTTCTTTGTTTCCAACATACATGTTTTTAATTTACTGGTTTCAGTTTAATGAATGAAAGTCATTCATTAAATTATTTTAACGGTGATACTAAATCCAAAATGTGGCTCATTCACTATTGATTGGTTGTTTTCTTGTTTCCACTCTAGTTATTGAAGGATATTGTTGTTGACCATTCTCAGTGTTTTGCTGAAACCAAATCATTGACGCAAGTATATCAGTCTCTTACACTGTTGATATGTTGATAAGTTGCTTTTTATATAGTTTGCCTTGTGATGGCAATGCCATTGCAGTCACTAAGCGACAGCAGGGCGCAAAGACCAAGATGTTGGAGGCAGACATAAGTACACCTGCTTGCTGTTTCTAGGTCTTTGTCTCTGATTTAATACATGAAAATGTACTGGTTTTCCTCAAGTGAAGAGAATAGCTTTCTGAATGCTTATGTATCTCACACAATAACAAAACGCAGAAGAAAAAAAGAGTCTGATTTCAATTGTAATAAAGGCTTGGTGGCTGTCTGCCATTCTGAGTCCTCATATTCTTTGTTGGTTATTTCCGTATTTTTAAGCGTAACACAAACATCACAGGATTTGAGTTTTCCTCTCTTAGTAGGTTTAATGGTGTAGGGAGCCCAGAATGTGCCAATTTGTGTCTGTTTTCAAGTTCTGGCTCCTCAAACTGTATCCTGAAAGGCCCACATAGACACTTTATTGCTGTCAAATAGCAATGTTGCCCATAATATAAATGTATGTGACATAGTGACAAAGGACCAGAGATCCTATTCTGTGGACTGTTTCTGCTAGGGTCTTATAATCTGGTTTGTATTTTTTGTTGTTGTTGTTGTTAGTTTTGTTTTGTTTTTACTTAACTATTTTTACTAATTTCTTGCATATACATAATATAGTCTGACTACAGTGCCCCCACCCCTCTGTCCTCTCTCATCTCTCTCCTGCCCCACCAACCGCTTGTTTCATTTCACTTTGTTTGTATGCTTTTGCTAAGCTTCTCACAAGGTGGAAATGAGTGTGGCGCTGACATCAGCCTTCTAAGGCACAGCTGCTTCAACTGCATTGTGCCTAAGTCAGTGAGACCCAAACTACATTTCCTTTATATGACAGGGTGAGTGACAAGGGCGAGTCAAATTCACTCCTTGGCTTCCCAAATCTCCGTAGGTCTCTCAAGGTTGCCAGAGAATCCGACCCCCCACCCCCACCCCGCCCCGCGTTTGTGTGTGTTTTAGGGAAACAGGAATTCCTTTTGGAAGGGTGACCATCCTTCTCCGTAAGCCTGAGAAGAGCCTCGAGCCTCAGCAGATGCTTTTAGCAGCAGTCTGATGGGGTAGATTATAAGTGCTGTTGGGTGCCAGAGATCAGCTTGCTTTTCTTTTCCCTTCATTATAAAATGCTGATTTGCTTAAGAAGAAAAAACACCACCCAGTCTCCACCCTCCTCCTGGTATCCCTTCTGAGCCCCGCCTCTTCCTCTAAAGAAGGGAAAAGAAACTTGTTCCTGTCATGCTTGAAACTGCTCATTAAGCGAGTTCCCCCAACTCCCCGAATCTACGACAGTCTCCACAACTGGTCAAATCTAGTGAAAATTGAAAGACAGAATATATGACAAATTTCATTCAAAAGGTTTACACTGTACAGCTGCTTGGTTCTGACTTAACACCCAGGTGAATGCTTTACGCTAAAAGCTCACAAAGCCTAACCTTTCCCACTAACAGTTCTTCTGCTTTTATATTATATTTGAACCTTAAGAAAAATAATTTTATGACATGGGTAGAGGGTTTATTTTTAAGGTCCTTCTCTTTGGAATAAATTTTTCTGTGAATTTTTGTTCTTGTAGTTGATGTTATTGTACCCTAAGGATATAGAGATTTATAGTTATTATACACTTTGGCTTTTATGACTTTATGTTAAAATAATTGCAGTTCACTTTTTAGAAGCTTGTGTATTTTATTTCAGAAAAGGATTTTTCTATTTATTCACAGCCTCAACAACACATGACAGGTTTTGTTTTTCTGCCTAGGATAGGACCTTGCCTCATTAAATTTTATTTTATATTATTACATTATATCATACCATATTGTTTATTGTCTTATTATATTATATTTATTATATTATTTCATTAGAATAAATTAAATTTTACTTTCTCTTCATGTATCATCTTAATTTTTGAAAATTTAAGCAGCTGTCTAGTGGATTAATGTAAAAAAAAGACTGTAAGAAAGTGTCTGTTTCCTTTCAGTCTTGAGAAGAGTAATGTTATTTTCATCAGACCACCTGACTATAGGATTTTATGGACTAGCTCAAGAAAGAGTCCTGGCATAGTGTTTCTTCAACACAGTCCCTGTTCCAAACTTGTCTTACTAAATTGTGAACAAACTTGTACCATAAATCCAAATGTGATTCAGTTCTCCTGTCCATCTTAGGATTCCTGGAGGAGCAAAAGCAGCAGAGATGTCTTGACAGCAGGAGAAGGAGGGGTTATTTAGAAAGAAATTCTCACAGTATTTTAACTCTCCCATTACACCTATTTTGATTGCGAGGCCTTGGACCTCAGCAAAAGAAGTCACACACTTTTTCCCTATGTTGTGAGGAGTGACAAGGAAGTGCACAAATACTCTAGTTTCAGAAATGGCATGATTTTCATATTACTCAGATTACCCTGTGTTGCTTTCCTGACAAACCAGGTGATGTCTGTACATTTACCACTGAATGTAAGGAGGGGAGAGGAAGAAACATAAGAGACAGAAGGGTTGAAGACACCAGGAGAACATGGTTCAGACTTCAACTAAGCAGGGCTCACAGGAGCTCACAGAGACTGAAGTAACAGCCGTGCCTCCTGCATGGGTCTGCTGGAGCTCTTCTGCATATTTACTGTTTGTTACCTTGGTGTTTTTGTCGGAGTGAGGATGTCTGTGACTCTTTTCTCTGCTCTTCAGACCCTTTTTCTCCTACTGAGTTTCCTCACAGAGCCTTGATATGAGAATATATGTCTAGTCTTATTGTGTTTTGTTATGCCATGTTTGGTGGATATTCCTAGGAGGCCTGACCTTTTCTGAAAGGAAACAGAGAAAAAGTGGATCAGGGGAAGAGGGGAGGTAAGGGTGGGGATGTTTGGGATGAAGGAAAAAGAAAAAATAAAATAAAATAAAAAACATATGTCTTTGAATTGTTTTTTGTATATTAAACCAATTCTCATTTATAGATGTAAAAATATTAAATATATTTATACTATGGTAGTAATATAATATATATATATATCACTATATACATATATCAAGGCATTCTTTTAAACACAGAGAGAAACACAACCTAGTTTACCACTTAAACCATCTCAGTGAATACCCAGACAGTAGCATGCCTTGCACTAGTAGAGACTGATAACTGCTTGTTCTTTCTACTAATGCAGGTTAATTAATTAATTAATTAAATTAACTCATCGGACTTGTTCTGTTGGTTCGTTTTTTCATTTCTTTGGCCAGTTAACCGATTTAAAAGCACAACTGTAAAACTGATCATGGAAGTGTGCAAAATGGGGCTCTAAGGATGAGTACTATGTATATTCAAACTACCTAGTACATTAACAGAAGAGTTTTTAAACTCTGAAAATGCAATAGAAAAAGAGAGACCGTGAAGCAGGTTGGGAATGAGAGCCACTGCAGGACTCTCATGTCTTTACTGAGTGATCTGACCAGCTAAATGACATGTTATTGCTATTGTTTGTTTCTTCATGTCTGGACAATTTTCTCTAAACAAGTGTGACTAAGTTCCTATGTATAGAATGTTAATTCTTTTTTGTTGTTGTTGTTTGGTTTTGGTTTTGGTTTTTGCTTTGTAAACCAGGCTGGCCTCGAACTCACAGAGATCTACCTGCCTCTGCCTCCCCAAGTGCTGGAATTACAGGTGCTCACCACTTTGCCCTACCAGAGTGTTAATTCTTAATTGCAAGGAGACATTTTTCATCATAGCGGCTCTCATTCCTGTTTCCTCATTCCTCTGGAAGTATCATTCAGAATCTTGCACTTTGGAAAGTTTCTTACTACTGATATCCTCACTTGGTTAATAGTCTCCGTGTTCTTACAAAAGATTTGGAAGAAAAGTCTATGTGACCTTTCCATGTTGCCCAGTGGTACACCCAATAAAGCAAGTTTTATCCTATAGTAACTTTATGTAGGTAAATGAATCATCAAATGAGAAAAAAAAAATGTATTATTAAAGAAGAAAGGATCTCTCCCCTGACTACACACCTTTTTCTTTCTTGGCATTTCAGTATTCCACAAATCTCCTCTTACACATGGCCTTGTTATTTGCAGTCTGATTTTAGAGTACACTGTATGAGGCCCCTAAAGAGACTCACCATATCAAGATCCCATAAATGTCAGTAACTCTACAAAGGAACAGATTAAAGGCTATGGAAAGTTATCTCACATTGTTTCCAATGAATACAATTATTTAAATGTGGTTACCAAAGTCTGCTTGTACTTTTTTTTTTATCCCTGCAATACTCATGGAAAACTACATAAAGCATATGCCAGATTTTCTATAGGCACTTTAGTTCCTATGGAAAAAAATCAGAGGTCATCATTGCAACTCTGTACATGATGCCGGCAGGCGAGGAGCACAAGAAGGAAGCTGTTATGAAACATCTGTATCCACATGGGTGGACAATTGCCAATCCCTGATCTGGGTTAGGCAGAGGCCAGAGTGAGCAGGAAACAGGTTGCAGCAGTGACGTAGGGGAAGCTTGCCAGAGCTGCTTGCCTCCCTGACTTGACACAGAACTGCAATGTTAATGTTCGGTACAACAGAGCCCTGTGTGATTGCTCTGGCTCGTACACAATTTACATGCTTGTACTCTTCAGATCCTAGCTGCCTTTAATTAATGAGATGATCATTTGCTCTAACAGAATAAGGCCAGTAGAGAACTGGCTAACGTAGAAAGCTGGGAATTGTGAATAAGGGTAGACAACAAAACATTTAATGTTTTCTAGTACGCTGGTAAGTGTACTTTCCTTGATTAATTATTTCATGAAGTATGATTTCAGACATGCCAAACTGTCTCCTATTCAGTCCCCCAATAGGAAATTTGATAACCAGGTTACCTTCTGGCCTTACCGTCCCCAAAACCATCCCATAGAATTATAATCTCAAATGAAAATACTGATGTGTGCCTAGATTACGGGACTTCTTATCATAAGCATCATCAGGAAACCAATGTGTGAGAAGGGGTGGAAAGGTAAGGGAACAGAGCAGCCAGGACAGATGTTGTTGAGCAAATGCCTATCCTTACAGCCACAGAATAGTACAGCTGTCAGTCCCCATCAGGGAACTTCTTTTGCAGAAACTCGTAAAAATGAGGACAACTGACCATGGGGTGCCCATACCTGGTTGATAAACCTATAACACAACCCTAACACCTAAGGCTCAGGGAACACCATGGGAGTGGGAGTGGGAAGAAGTTGAGAGCCAAGAGGACGAGGAGACATGCTGTGAGACAGGGTGTAGCTGATATGATACAGCGCCTTCACTGCAAAACTGTAGCATCATGTTTGAGTAAACATGACCTGCACAATGACACCAGCTGACATACCAACACAAACAAGGTAAATCTCACAAGGCCTCACCCCTAAATGAGCTACAGACAATTAATGGCTACTAAGAGAGGGATTATCAGTCTTCTCAAGGCATGAGCCTTGATGGATTACCCAACCTTGAGTGGTTGGCCTTAAACAAAATTCACAATGAGCAACACTAAATGGGTTCATCGGCGACATTATAAATGTGTGTATTATTGTTACAAACACATGTATATGTAACAATACTAAAAAAAAAGGTCGTGAACTTGTGAGGGAGTGGGAGGCATGGGGAGAGTTGAAGTAAGGAGCACGGGGGGTAGGAAATTATGTCAAGACAGTACCCACATTTTTATTTTCAACAATAAATTTTAAGAAGAATGTTAAGACCGATGTGGTACACAGTTACCAGAGATGACAGGGGCCAGCATCTACACCCTAGGCATCTGTAAAGTATGGAATATATATCTTTATATTTGAGAGCACTGAGACTTCAAATCCCATTGAAGTTAAAAATATTGAACATGCAGTGTGACTAAGCAAAATGGCAAATGTTCATTTGGAAAGCAAGCCCTTACAGAACAATAACATTTTGGGTGGGTACTTCGTCTATTAATATGCTCAACAGAACATTCTTTGGAATTTACATGACTTAACCTTCATTAAAAATTTTACATTGATGTGAATTGAGCGTTGATTTTGCTTCACAGTCACATATGGTGACATGTTCTTTACCACTGTTATGATTTTATTCTGGTTTTGATAAGTAAAACAGAGAATAAGAGAAGTGTAGCGATTGGCAACTTCCCATTTGCTTTTGTTTATCTGCCCATTCACTTATACATGCTTGCATTCTGTCACAAGGTTGACCATCATTTCACTGTACAAGGGGAACTCATGTGTGGGGCATCTTGGCCTCACTGAAAAATAGTTGCATGCTTTTGTGTATCTGCTCTAGGTTGGAAGATGGGGGGAGTTCTATTTAGTAACCACCTGAATTTTATTTTTTCAAAAAATGCTGATACAAAAATAGGCAGAAAGGTCTGTGTTCATATTTTGAATGATAAGTTTGTTTAGTTACTATAATAAAAAGTCAGCACATTATTGCTATCAATAACCCTGATACATAAGACAAATTGAGGAAAACCAACAAAATCAATTCATTTGGGCATGTTTTTTTCTCCTTTGGATACTTCAAATTTATGCTTTTGTAGATATGTCAGAATGTTATGATTACATAACCACCGGTAAATTAATTTGTTTTTTATGTTGGGCTTTTCTCCCTAATTTTGCTCTGGATCAGCTAGAAGAGCATGTCTGACTTAATAAGGTGGACTCTAGAACACAGGGGTCTTCATACATGCAATTACGATTTTTAGATACAGCTTTCATCACTTCTGCATTCCTGTGACATCCTGATGTCATTTGTTCCTCCAAATCCTTTTGTTCTTTCTTCATGCTATGTGTGACTAATGCGATTCAAATATGCTTGTAGCCATGGAAACTATAAGAAGGCAGAAATGTGAGTGTATTCATTTGCAAGCAGCTACCTCACCCAGCCAGTTTCTCGGTCACTAAAATATGCTTTATGAAACTATTCAATACAGATAATTGTGGTTACCCCCGATACTCAACAGCTTCTTGCTTCTTTGTAGAAATGGTAAAACTTGTATTATGAGTTATTGTTTTCCCATATTGTCTTGGGATTGTAAGGGGGAAGGCATCAACCTCAGAATACAATTAAACTTGTGATTTCTGTGATGGTAAGAACTGCACAGGACATGTGTAGTAAGCGCATACTTGTTGAACCACAGTTGCCCTAATGCCATTTAAAAGCAGTCAGTTGGTGCCAGTCATCATAAGATCTTGCTGTATCTTTCATAGCTATCAAAGCAAAGCTATTTTGTTCGTCTCCTTTGCTGTTGGCTAGTTACATTTGCCTACTAAGTGACTTTTATCCATTCTCTGTATATAACACATTTGATTTTATTTCATTCTTTTTTCCCTCTCTTAGTCTATTTTCCTTTCTTTTGCTTTTATTTCTAGTTCATGAAAATCATGGACTGGCAGAATTGGAGCAGACCACAGATGATACAATTCAACACATGCATTTTATAGCAGTGACAAGCCCAGCCTCCAGCAGAACAGCCAACTCATAATCTCCCCTTTGATCAAAGGCACACTAAGCATACAAGTCCCAGAATGAACTCTGGCATTTCTGCAAAAGTGCTCCTCCCACAGTGCTTCTGATAAAACAAATGCCGTAAGCCTGCACTCAAATACTTAGGCCAAAATTCCCCAGGCCATCCCTGAATCTTGTTTCCTTCTCCCAGCTTGGCACCCAACCTACCAGGCAGTCTCAATTCATGCCTCATCTCAATACAAGAATGTCATCTTTCTAAGATGCTACCCTGGACTCCCACTCCACAGCCTACTCTGTCTATGCAGAGCTACCGTGGCTGGCAGAAACACTGTCAGCAAGATATGATGTAAACCCCTTGGGGACAAGAGCTGTGCTTACTATTTTCTATTGTACCCCGGCTTTAGAATAATCCCAGAACACAGAATATGCCCAGTAATAACATAACTGAAAAAATGAACAGTTCGTCCCTTAGCTGAGTCACTGAGCTGTGGCGTCATGTGACTGTTGAGCAGCAGTGTTGGGCAGAGACCTTGAGGATGCTTTGCTTCCACAGCATCCTGCCTATAATTAGGTGCCTCTCCTTGCTTCATAATTTCCCTCTAAAGCCCTAAGCACCTTTTGTTTTCTGACCCAAAAAGTACCTACATTTACATAGTTTATTTTATGTAGTTTGTCTGGTTTCTTTCTCATTTTCTCAGTGTTCCTTTATCTTTGCAAGATAATATGAGCTAATTCTTCCTATAACCTGTTCATGTGCTCTCTTCCTTTAGAAACTTGCCATTCTCATATTGCAAACATTCATTTGTCATCCTACATCCAGTCCATTCGTGAGTAGTGGGTGGTTTTGAATAGAAACATTAAAATAATACAAACCAGAATTTTGTACTAAGGCAGCCTTGGACCACTCCCCCACCCTTTCAAGTTTTTTCCAGCTGGTAGAATTTGAGCTCCTCTGTTTGTAGGTCTGAGATACCTATTTTCCTAACAGCTGTTGCCTAGGGACTATACTCAACTCCAAGGAGCCACTTTTCTACAAGCAGCTGTCTACATAGCTGTGGTGAGATGGTAGCCATGGGGAAATGATCCTTTTGTGATTTATTTCTCTCTAGTCAGCCAGCAAAACTTGCTGAAGAGTTAAGATGACTCAGACCTCATCAGAAAGCTGCATTTGTGCAATAGACGGTGGATACCACAGAAGAAGCTCACAACTGGTCAAGTACAGAGAACAAGTGTCAGTAGAATGTCTAGCCACAAATGGGACAATTATATCACAGCCCCTACTCAAAGCTCAAGGACTGCTGTGGAAAGGGAGGGAAAGGATTGCGAGAGCCACAGGTCACGGAAGACCAGACTAAAACAATGTCTTCTAGATGTGAAAGAACCTCAGAACTCATGAATTCACAGCAGCTGTGATTGTCTGTACAAAACCTGCCGAAGATCATGCCATTCAACATCTTATCATGGCATGGGAAAGGATTCATGCTCCCTAACCCCTTGATGGGGTTATGGGGATCTATGGACAGCTGATGGCTTTTAGGGGAGGAACTGTCAGTTTTTTTAAGGGTGTGGTTTCTACTGGGCCAATCAATCTCCAGTGGATAGCCCTGTCCTCAAGAACACATAGGCAGCATAAGTTGGGATCAATGCATTATTTAAAAAATTAAAAGAGAAAACATGAATTTGAGTGGATAGGGATGAGGAGGCAGGTCTGGGAGGAGTTAGGAGGAGTGCAGAAATAATATGATAAAAATATGTTATATGAAGTTTTCAAAGAATATTTTTTTTGATGAGGGGTAAGCTGACTAGGCCAGCTCACTCTAGCTCTCTTCTCCTTTGCCACTCACAGGAGTGCTAGCTCATATTCACAAGGCTGGTTCTATGCCAAAGACAATAGAGAACCTGCAAATTTTATTTACATTTAAATCTCCCAAAGTTAGAATGCTGACGGTGGACAGATAGGAAAATCAGTGGAATGACAACCCAGGTACTTGTTACAGTCAAATAGGTTTTCACACTGGTCTTGTTTTGCTTTCTTTCAGCATTTTGCATTAAGAATGAGTGGAGAAGCAATTTGTCTGGACAAAAGATTCGGTAATCTGTTTATTTTGAAAGATTTATGAGCTGGAATTTGACTTTAATTGTATGGCCTTTCAGAGCCTGAAATAATCATGAGGAATATCATGACCTATTTGACCAAGAAATTTATTTTCGTGCCTGTGTGTTGGCTGACATTCTTTGACATTCACCATATGCTCATTTACTGCCAGAATGCTTTCTGATTGGTGGGAATCTGGAAGGCATCTTCATACATTTTTATGTCATTCTTACTCTGGAGTTGTCATTGTCAATAATGGCTTCATATTAGACTCACCTGGAGAAACTTTTTAAAGTTTCTAATGTCTGTGTCACTGGGTCTCATCAGCAGAGTGGAGCACAGATCTGTCCCCCATGCTATGAGACAGATGTTGATAAGGAATAACTTAGACATAATCTCCATACATGTACTTGTATGGGGTATTCTATAAGCTGTGGAATATGTCAAATGGCATTTTGTTAAAGTCATGTTATAATTCTATAGTCACGATTAGAAGACTTGTTGTACAAAAGAGAATATTGAAGATTCTGGAGTCAAATGACTTATCCAAGGTCTGAGGGTAGAGGCAGAATGTGAAACTAGTATCAGATTTAGAAATTAAGATCGCCTCTTTTCTTACTGGTCCTGTGGTTACTTGATGGAATATAAGCAAAGGGTCTGTCTAGAACTGGCATTCTTACTCATTGGAGTAGGAATTCCATGTATTGTTGAACTGAGAGTGTCAAGTTACCTCTGGATAAAGGGGATAGCTGGAAAATGGAACAGGAGCTGAACTGTCCTGAGTTAAGTTCCCAACGGGATAAAGCAAGCTCCCATCATCTCCTTGCTGCATAGTCAAACAATGTCTAGGCCTCTCCAGCAGACTCTGCTGGAGAAGTGCTTAAACCACACACAATGGGGGCATCTTGTAATTTCTATCCATTTTGATTAATTTCTGTCATAGAAATTAAATTGGTATTTAAATGTTAGGAGTCAAGACTCAGACAAGACATTCATGTTTACTGCACCTTTCTAAATCTCTTAGAAGATCTAGCAACCACACAAATGCTGTTTCCAAAGCTGACATGTAAGACATAATTCTTGCAGTTTGGAAAATACTTTTTCCTGGACATCCTTCATCTCTTCAAGACCTGTGCCTAAGTCATTGTGTTTCTAAAGGCCTTCTGATACCTAAACATAATGAAACCACAAAGAGAATTGTATGGAAACAGGCTCACAGTGAACTGTGTCTGCGTGGTGTGTGTGTGTGTGTGTGTGTTTTAAAGGTTGCCTCGAATTCATTTTTATTGATAAATACAATTAACCACATTCCCTTTAGCAAATACAGTCACAATTGTTCTGTACCTTGCTGTGAACCAGATGGATGGAAGATAATCTAAATTCCCTTGAATAAATACTTGTTCTTCAGAAAATTTAGATAAACAAATGTGTTACTGGAAACAGGCTTGAGGTGAAGACAATACAGACTAAATGAGTCTCTGGAATAATAGTGTGACTCCTATTTCAACAAAAGAGGACAGTGTACATTGCTGGGGTCATGGATGATATAAGCTTCAGCTGAAATGCCATCATTTACTTAAGTGAGTAAGTGCTTGGGGAGAATACAGTAATATCAAAATTTCCAGAAAGTAGTAAATATAAATTTTAAAAAGGTAAATGTACATCAAAAGGGCTCTCAGTGGTAGGCAGGTCTTTATGGATATTGTTAGCTGATATTATTTTCGCCTTTGGACTCAATGAGAGAGAACCAGGGAATTTGAGAATGGCAGACACGTTAACACGCCTCTGATTGTTGCATCTTTCTAAATGAAAGTCAAATGTAACTAGGTATTCTGCATTCTTGCCCAAGTCTTACAGCATGAGTGAGAGGCAGGGTAATGCACTGGGGATTTTCTTGTTTTAATCTTCCTCCTTCATGCTTCATATTTCATATTCCAGCATCATCAGGTCAGTTACTATTTTAGCAGTCCATTTTGCTGAGTCATGGTAGATTTGCACTTGTGTAGGAGTCCGTAGATCACAGGGTAGATGAGGAAGCACAGATCTGCTTCCTTCTAGCAGAGAGAAGGAAGAGCTGGAAATGCCCTTGGAAAGTAGTCTACACGGCTACTTCTAAACATGCCACATTCCAAAAGAATGACTTGTAACTGAATGTCATTTCCATTTGCACGTGGGAAAGTCCCTCTGAAGGAATTTGACACATCTGCCATGACCTCTGGGTAAACTCTGGGTTACCTTAACTGAGTTATTTACCAGCCCTTACTGCTCTCTGGAGCAGGTAATGCCATTTTTGTTTGTTTATCTCTCCTGAATAAAAGCACCACATCAGAAACTTTGTGCTTGTGTTCGGTTTTGCTTGTTTTTATTCTCAAGTGGAAGTAGTATGTCTTGTATTTTGAGAAAAACTAGAAACAACATAGAAACAACTAGAAACAATATAGGATCTGTACTTACATGTTGAAGTAGAGGAACTGTAGACCCAGGCAGCCAGCTATCTATGAGAGGGGTTACTTGTGGCAAGATTTGAGAGTTCCCTGTGTGTGGTGAAGGTAAGCCCCTCACTTAAATTAGTTGTTACTCTGCAATAAGAAATGCTTTCATGCACCCATGTGTATGAACATGATTATTCTCGTGAATAATTTAAAAAAAAAAAACATGTTTAAGTGCAAGGCAGCACTAAGCAAGATCCCAGCAGGGCAGAATAAGCACAGAGCCCCACGTTTTCCACCAAGCTGATCCTCCGTTTTCCCATGAAAAAGACTTAAGTAATTGCAGTACTGTGAACAGCTCTTGCTAACACAGGGCCTTCTGAACTGTCTTACTGCCCTCAAGCAATATACCCCTTCTCCAAATACCATCAGAAAGATCAAGCGACCAAGACCTTAAAGAAACTTCATTTAAGGCTGCCACAGAGATGCTTTCTTTCATAACTCTTGAGAACTTCTGGAGGTACCACATGTTACGGAAACATGTGCTCTTCGCATTCATTATCAAGGCACTGAGCATTATGTGGTTTTTGCCAGCCACTTGGCGCAGAAGGAAAAATACATCTAAGAAAAAAAAATACCTCTGCTTGCTCTTTTAAAGGGACATGTCGATGGTCACCTTGACCATGACAGCAATTATGGACAGAGCAACTGAGTCTGTGGAGACATTACCTCAAACCCTACGTTGGCCAAGAACATTGTTCAAGCCATAGGCTTCTACAGTTTTCATCTCACATCACCAAAACTTTTCAAGGCAGGAGCCGTGCGGTAGGAATACTGGAAAATCTTCCTCACACTGTTTTTACAAAGACGCACAATGCTATCATCTCCAGCTGGTTATAGACACAGGTAGGTACCTTTCGGGTGGTGGCACTGAGGCCTGACTCCTTTTAAGTTGTGTCAGAAGGACGCAGGGGGGAAAGCTTCAGTTTATGATTCTTTTCAGAATGCCACCATGCTCTCACGCACACACACACACACTCAGACACATACACACTTACACACACACACACACACACACACACACACACCCTTTTCTAAAAACAGAGTGCTAATCAACAAAGGAAACTTTGAAAATGGAAATTGGTCTCTAGAGTTCCCCATTACTAGTTTTTTTTTTTAACTTTGTTCCTTTAATACTTCATTAAAAATAGGAACATTTAGGTGTAACAACAATAACAGAGTTTTATCACTGGAAAAAGTAGGGACGATAATTAGTCAGACTAAAGAATGGTAGCCACCCTGATTCAGTAAGCATTTGGCTGATTCATGAGCAGTATTCCCTGACAGCTCTATCAGACTGCATGGTATCAAGGAGACTTTGGGTCAGACTGCCACTCTGAATGGCTTTGGAAACTTCCCAACTCAGAGCCTTTTCCCTGAAAGGCAAGGTAGCATACTCTTAAATGATCACACATAACTCTAAAGCACAAAGGGGGAGAGCAGGGAGACATCCTACCACAACACACAGAAGTCCACAGGTGCTTCATTTTAATACCTTTAAATCAGAGGAAAAAACAAGTACTTCACATCCGTATTTATGTATAAAGTATCCACATTGAACTTCTACTGAGATTTGCCCCATCCTTTGCTAAATGTTCAGCAAATTTCATAAGTTATTATGAAGCATTGAATGGGACCCGCAGAAAACAAGAACATGAGTAGGAAAAAGGTGGAGGCATTCCCTTGTTTTCACAGTCGTAGTGATTTATTTCGTATTTATGGTCAGTTATTGTGTGTGTGTGTGTGTGTGTGCGCGCGCGTGTGCGCGCACCTGGGATCAATATTAGGTGTTGACCTCTAGCATGCTCCACTGTGCTTTTTGAGCCGGGGTCTTTGACTGCGCCCTGAGCCTGCTTTGGAGACAGATTGCTTACCTGGGAGTCCCGCCTCCCGGTTCCTGCTGTCTCAGTGATGCTCCCTGGCTCTGAGTTAGGGGACAGGCGCTGCTGTGTTTGAGTTTACATCTGTGTGGGGCATGCAAACCAGGGTCCTCATGCCATTCAGCAAACTCTTTACGCACAGAGACGTCTTCTCAATGCCCATCAGTCATCTTAAAAAGAGTTTTGTTCAGTGTTTGAACTTTCTCAAGTATTTGGAGCTATTGACTATGTATAAGGCTGGTGTCATATTAAAGGGTTAGGATTGAGAAAGATGTAGCTATTTCGAATAACATCACAGGCAAGTAATGAATGCATGAGAGTCTACGCATGCACCCCCCCACTGATTTCCCATGTTCTTTTACTTTCTAGAAGATACGTATTCTATTTTCTAAACACCTATTAGCACGTAATATGCTTTGAACATTATTTTATATTTACTTTAACAACAATACGTGGTACACAGATGGGTTTATACATCATGCGGTCTGTGTGTATGTGTGTGTGGTATACAGATGTGCATATGTGTCACGTAGTGTGTGTGTGTGTGTGTGTGTGTGTGTGTGTGCATGTGTACACACATACACAAATTCCTTTAAACAACTGACCTATCAATACAAAATAAATCACTATGGTTGTGAAAGCAAGGGAATGCCTCCACCTTTTACTTTCCCCCAAAATATGTTTACTTCAACATCCCAAATAAGATGCTGTCCATTCTTCAGAGCCCACTTCAGAGATCACTTGGTTTTTTACATCTCTCTGTTTTCTGAGATCAGTTTCCACATATCCAGTTAAGCCTGGAACTCAATACGTAACCAAAGTTGGCCTTGAACTCACTCTCATTCTCTTGCCTCCATCTCCAAAATGTTAGGATCACAGGTGTGTGTCACCACACACAGCTTCAGATGTCAAGTACATTCT
Source organism: Meriones unguiculatus (assembly GCF_030254825.1). Taxonomy (NCBI): domain Eukaryota; kingdom Metazoa; phylum Chordata; class Mammalia; order Rodentia; family Muridae; genus Meriones; species Meriones unguiculatus. The sequence continues at coordinate 85,067,263 of NC_083354.1, forward strand.
TGAGACACCTCTTAATGGTGGCCTCCCCTGAGCCTCTCCCGGGACATGAGGAATTTCTTATCTGAGGTGGCCTCTTCAGTCTGCTAGACGACTTTTTATATCATTCGTCATACATATGTAGGCTCACATTATCATTCTTTTCTCAGCTATATCTATTACCCGTGTTAGTTTGGGCATAATACTGGTAAATGCAAAAAAATAAGTGACTGTTTTTAAAAGGCTGAGATGGTGCTTTGTCTCGACAGGGAAGCTTTTAGTAGGCAGACTTGAAGGGATTTTTCCTCTCTGTCTACTCCCACACCTTAGGTCCTATATCCAGAAGTGAGCATATGACCACAGGTCACCAGAGAAGAGAAAGAGGATACCCCGCTGGGCTCATGTCTTTTCAGGCAAATAGGTCCAAATTACTGTTTCTGTTTCTAACATATTCTTGAGTAGCGCAAGAAGTATGTTGGGGAGGAACAGGAATGTGTGTTAGAATCCAAATGGCCTAAGAGTAGTGTATTAGTCCTTCTCTGAGCCAAGCAACGTGCTATGAGATTTCTATAAATCCCACTGAAATGCTCACAACAGACCAGAATCTCAGGCATGGTGGCCACAGCTTTGATGGAAGAATGGACGTACCTGAATTGTTGGCAAGTAGGTGCTATGGAAAACACAGAAGAAGGGAATAAGCAATCAGTGGAACAGAGGGCCCCTTGGCTCGGCATTGGGAATGCATAATCTTTGGATTAGAAAAGGACACAAACAATAAATTGAATATATCGTGACCAGGGTCGGGCTCATATGAGAAAAAGTAGAAGCAAAGCTAGTAAGGTGTTCTGTGGCCTTGCAAAAGGCTCGTGCAGACAGTGTTTCTGGATTCAAAGTTGGAAGCAGGCACACATGCGTGTTTTACTGTATGTGTGCTATGGGGAGAAAGGGGGCATGGGGGATAGGATTCAGGGAGGAAAGGAACTGAACATGTGATGCTTTCCTGCTGGAATCTGGCTATAGGCACATGTCCCTGGGAGCTCTGTGACATGAGTGGAGGTGCATGCTATTATTGTGAAATAGTGATATGGGGGCATTATGAGGAGTTGACCAAAAGGGAGGCAGATAAAGGAGCAAAAACTCTGAGTAGAAAATAATAACTGTGAATGCTTTTTATTGATCATTTAGGCCAGAGCGCACTTCAGCACTGATTTCATTTTTGTTCTTGGTCCCTCAAATATTATCCAAATTCTTCCCATTATTAATGGAGCAAAGGATACACTAAATATCTTTTCAAGTTTCAGGTTGGTAAGTGACATCATTCTGTGAGTTACTGCCATCCCTGCTTTTCTTGGCTTCCCGGAAGGTACACCCCACCTAGAGTTATGGGGAATGAGGCCAGGCATAGTAGTTCATGGTAGCTACTGAAGCAAGGGACCACAAACTTGGTGTCATAAAATAACACAAGTGTGTTCAGTCCCAGTCCTAAAGGTTAGAGGTCTGTTGTCAGCAGCACTGGTTAAAATAAAGAGGTTAGATGGACTATGCTTCTCCAGAAAACTCTGGAGTCAACCCCTTTCTCACATCTTCCAGGTTCTGATAGTTGGTAGAATTCCTTGACTGTAGTCACACCCTTTCAAACTTGAAGTCCAGCATCTCTGTCTGCTGTTTTCATGTTTTCTCCTCTGTATGTGTGAAATATCCCCTTGACGTCCTGCATTAGACTTTTCCTCACTGTTATAAGTCCTGGAAGAGAGGCATAAAAAGAGCAGAGATTCCCTTTGGTTGAAGTATTCAGAGGTTTCAGTTCTTCATAGGCTCGTTCTGCTGTGAGGGGCCTGGGATGAGGCGTCAGAACACCTCTCTCTCCATCTTTCAATAGAGCCGTCAAATTGCCGTGAAGTCAGCATGCTCATGACAACTGCTTTCCCTGAGCTCCATCAGCTGGTGACCATGAGACTTCAGAGGACATCCAGATTCCACCAGTCCTTGTACAAGATAGGAATGGTTGCACTTATGGCCTAACTGAATAATTTAGTAAAAACAAAAACAAACAAACAAAAAACACTCCTATCCCTGTTTCCTTAGTTGAATCAGGAGTCATAAAAACTGTCACTTGATTTCAGGGATTCAAACACAGCTCTTTTTGGAGGAAAAATAATTTAGTTTTCAGCTAAAGATGGTGAAAGCCAGAAGTCTCTGAGGCTGTGTGATCAGGAGAGGAATACTGGTGGAAACAGTGAGGGTAGTCGAGAAGAGAGAGGGAGTGTCCACGGGTTATTTAGATAGACAAGTTCTGAATGCTATGAATGAGAGAGAACAGTGAGGTTCAGTCACAACCCTGGCCTAAGCCCTGGAAGAGGTGCTGTCTCCCTTGTGCTGTGCTGTGCTGTGTGCTGTGTGCTGTGTGCTGTGTGCTGTGTGCTGTGTGCTGTGTGCTGTGTGCTGTGTGCTGTGTGCTGTGTGCTGTGTGCTGTGTGCTGTGCTGTGCTGTGTGCTGTGTTGTGTTCTCTGCTGTGCTGTGTGTTGAGTGTGCTGTACACAGTATTTTCTTGCATTTTCTCTCATCCAGGTGAGCTAGTCCTATTCAGGGCCATACACTGTAATCACCAACTTCTTGTCTATGTCACCTTGATTTGCAGCTCCTGCTCTTTTCAGGGCTAGCTTATGTCCCCTCTGTCTTTTCCTTTTGCTCCAGTGCAACATTCTCCATTTCCTCCCCACCTTGCAACTACCCCTGTAAGCTCCATCCCTCTCTATTTTTATTACCTACTTTGCCTGCCTAATTATCTGCTTTAATTTCTCAAGATAGGTTAGTGTTGTTTATTTTTACTGTAGAGCTTAACGTCTATCTCGTCCGTCAAAGCATCAACCTGCTATCACTTCCCAGTGTTCTTTCAAACCATTGAGATTCTACTACCACACAAACTCCTGTCTTCTGAGATGTGTGATCCATGACCAAATCCTGTACACTTCTTTTTTCCAAAGCCACTTCTGCTCTGAACCTTTCAGGCTCCACTCATCATCTTCCAGGACACCAGGAGAGAATTTCCTCGTGTTCTCACCATGCCTTACCTTACTTCTTTTTACTCATCAATATCAAGTGTGTACTCATTGTCCCCTTGAAGATTTCTTTCCAACTTCTTGTTCTTCCAGTCCTTCCTTTTCACAGTCTTTTCCTACCCAACACCCAATATTCAATTACTGTGTGTTAATGCACGCATGGATTCCAGTGCCTTCAAGTGCTACACTGGCTGTGCCGGCATCTATTCTTTCAGAGCATCATGTTATGAGGTAAGAGCACTCAACAGCCTGAGCTCAGAACAATAAGGATAGGAGGTGAATCAGAAATGTTTCCCTCTTGATACGCTCACAGTCACCTGGACAGGATAAGTACAAAGTAACTGCCATATACAGAAAGTTAATTTACTGCCAGAGTAGAGGACTGAGTTGTAAGAATGAAAGCACAGGTTTTAAAGAAAGGAAAAAATTTCAGTAAAAGCTTACTGAATTCGAAGGGGAGGTTTAGCTATGTAGGATTTGATTATGGAAAGAAGGGAAGGATATTCCAAATGGCAAAATTTTAGGGAGCAAGCTAGAAAAAGCAAAGGATTGGAGGGCTCGGGTGTTGGTTTTGCTGGGCAGTACTGGAGAAATAGGAACGATAAGTGGTTAAGCAGAAAAAACCTTCAAGGGAAGGCTGAAAAGTACATGCTACTGGATAAGAAATGGAGCATCACTCAGGAGCCAGAGGCAGGAGGATCTCTGTAAGCTCAAGGTTAGCCTGGTGTAACTAAAAGCAAGTCCAGGATAGCCAGGGCTTGTCTCAAATCCTGTCTCAAAAACAAACACACAGGAAAAAAAGGAGGACAGGGGAGAAAGACCAAAACCTAGGATCATTGATAATGCTTGAGTAAAGGGATGCTGTTAGTCAACAGAAATTAATTCAAGAAGCAGCCACGATGTGCTTGTTATGTCCAGGAACTGGCCCTAAAATAAGTGGATATAAGTGTGATACAATATCTAGGGTTAATGAGTGTGTGTGTTTATGAAACTATGTGGATAAAAATGGTTACCATGTCCAAGAAATCTTTCATGCTAGAGTGGTAACAAAATATAGGTTAAATCTAAGGAAGTGAGGAATCCTGAAGAAGCAAGGATGGATTGCATTTAGGACAACCAACCATGTGGGAGAAAAATGCAAGAGGGCTTAAAAGAGGCCAGAGAAGAGAAGCAGAGAGATAATCCTGGATTCTTTTGCTAAATAACTCAAGTGAGGGCTTATCCAGACTTGAGCTAGACACACAGCTTTCAGAAATGTGAGAGACACTGAAGACTACAGTTCATTTGCAGCTCCTTTATTGGCCTCAGGGAGAGAAAAGGCTGATGTGATCTATGATCCAGCGTTGGGGTTTTCTTGTTTTTCTTTGATGACCTAGGCAAGGGTGAAGCAAAGGAAAATGGGAAAATTAAAGGCTTGTATTTGTTAAAAATTCAGTTTGGACTTGAACTTGGGTTTATGATAATGTTCAGTATCTAGGGATTAAAGATGGTCAAGACTATATGCAAATATTTCTGAGCCATTATTAAAAACTCTCATTGAGGCCTTCCACGAAGATACAATCTTGAGTGAAAACTAGGAGCCAGGGACAAACTACAAACACACGAGTAATGATGGACTCAAAAGAAAAGCCAAGAATTTCAGTAAGAGATGACCAGGGAGGTTACAGCAGAGCTTGAGGTGTTTGTTAGAAAGGAATTTTGGTATGGAGGTGATTAAAAAGAGCAAGAGGGAGATAAAAATATTGAGAACAAAGCACAGACTATTCATCTACTCACTCAGTGTTCTCCGGTTACCTTTGAACCAACCTTCCTAGTGACACTGAATAAATAGTGAATTTTGAGACCTATCTAAGAGACAAGTAGAACAAACAAGGTAACTTTCAGTTTTCAGTATGTGTGTGTGTGAGTGTGTGTGTACCCCTGTGCATGCGTGTATAGAGGCAATAGATAAAAATTGGATGTCTTCCTAGATTGCTCTCCGACTTATTATGTTGAGACAGTGTCTCTCAATGAACTTGGCACTTACTGGTTGGCCAGGCGAGCTGGCTCCCTGGACCCCTTTGTTTCTACCACCCAGAACTGGGATTACAAGTTCAGATGATATTCCCAAGTCTTTTACTTTTAATTTGTGTGTGTGTGGATGTGTGTGTGTATGTGTGTGCGTGTACATTTCTCTGCATGTCTATGGATTCACATGCCCGTACATGCCTATGGAAGCCGGGATTGATGTCAGACTCATCCTCAATCACTCTTTCTTATTCACCTGGGTTTCTGAGGAGCCAAACTCGGGTCCTCAAGCTTGCTTAGCAACTGTTCAAAGAAGAAAACATGAATTCTGGGGATCCACGCTCATATCTCATATCTCACTAGTGTACCAAGTTTTAGCATCGAGCCATCTCCCCTACCCACTATGTTCAAGATTTCGATGAGGAAGAGACAAGTGAGGAAAAAATGGTTGATTTGTTGTAGAGTAATAATAATAATGGATGTGTCAGCACGTGTGTGTCACGGTACTCTGGGAGTTAGATTCAGGAGGATCAAAAGTTGGAGGCTAATTCGAGTTACACAGTGAGCTGTGAGCATAGCATATGCTGATATAGTATAGCAGGGCTACATATAGATATATATGTGTGTGTGTGTGTGTGTGTATGTGTATAAGCCAATAGACAGACCCAAGGCTTAGTTCCAGCGAAGGTTGACTTCAAAGTGTATTATTTGTTCTTGAATTTCCTGTGGAATTTACCATAGAGGTGGATACTTAGTATACTTAGTAATGATTTACTGAGTTCTTGAATGATACTTTCAGACACGAGACATCATTTAGATATTAATTTTTTAAATATTAATTATTTAGATATTGATTCATATATATATATATATATATATATATATATATATATATATAGGCTTAGGGACTAAGACCAATAGGTTGTCAGTATTATTTCCATGTGCAGAAGAAAACTCAGTTAAATTGGTACTAACATTTTCTTCTGAAAAACACTGGAAATCTTTCTGAATCCTGCTGATGGCCTATAGGTAAAGTGTCTCAGGCTGTATCAGGCCCACGTCATTAGACGATGCCAGTACATAGTATAAAAATGATTACAATAGGGAAGAAAAAAAGAAAATTTTCAATTTTTTTTCAAAACTCAGAAGTATCAAATATTTTTTCAAATGTTTAAAAATTATATGTACTTAAAAATTATAATTTTTGACTTGTGATTTCATGAACTTAACAAACAAAAATTAATCTGAATGAAAACATAAAATGGTTTCAATTGAAGTTTTATCTCCAAGGATTTTTCACTTTCAAAGTACAAGGTGGCTGGTTTTTCACACATATTAATTTGTAATTTCCTAATTTTTATAAATGTAAAAATGCCAAGTGACTGAACTATAGATCAAAATGATTGGGTAATTTTATTCAGGGTCAAAATAGCATATGAGTGAGATTTTAAATTTTTACCATGTTTAATTTTTTTCCCAGTAAGTGATTTTCTTCCCACCTTCCCTTGAAAGAAAGTCAGTCTTGCAATATGATATTGTAATGTAATGTAAAATCATTACAATCAAATACAAACAAAGCAGAACCAAGAATTGAATAGTATTTGCTGCAGTGAGAAAAAAAAAACTCCAAAACTTAAAAAAAAATGAAATAACAAAATAGAGCTTTTGGGAGAGCTGTTTTCCCACAGTGTCGGCACACCCAGGAGTGGGTCCGCCCCTGTGAATTGCTTGTGACTGGGCCGTGCTGTTGGCCTGTCTATACTGTGGAAAGTCATGGCAGAAGGACCCAAACACAGTCTCTTGTTTCAGCGAAGTCAATCTACTGTTCTCAACCTTCAGTTTGCGAGGTCAGACGTCCAGCCTCACTGTGGATTTGCTCTTGGGTTTATTTTCTGCATCAACAGTTAGAAAATAGTGTCCTCTAGTTCATCCCTCAACTATCCATAGGACATTCACAAATTATTCTTTTGAAGATGTCTGTATTCTCCATATATTCAGGCTAAGGACTCTGGCAGGGAATGCGGGGTGCCCGTACCACTACCCAGATGCACTTCCACTTAGAAGCAAAGTCCAGATTTATGTATGTGTGTGTTTCTTTGATTGCTAACATTGTCACTAGCTAGAATCCTAACAGACAGCCTGTATTTTTGCAATTGTCCTGACTGCTGGTGTGGATATAAATAGAAGCATTGTGTGGGATTTCCAGGAAGCATCCTTTATAGTGAGGGACCCTTCCCCTCCTCCTTCTTTCCATTATCTGGAATGCGGATGTGATAGCTAAAGCTCCAACAGCCAGGCTGGACGGTGAAGCAACCTGGCAGAGTATCCCAACGGAAGAAACCTGGCTTCCTCCTGACCTTGTAGCTACCAGAAGTTCCTGTCTGTCCTTGGCACGTGCCCATCAAGTCTGAAGTAAGGCCACCGATCTCATATTTGCATTTAATATCTCTGTGCTTTGAAAAAAAATATTTCAGTAGTTTATATGTATGTCTTTTCTTCATATTATTTGCTCTTAAAATGAAGGACGTTTTCCTCTTGAGCAACTTTGCAAAGATCCTCATATGAAACGGGTGCATTAAAATGTTTCAGTGAGTGCATTCATGAATAAACAAATGACTAAATGTGACTCAGACATTTGCATGCTTTTTTGACTGTGAAACACACAGATGTCTACACATGTGCAAAATCTAGAGGAGAGTCGTGCTTATACTGCTGGATGTCTTATCGTGACAAGCACTAATTTAACATGCTTTTTCTCCTCAATGCAAGACAAGATTTATAGAAAACACTATTCAATTTCAGAGCTGCCCATACTCATCATATTCTCTTGTCTAAATTTCCATCTTTATTTTCCTAATAAAAATGGTAAGATGTCTCTTCAGTCACTGTATCACTAGTGATCACTGGTTGTTAGTGGTTACATGGTGTATGTCAAAATTAGCAACAGAATAGAGAAAACCCCAAGGTAATAATGGCAGAAGAAAAAATGGTGACTTTTTCATCTCACATTAAAGGAATCCTAAGGGATGCTATCACGTGTTAAAATTTGTTGGGTGTATCCAGTGTTTAAAGGTCAATTGTTGAGCCTTAAGGGACTTTTTGAACCTAGCTTTTGCCAAGGTATGTGCATGTGGATGAGACTGAAATGGGAGCTGATCAAGGAAAGCACAGCATCATGATGGCCAGGAATAACTGACGACAGCGAGTGCTCCTTGAATTTGATTCAGTGAGAGATGTCTGTGGCTTGCGTATTGAAGAAAGATCATTGCTGCTGGGATCTTAAAGCACTGTTATAGTCCAGAAAAGTGGGAGGAAGGTAAGCTTAGGACAGACGGACAGCAGAAATCAGCATAAGGATATGTGGCCTGTTCTTGGTAGGATGTTCTCAAAATAACCAGAAAGCCCCTGTGAAGGCGTAAAGCTTGAGTGTTCTGTCAGATGACTAAAAGCTTTAGGGGTATTTAAAGGAGATGAACAGCAGGGAGGGACAGGGTATGAAGTCAATCTGGCCAGAAAAGAACACTTCAAAATGGTTTTATCTGAACGTTTTGAACCCTTGACACTGAGTCACTTTAAAGGAAGTGACCAGTTCCCAGGGAGTGACTGACGACACAGGATACAGTTGCTGTGGGGTTGGGGTGCCTTTCCTGGTGTCTGGAAATCGAACCCAGCTGTCCTGTCTGGGGCAATTCCAAAGTAGAAGTGGGTTCTGAGCCACAGTGTTCTCTTTTGATGTGTACAAACCTGTGTGCCTCACAGCACTGCCCCCTAAATCTGGTGTCAGCCTCACCAGCGTAGCTACTGTACAAGGGAAATAATAGGAATAGCTTCAGTGGCAACAGAAACATCAGAGAAGAAGCAGGACTCGTAGGTTTCATGACCAGGGTTTTCTTTCTTTCTTTTTTTCTTTCCTTCTTCCTTTCTTTTCATTTGCCTGTGGATGTATCTTCCACTATTTCTCCATCAAAATAATATCCTATGACTACTGCTGCATTCGAGGGTAGCATTCTAAATACCAAGCAGCAGATAAACACCCATCTGAGCAACAGCTCCCTCTCCGTGCCTGTGCTGTAAGGAAGGCTGAGCATACAGCTGCTGTGAGTTCTCAGTGTGTCTGAGCCAAGCTCTAGACCCTGAGGGCTTAGACAGATGTGCAAGGCGGATAGCAACTGTCCCTTCTCTGTCGAGTGCAAGCCTCCAAGGCAGGTGCTTGGGATGGGAGTGGGAGAAAGGACTCACGATCTTAAAAAAAAAAAGAAGTGTTAGGACTTCATTAGTGGTATATTTGGGGAGAGAAGAGAGGCAGTTCCTTGTTTCTGGGCTCCCGTTGGTACACTTACTGACAGTGGCTGAATGCAAAACGTCTGCATTATCATTCTAGTCAGGAGCACTGGGCTACATCATCACAGTGCCCGAGTCCTTGCGCACGTGTAGCGAGCAAGGTTACCCTGAAAAAGAGATGTAATTTTCCCATCCAGGGCAGCTCATTTATTTTGATAGCTGCAGGCACACAAAAGGGAAGAGGCGTAGCTGTTGGTTGCAGGTGTTCTTTGGAGTGTGCAGATTGGCAGGGTCTGGATGGCGAAAAACTTATAGACTTCCTCTCCAAATAGAATCTGGGAAATCATCCAACACGTCCCACTTTCCTGAGAGGAAGCAAGATGTGGGGACAGGAAAGCTGTGTCAATAAGGCGTTGCAGCAAAGGCTTTTGTGATTGTTTTTGTATCATAAATATTCTGCGGCCCAGCTTATGAGAGTTTGACTCCAAACAAATGTAATTTGCTGACATTCTTCAACAAAACTGCGAAGGAACTGGGTTTGTGGTCCTTTCTCGAGAAGTCCTCTGTAAAACAACACAGAGAGGAAATTTCACGACAGGAGCCACCCATGTCAAGCAACGAACACTAATTAAGATGTGGAAGGCTGAACTTCCTCACCGTAGTCTGCCCTGAGAGATGACCATGTGGGCTTCTCGGGAGGAGTTTCCTGCCTGAGAGCATAGCTTCATTTCTAGGATACTTCAGAGTGATCCATCCCACAGTTCAGGGGTTGTTTCCCCCAAATTCCTCCCTAAGGCTTCTTCCAACAGACTCTAAACTAATTCATCTCCATAGCCACAGTGTTCTGGTACAGGAATTTCTCAAGTATGACATTTATACCTGCTTTTCACGATGACTCAGGCTTATTTAGACAACTTGCCAATGCAGTTCAGTCAGGCCCTCCTCTTCTTCCTCTGGCTGTGAGGGCCACGGACATCCTTTAGGTCAACTTCCCCTGGCAGCAGCTGCTGCTTCTAGGTGACAGCAGAGCAGAGCAGAGCAGAGAGAAGCAGCCTGCCTCTCAAGTTCCTGCTGCTGGCTTCTGCAGACAAACCTGCAAGACAGTCCAGAGTTAGACTCTCACAGCCAGAATGCTTACCTTGACAAAACCCCTAAGTCACAGCTAGGTGTTTCATTTCAAGGGCAGCAAACGTGTCATCTGTGAGCAGAAGGGAAGCTTTGTGTCTTACCAGAGTTCCTGAAACTGGGTGGCAGGGGTTGTCACCCTGTTAGACAAAACAATTTTCTTGTTTTGAGATGGAGGGCTTGCTATGGTGCTCAGGTTGACATTGACCACACGGACAAAAGCCAGGCTCTCATGTCCATGGCCCAGGCATCAGGGACTACTGCAAGAAGACAACCCGCAGCATATTCTAGCCCAGGCTTTGCCCCGAGTGAGATGACCTTGTAAGATGGCTTCACTCTCAGGGTTCTCAGCCTCCTTTATTGCTTACTCTAGCTGCCAGACATAGTTCAAGATGAAGGGGATGAGGAATATAATAAAATCAGACAGAAGTAATTGATGTTCTACAGCTTAGATTTCAATCCACCATCTTGATACATGACCTTATATTCTAGGCCTAACTCTGGTTTACCAATGTAAGGTTTGTTGTTGTTGTTGTTCTGGAACTCAAACCTAGGGCTTTGTATGGTTAAAGAAGCATACTACCACTGAGCAATATAGCATCCACCTGTCATATGTTTTTCAGTATTTCATCTACCACTCAAAAATCTTCTGTGTTTTTCAATAATTTATGTAGCTATCTTAATTTTTATTTGCCAGGAGTTCTGGGCATATAAGAAGTTCTGGTCTTCAGAAAAGTCATCACTCGAAACTCATGGTTTCCAAACATAAACACAGAAACAAAACCACTGCCATTGAGAAACGACGGAGAGGAGCGAAAAGCAGTTGCCGAGAGAACAAGCCCAGGTTGTGAATGAGACGTTAAGATAATAGAAGGGGGCTACATGGGCAAAAGCAAATCTGTGTTATTTGCTATTACAGCAACCTAGAGACAGAAACCATGTGTGTGACAAAGGAAAGAGTTATTAAAAATTGCCTCCATGGGAGATTGTATAAGATGCACAAACTAAGGACTATTTGCTAACAGCAAGCATACAGCATACAAGTGTAGCTAATTTATGCTTTTCAACACATTTCCATTTTGACACTATGAGCCCTGGCTCTGATCCACATAGACACATGCATATGCACACGTATCCATGCATGTGTGTGTGTGTAGAAAAATAACTTACCGTAACTAAGCCCCTTACTGATGGAGAGTGTGCCCCTCTATCACATTCTGTACACAGGGATGTGAGGGACTTGACAGGCAAGACTCCCAAGCTAGCACCGTAAGCGCTTCCCAGTCATCGCTCAGCGGTTACTGCTTGGATATTGGCTTTGGATTTCTTGTTGCTGATATGAGATAAGAATCAGCCTGGGACTGAGGGCACGCTTGCGATTGCAGCTAATCATAACATACTTTACATAATGCACTCTGGTTTCCTCCTCAGTTTTTCCTATGAACTACAGCCAGAGCCAGACAGAGATGAACTTGGATCACTGGAGGATTACCCTAGCTGCTCCCCTAGGCACCTTTACTTTGTTACTTTTGGAACTAGCCTATGTACATGACAAAGACAGAGCTGTTTTCAGTTCAGTTGCCTACTGGAGGAGTCAAAACCTAGATCTTCACATGTGGGCTTCCCAGTTTATCTGAAACAACAGAGAAACAAAACCCAGTATATAAGGACAATATTTCCTACTGTATCTGTGTTATTTGGTTGTCAAGTGATTTGAGGGAGGAGGCATTTTCTTTATTTCTTGTTTGAAAGTTCCAAACATTTATACAATGAATTTTTTCTAATTTCGTATTGCTTCTTCTTGCTCTTTGCTCATCCCTGTCGATGTCATAATAGAGCCTTCCCATGCTGATCAAGTTCTCTCCTACTTTCACCTCATCTTTCTGTGTGTGCTGCACTGAGTCTAAGCAGTTTCTGGCCATTGTTTACCAAAGCAAGGCCAAGCCATCATTGGTCTCACTACCAGAGAAAATTACACCTTCTCTCCAGAAACCTTTAATTGGGATAGTCCCTCAGGGAGTGGGTGGGGCTCATTGGGCCCTGTCCAAAATTTTTAATGTGATCTAAGAATTGAACCTAAGTCCCCTGCCTCCTTTATGAGCATGGGAAAAGGTAGAAGGTAGAGCAATGAGCTGGCATTTGTTTTCTGGCTCATCTTACAAACTCTGGGCAATCTGGGCGCTTCTGAACCTCTCTAGTTTGGCCAGGGTGACCATCCAGCCTCAACGCTCACCTTAAACCCTAATTATTTTCTTAACTTCCTGAGAACTTGCAAATACTTCTACAAAAGATAAGAAGCTACAACCAGAGGACTTCGAATTTGAGAACAGCGTGGGCTATGTAGCGAATTCAAGGTCAGCTAGGTAACACAGTGGATGTAAGCTCCTGGGATATAGAGGCAGACTCTTTCAGTCCTGTTCTCTGCTTCCCTGGAAAGGCTTACCTCTCTGCCTGAGTAGGGAATAATATACCAGTATGGTATATTTAGAAGGGGCTACAGTAGATTTCAACACCCTTTCAAAGACAGAAACTGCATCTTGAGATGTCAAGAACAGGTCTTATCTACAACTTGGTATTTCAGCTAGTTTCCAGTAATGAGCTATGTCAGGTATGAGCACAGTAAGACACACTGGGCCAATGACACTTTAATTTCGAGAAAAAAAAAAAAAAAGCTCAAAATCATGCTACGTACATGCAAAGAAGAACAAGAAACTCATTTCTGCTGGAGCATTACATTTATGCAAAGCTGAAGAGATGGGTGGATCTACACGCAAGAAAAGAAGATCACGCTTCCCCAACCCTAACCTCTATTTGGTGATTGGTCTACACGTAGCATTACTTCATGATAAACATGGTTTTGTTTATAGTCACTCTATAGTTGACACTATCATTTGAACAGTGTGTGTCTAAGGATTTCCACAGTCCCTTTGAAGCTTTCTTAGCTATGATTTCATGTGTGGTGAGTCAGAGGGAGCAAGCAGGATCAGGAAGTGCTGAACAATAGGACTGGGAATAACCATTCTCACAGGTTGAAGGCAGCTGATAAGGTCACAGGGTGGGGCCTCCCGCATCCTCCGACCCTCCCCAGGCAGAGGTGATGCTCCACTGGCCTTTCCACTAAGGGGAAGCATAGTTGGAAAGTCTGAGACACTGGGACACCCTATCCCCTTCACACTGGCTTCTGAATCTGCACCTGTCTAAATGCAGGCAGGATATCCAACACACACACACACACACACACACACACACACACACACTGTTGATGACTGCACCAACTTCCTCAAAGTCCTCATTAGAAATTTGAGAACAAAATATAATCTTTGCCATTAGGACTCCGACAAGTAAAACAAATTACCTCAGGTGTGTATATGTGTGTGTATGAGAGAGAGAGTGTGTGTGTGTATGTGTGTGTGTGCACTTTTTAGAAATGTATATTATTGGGCCTACACGAGTAAAGCTGAAAGAAAGCTCAAGCTTCATCCAATGCTTCTTTTTTTATATACATAAAATGATGAAATTAAGACCCAGAGATAGCTTGCCAAATATTCAAGCTCTGGGAGGATTTTAATTTAAGCAATGTTGTTTAGCTAAATTGTACCTATTTCAAATAGATACAGATTTAGGTATGATTTTGCCTCTAAAAAGTATCATTGTTTTTTGAGTCCACTACAATAGTAATCAGTTGTTTCCCCACTAGACTGAATGTATATGAAGGTGAGATTCTTTACTTTTATTTAAGGTTCATTGGTACATGCTGTCTTTAAAATTGATCACAATCACAAGGTATATATAATTAGTGGTACAGTACCTGCTTAGACTAGGGATAAATTCAGGATTCAGTTCCTAGTACCAAACACACACACACACACACACAACCTACACATAACCACCCTTCCTGTTAAGGGCAGGAAAGTTTCCTGATATTACACATTCTATTCATGTCAGCTACTAAGTTTTTTTAATGTGATTTAACAGTTCCATTGGAGACACTTCAGAGATTTCCCTAGAGCTTGTAATTGATGGAAGAAACAAAAATCATGATATCAAGCACTACTTTAAAAACAATCCTTTGGCATTTTCTGGAATATATCATCAGATGGATTGTTCAGACAGAAACTTCTGTCTATATCTGTTTTTCTGGGCTTTGTCATGGATCATGGATTTATAAGAAACATTTTGATGATCAGAGAAAGGTACCTGTGGGTTTGTTTTCTATTTTCTTGATGGTGACCTGGGGTGAAAATTATTCTTTTGCCAAACTTGGGCCCCATGGTCATTATATACCCGATGCCAGTCTAAAGATTCCATGTCAGTGAGAACCCAGTGGTGGATGTTGTTCCCAGCTGGGAGACACCTCAAATGAGGTTAAACGTGATTTGAAAAACTATAAATCAAGTGGAGTATACAAGCAGCTTAATACAGTGTTTTCTGCAATACAAACAACAGAAAGTCCAGTTTAAGAGAATCTTACCTGACTGCAAGGGGTAAAGACAGACAGATAGGATAGTCTGGGCCAACAAGTGTGTGAGAGGGAGACTATGTTCAAAGTGGGAGTGAGCTTCTGAGCAGGGGCAGCAGCAGATAACCAATCTGCCCTGTGCTAAGGCTCACGGGTACCACCCAGCTACATCTGCCTGCTATTAATAACAGGTTCAGCTACGGACTGCCATCCGTCTTCAAGGATAAGATCAGGATGGCTCAGGAAACGGCTGTGAAGCTGTTTACTTTCTCATGACCTTTCCTCTTCAGTCACCCAGCAGGTGCGGTCAGGAGAGCTGGCCCAGAGGGAAGGAGCTCCAAACAACAACAGCTAGAGATGATCTTCTCAGTTGATAACGGCGGATCACAACCCTATGGATAGCCACGCATAACAAACACCTTCAAGCTTGGGAGACAATGAGTGTCACTTGTAGACCAGAACCTTTGTGTCATCTCTGTGATCCAGAGACTTTCGAGCCTAAACTTTCTACTTTCTTTCTTTCTTTCTTTCTTTCTTTCTTTCTTTCTTTCTTTCTTTCTTTCTCTTTCTTTCTCTCTCTCTCTCTTTCTTTCTTTCTTTCTCTTTCTTTCTCTCTCTCTTTCTTTCTTTCTTTCTTTCTTTCTTTCTTTCTTTCTTTCTTTCTTTCTTTCTTTCTTTCTCTCTCTTTCTTTTCAGATTCCCAGGCTTCACTTGTGCCAATTTGACTGATTAAAAAAAGATTTGAGTCGAATACTTCTCTCAAGATAAACGTAAGTTTACACTTACAGAATTAATTCTGAAGGTGCTTTCTGTCTGTAGAGATGAGCAGGACAGGAAACAAACAACAGTTTGGGGATGGGGATGGTTGGGGATCAAGGACGGCCGAGTTCTGTTTACAGACTCACTTTCGCAGCCTCGCTGTTTCGGTAAATTGAATTCAGAACATTTCCCTTCTGGTGAGTCTTACAACTTTCTAAGTCATTTCTATCAATCATATCACTTTTTTTGGGAATAAGCTACTATCTGGAGGAAAACAAAGCTTGTAAGAAGCAAAAGGTTTGATAAGAGTGTGACATAATCAGATCCCACCTGTAGTTCACAGGATGGTTAGTGCTTCACTCAGGAAGAGGGCCACATTTTCTCATTGTTGCTGGAAACAGCTGGCATTGTAGTAGCAGCTATTCATGACCTCCATATCTAGCCCTGGGTGCTTTGCATACTCTCTCCGAAGTCTAAAAACAAACCTATAAGTGAGGGAAGATATTTTTCCCCACTTTATTTTTGAGGAAACAAACTTAAGGAAGATTCATAATCTGATTAACGTAACCTTGATGATAACTGGCTTGAGAGGACGCTGGGAGGCAGATCTACAGTGGAGGTAGGAGCTTGAGCCCAATACAAAACATTCCGCATTCTGCTCTTGGCCTCGTTCTTCCTGAGAGCAGCAATCCTGGGAAGTAAAATCCTTTAACCTTCAGCAGATTAGCGTGGATGTTTCAAATCCTTTTCTGAAAGTTATAAAAAGCAAAGAGGATCCCTGGGAGATAGAGAAAGTGAGCAGAGTCTGATGCAGAGGAGGAGAAAGGGCTAGGAGAGCTAAGAGCCAGGTTGGGATAAGACAGACTGTCTGTATTCTGGTCTCCAAAGAAACTGCTGCCTTTTGAATTCTGCTCAAGGCCGTCTTAGCAGATGCTGTTTAAAATTCATTTATTCAATTTTCTGGAGGCTTAAATAAATCAGGCGAAACAAGGCCACTATGACATGCTTAGGGTTATACTGCTTTGTTTATTTATTAATCATTAGTCCTTTATGTTTGAAAATGCCTGTTTGTAAAGTGCTTAGCAGGGAAAAGAAATTTCAGGAGGGCTACGGTGACATGTAGGATCTGAATTATGGGTTTTCGATCTCAGAAAACTATGATGCAAATGTTCCAGACTTAAAACCGGTAGTAATTGAAATATTTTCACCTAGAGTGAAAACAGACATTTGCTGATTTATGGTGTATTTTAGCTCTTTCTTCGTTTCATAACTGTGGTGGAAAAAAAGAAAACCAAGAGCAAACTTTCTTCGTGTAGTTTTATTTAATTAAAACTCCAAGTCAGCAGTAGTGAAAATTTAGCTTGAAATGACCGCAGGCCACATAAGGTAATGAGCCATATGTCCCTAGGTACGGCCTCCTGAATCAAGCGAGGTTTACTCTATGACAAAGGATTACTTTCTGAACTCTTAAAATCATCACTAAATGAGGTACTTTTCCAAAGAGAACCAACCCTTTTTTGAATGCCTGGAAACCCAATAACAAGTACATAATTTGAAAACAAGTGAAATAAGTCAGTACAGTAGTGAGTGGCCTTGGTTTTACGTTTCTTTATTTTGCCTTTACATATTATGTAAGCATAATCTAAGAGATGCCAATAGAGTAATATATTGTTATAATAGATATAAATATTTTATGTGTATATGTGTAAGCATAGTCTGAGAGATGCCAATATATTACATATATGTTATATATGTGTATGTACATATATACCTCTTTGTATTATAGTGAGAGAGAGATAAAAAGGATGTAGGTTTGGGTGGGTGGGGAGTTGTGGAGTTAGGGGAGGGAAACTCTAAGAATACATTGTATGAATAAATCTATTAGCAATAAAAAGTAAACAATAAAATAAAAACAAACTCTTCTAAGTTAAAAAACAAACCTTTAAAAATGTACTCTCTTTCGTCTCCAGCTTAAAGCATATTTAAGAAAAGATTCTTTTGAAACTAAGAAAGCAGTAATAAGAGAATGATAAACGGTTTTCTTTCTCTTAAGGAATGTAGACAGCTTTATGTGCAAAACTGATTAATTGAATTTCAAAACGTCATACTTTAGTCTTTACCATAGTAATTTATACAATCTAGGTTTTCCTTTCACGTGCGAAATGCCTCTCATGCACTTCAGAGATGCCACCAAGTCAGAGTTGTTCAGCATTAGTGTTTTCCTCACCTGGCCCTGCAGGTCACGTGTTCTGTGTTCACTTCCTCATCATGGTCCACCGTCGGGGTGGGTTCTAGCCAGTCCCTGTGCACTCAGTGAACATGCAACTCTCCCGTTTTACAACTGGCACTTTAAAAGACAGGAAGATGAGCAAGACCTGTTACCTGATCCCAAGGTCTTCAGAATCTGGCAGTTAAAAGAAATGTGCGAAGGGATAGGAAGGAACACGCCGTGACGCTCAAAGGTCACTGAGAACACAGACCAGAGAGAGTTTTCTCCATAAATACGTTTGTACAGATGACTCAGCCTGAAGAGATGGGATTTCCAAAAAATGAAACAAGACAAAACAAACCTACAAACATGAGGGGCTTATAAAGCGGAATGAAATGATGAACCCCTTATAGCTCTCTACAGCAGTGTGCATTCCCAGGCTGTCCCAGCCCATTAGTTATGTCACCTCTCACTGCAGAGCAACTGATGACACTCTCTTTGCTCTCGAACACAAGGCATGATTCCATTTTAGCAGCTCCAACCTGAAAGCACTTACAAAGCAAACATCTGCTCTTCTCAGGTAACAAGCTTCTAGGAGGTATGTGAGATGGCCAATTTCCTCATCCATCTCAAACAATCAGCTCACTGACTTATCCATCATAAGTACCCAAGAAGAATCTCTGAGTTGAAAGAAAATTCTCTCTATATCTTAACTTTTAAAACTTCCAATATATTTCACACGTAAATATCAATATTAATGTAAAACATCAGTATCTATAATGCTTAAATGATTTTTAAATATAAGTTGTTTTTTTTGAGAGATAGTTCTTCATGTCCTTACTTAAATTCTTTTAATATGCCTCCTCTATTTATTTGATCTCTATTCCATCAATAAAGTTTACTCTTTGAGTAAATGAATGGGTTTAAGATGGACCATCATTCCATCTTAAAACATTTTAACTTTTCAATGTCATGTCCATAAGAGACTGCATTCCTATGTCTTTCGATGTTGAAAAAAATAGGTTAAAAAGTATATACAGAGAAAAGGCAGAACACTAAAGTGCGAAGGAGAAAATCAATTGATATGACTTTAAATTTGCATGATGAGAAAGTGTGTTTAATTTTGACCTAAACACCTTACCTACATTTTTATAAGATTCTGATTTTTTTGAAGAAAGGCAATTGAGCTATTACCTATGTAGTTCAACTCCAAAATTTTGTAAGGACTTGTGAGATGGATCCGTGAATAGAAGAGATTGATGTTCAAGCCTGATGAGCAGAGTTCAATGCCTGAAATGCACATAAAGAGAAAAGAGAGCTTTAACTCCACAACCCTGTCCTTCTCACACATACTTACACACACACACACACACACACACACACACACACACATCGAAAGAGGGCAAGGTCAAATCTGCTCTGAAAAATTATAAAATAATAAGGGATTCCTTTTCTTTTTGTAGCCTTCTATCTTATTTGTATTCTGTAGTTCATGGAATTGGCTGATGGCATCTAAATATTTAATATGATAGTTGAAGCAAGTACATGCTTCTTTTTAGTTCATGACAAATCATAGAGAAATACAGTGGCTGGCCTAGCGGGGGGCAGGGGGCTGTGCATCCACAAGGCCTCAGTCTCTAAAATATATTGACTCTTTTAGAGTGATGGCAGCGTGGGGGATTTCAGTTTCCATACTGGTACATTTTCAACTATGTAAAAATGCAAGTTACATCCTCCTTGAAAAGGCCAAAGAACAAGTAGTACAGTGCCATGAGATAGGAGTGTCATCCTGGAAACATTTCTTTTTAAAATTATGAAACTTGCAAGCCCAGCCTAGCAAACCCCTAAATCTGAAGAGTGACAGCTTGCAAAGTCATGTGGCATATAGACTTATCCACAACTTCACCATTTCCTCAGATGACATCACTGTAAGATTTTCATGTCAGCTGAGACTGTTGAAAAGGACATTATGACACCACAATGGGTACAAACATGGGGAAGTTTGAGGACATACCTACCAGTTGGGTGTTTGGGAAAAGGAGGCTGAAAACCCAGCTTCCCTCAAGGAGACAAGCGTGTGCTACCTTGTTCACAAACGTTTCTGTTATTCATATGGCTGTGCATATGGACAGAAACAGAAAGAAAAATGTCACCATAGGAAACATGCCTTCTGTTCCCATTGTATCTGAAGATGAGGCATTTGTACAACTTGGATGCAGCTATTTCTTTACACGAATCTTGAGCAACACATGAAATTTAGGCAGGTTCCCATGATATGGGAGCCAACTTGTTTAGAGAACGTGCAGCCTCACTGAGAAAGCAGATCGAACTTGTTATTTCATCTTAGCTTTAATCCTTTGGTTTGGGACATAGAACCCATGGCCTCCTTGTGTGCTGGGTGTCCTATTTTGCAGCTCACGAAGAGTGGCTCTTGCTGCCAGCCAAGTTTCCTCAATTCCTGGGACCCATATGGTGGAAGGAGAGAATCAGCTCCGGAAAGCGTCCACTGACACTCCCAAAACACAAATTAGTTAATAAGCACTTTAAAGAGACATGAATGAAAGCTCCTAGTCAATTAGAATATTTGCTTGAAGATGTCCAATGACTATTGCAACATAGGATGGAGCCAAGTCTCAGTTCACTCCAGCTGGACAGGTTCTAATTTTCTTTAGTCTAAGTTCACAGTGCTGTAGCAAAACAATCAAACTGGTGGCTTGTAAGCAGCAGAGATGTGTTTTATTTTTAATTTTTTTGTGTATTTTTATTAGTGTACAGTCAGAGGCTTCTTTGTGTAATTTCCACACGTAATTTGTTTTTGCCGACCTCCTCCCCTCCTCCTTCCTTCCACTTTGCACCCTCCCATTTGCTGCTGTGTTCTTTTTTTCTTATCACATGTATTCTATTGCTCCCCTTCCTTAAAACCTCTGCTCCCTTCTGTAGTCCCTTTCTGTTTCATCCCCATACTCACCCCCTTATATATTTACAAATATATAAAAATATGAACTAGGACCCGTACATGACAGAGAGCATGCAGTGGTTGTCTTCCTGAGCTGAGGTTATGTCACTTAATAGAGGACTGTCTAGATCTGAGAGTTTTCTTCCTAATCCCATTTATCTTTGTGGCTGACTAACATTCTTAGGTGTTGATGAACCACATTTTCATTATGCATTCATCTAACGACAGAAAATTCTCACAGTTCTAGCAGCTGACATCCAAGCTCAGGGCATCAGCATGTACAAAGAGAGTCTGGTTTCCAGTTTAGATCTGCTTCTTTTCTTCCTGTGCCCTCTCAGGCTGGGAAGGGTGAGGCTCAGGCAAAGGCACTCATTCAAGTTACCTCTGTCCTCATGACCTAATCACCTACTAAGTGCCCCCACAAACGCCATCACAATGGAGATTAGGTTTAACTTTGGCATTTGTGAGGGACAGGAAACAAACTAAAGGTCCCTCTGGTTGGTGACATCTTGGTTGCTTTGGAAATCTAAGCACTAGGTTCCTGTGACGGCACAGTGTAAGGAAGAAGCAGAGCCCTACCCCAGACAGCTGTTTCCGCATGCAGTGGTTGAAGTGCGTCCATCTGAGCAGTGATAACAGCATTGTGGTTCATCCACAAAATCAACAGAACGAGGAATTGATCACATTCGTTTCGATATGGGAGAGTGAGACTCACACATAACACTAGGCAATAGAGAACCACTCAGCATGCTTTACTGAGCACTGTTTGTTATGTATCAAAAAGCATTGCAGACACTAGATACACTCTCAAAGAGTTTACATTATGGTGCAAAAAATAGAAACCACACAGCGAACCATAGAATATACAACGATCAACACACACACATGTCATAAAGAAGTAAAAAGATAGAAAGCAAAGGGTGCCTTTAAAATTAAGAGGCTATAAACAAACAAACAAATAAAATCAGGAGGCTGTGAAGGGTCTTTCTAGAGAGGAGACTTTAAGCCAACATGGTCAAGTCATGGAAAATTAAGAGTGTGATAAGTCTCTGCTAATGTTCCCCAAGAGACCACTCAACAAGGACAAAAATCCAGGGGCCAGAAAGTCTGGCCATAGGAAAGGCTTAATTTTGAGTATGAAGAGAATCCACTGTAGGGCGTTAAGCAAGGAGAAATATTTGAAATAGAACATATTTGAATAGAAATAAGAAATAAGCAGGAGTGAATCTAAGTCACAGTTTGTGAAAGTTGTCTTTCTTTTCCAGTCAGGACTGAGTCAGGCTTGTGAGGTTTGAGATCTGTGAGCTGACCATGCTCTGGGAAGCTTAGATCTTTAATTCTGTCCGCTTGCTGAAAGCCCTCCTGTCAGACTAGAAAGGAAACTGTGTTGCAGCTACAAGGTTGCCAAGGTTCCGAGTTCCCTTGCTTCTGGAGAGTGCAGTAATATTCTAACCAGCTGGGATTGTGTCTATAAGATGTATCAATGAAAACAGCTTAAAAGGTAGACATTGGCTTATTCTGGCAGAAAGTCAAGTATCAAACTTTTCAGATATCAGCCTAAGTATTTATTTGAGCTTGTGGTGAAGTGGGGCAATGGTTAAAAAGAGTTAACTAACCTCAAGCTTTATAATGCTATAAAATACTGACCATAAAAAAACACTAACTTTTATACTTGAGTACAAAAGTGTTCTGCCAAGTTAATATTTGTAGAGCAGTCTAATTTACTCCCAGAAAGGGGCAAGCATGGTATCCCTCGACTTGAACCTGACCTGTGCAAATAGCTACAGTGGGCTCTGTAGGGTTGCCTCTGCAAATGTTAAAGGTAAGAACCTGCTGCTTCTGTAGGCATCCTACTAATTATCCTCATTAACATTCTGCATGGACATCACTGAAGCAACATTACAATAAAAGATACCAGGACAAATAAAATAGAAAGTTAATTGAATGTTGTATTTGATCAAGGAGTTTTCATTTATTTATATATTTTTGTCAGTTTCATGCACTGATGGAGCTCATTTCAAGTCCCAATCACTCCCTCCTTCCTCTGCTGGAACTTGCCTTTTCAAGGAGTCCCCTCTCTTACTTACATATCTTCTACATATCTTATCTTGTGATTGCTGAGGTGTGAGTCAGGGTTATTTTGTAGATCAAGGGCAGCAACTGTGTGGCTACACCACTGGAAAAAAAAAAGATAGCCCTTCCCCAAAGACTGTCCTTAAGCAGCTCTTAAATAACCACAAATATACATTCTCATACATGAAAATGACCTGAATGCAAGAAAAGCGATCAATGTGTCTTATAATTCTCTAACTGATGTATACAAGTAAGCGTCATTGTCACTGCCACTCACAGTGGCAGAGGTGCCACCTCAAACTCAAGGGTGCATACTTCTGTGTGTAAATAGTATGCAAACATATATCCATTCCTTCCACAAGAGGAAATTGTTCCTGAAGACTTCCTACGAAGAGTTTTGAAGTGTAGCTTAGAGGTAGAGTCCTGGTCTACCATATACAAAGTCCTGAACTCTATCCTCGTTACTAGAGAGAGAGAAAAAACTGAAATAGATCCACAGAGAATTTGTGGGATAAAATTACATCCACTGTTTGTTTGTCTTTGGTCTGTAGATCTTGATGGCTCCCAAAGCCCAGCCACCTACATCTCTCCCACACCAGTACACAGGCAGCTCTCTGGCGCCACAGCATGCCACAAACATCTACACACCTCAAGCTCTATGTAGCAGCTTTTGGAAATGTCACGAGTTGTCTGAATCTTGAGGGGTCATGGGTAATCCCATGTTTCCTTACCTCTAAGGTCACATGGGGACGTGTTGTGTTTAACTCTTCCAAAAGCATTCTGGAGCCATTTTATTGACAAGGAACGATGTAATCGGATTATTCATTCATTGTCTCTGTCATTGAGAATGGCCCTACTGGTATTATGAATCAGAGGTCCACAGGTAAGGGAGAAAAGCAATAGACCCTACTTTTCTCCATCCCTTTTCATTGAAGAAAACAACATTATTATTATTATTATTATTATTATTATTATTATTATTATTATTTTGCTATAAAAATTAAGAAAATGGTAGCCTGGTGGAAAAAAGTATACAGTGCTCCTCCAGAGGATCTGAGTTCTGTTCCCAACCCCAGAATCTACCACCTTACGACTGCTTAGAATGCCACTCCCATGGTCACGTGGCGCCTCTGGCCCCCTTTAGCATCTACACTCATATACACACACCCACATACAGATGTGTGCACACACGCACTTGAAAACAGTCAAATAAATGTTAGAAAAGACAAAACAATCCACCAGTGTCCAGCGTTAACTATATTTTGGTGAGCACAAGAATTTTAAAATGCCGCCTCACACCTGTGTAAGCATAATTTAAAAGCCTTTAATGGCAGCAGAGTATTGGGTACATTGTGCACTTAAAAAAAACAATTGATGTTACATTCTGTTGTTGCGTGTCAGTGAAAACATACGGAACAAGAGTTTAAGCAGTTATAATTATCCTTGGTAGGAACACATCACAACATATTCAAGAAACCTCCTGTCATTCAGTCTGTTGTGTTTAATTGTATTGTTACAATAAATCTCGGAATGAATATAGTAAAATATCCTCTTTTTTTTCATTTGTGCATTTATTTCCTTAGGGTATATTATTTGAGCTAAATCTATCTGGTTAAAATAAGCTGCTTTAAGTGGTTCTGACCCATGTAACACATAGTCCTCTAGGGAGGATGTACCAGTTTATCCCATCAATCGTGAATGCGTGTGGGAGGCTTCTTTTTCCCTTCAACTCTCATCATGCATTTCTTTCAGCTCTTGACAATGTAACCTCAATGGAGCCAGGGTACTTTTGGAACGGGGAGTCTCAGAATTTGGGATTATTTCATGGCCCTTCATGAATCATAAATGTGATGCTTTCTTGCTCCTGGGGCTTCTGTGGGCAGCAGGAAGTGTTCCGGGGCGTGTGCAGCATGCTAATGCCACATAGCAAATGTCTGCAGCTCGACAAAGGCGCAACTAGTGTTTGATGTGGATCCAGCAGGAAATGCAGGGATCCTGTGGCATCTCTGAAATCCAGAAAGAGAAAATAATGCCCTAGCTGCAAAATGGATCTCAATGCTCAAGTGTTCGTTGTGTGGGGAGCAGAGAGATCAGGAGCCTAGCCCCTGCCTCATTCTAAGGACTGCCTGATATTTTCTAGAGTAGAGGCTGAGACAAGCAGGGACTGGATTCTTTATGCCGCATTTCTAGTCAATGCTCTAGAGAAAAAAAAATACACAAATTCAAAAGGCTGATTATTAAAAAAAAAGTCAAAACACAGAACCATTTTCAGGCATGCATTTCTAATGTAATAAAAAAAAAGGGAGGCACCATCAGCAGCAGGGGGCATCTAGTTGAACCTTTTCATCCCTTATTGATAATCCTGATTGGTAAACATTCTGTAATCAAATTCCTGTACCAGGCCAATTAACTTAATATTTTAGCTCTGTTGTGGCAAGCATCGTCATTTTAACTCATCACATATCAGTTCAAAACTGGCTGGTCAGAAGAGATTGCATCTACATCCTGTCTCCTTTTTTTTAGAACTGTATTTATTTAACAGTGCATCTTAATTATCTTGGCTAGAGAGAATGACCTGTGTTAGTTGGGTCTTATTCTGTTGAATATCAGCTGAAGGGATGCAGATAGAGAGATCATATATGCACATTTTGGGGTGTGATGCAATTGCCCCTTTCTTCTGAGGGTAGGAAAGCACAGAATTTGACCAGCCCCGTCAACCCAGTATACAAGACTTGCATGTATGTGCGTGTATGTGTGTGTATGTGTGTGTGTGTCTGTGTGTGTGCGTGCATGTGCATATAGTGACTCAGAATAATCCAAACAGGATATTCATAGTTTCTATTTAAAAAATAATATGTGGCATGGGGAGGGAGACTTTATCACTTATCCACCTTAGATTCAAAGTTTTCTGAGCCTTTTCTGGGATGAAGTTGCCCAGCTTTGCCAGTATGTCATTCAGCTGCCAGTGTTTGGTCCCTGCCTTGCCCTCTTGTTTATTTCTGTAACGCCCATTCCCTATTTCTTCCTGCTGCCA
This sequence comes from Meriones unguiculatus, assembly GCF_030254825.1. NCBI lineage: Eukaryota > Metazoa > Chordata > Mammalia > Rodentia > Muridae > Meriones > Meriones unguiculatus. Next base: position 85,093,202 of record NC_083354.1, read on the forward strand.
TGGTTTACTACCATCTTCCTGAAGCTAAAAACCCTTCCACTGCTCAAGCCTCTCTACATTATTTCAGAGAGGTTCCTGGCTCAATTTTCCAGGACCCATGATGGGACCAAACTAAATGTCACTGCATGAAAATGAACAACCATAAATTCTGCTCTTTCTGGGATGGAATGACAGCTCTATTCTCGGTGACGGTTTTAATCTTTGTGTTCCTCTTTATTATTTTTGGAGTATTAATCTGAGTGAAAAGAGCTGTGTTTTGCCTGTGGAATCATGATAAGATGCAAATTATGTCAGCAGCAACTACGACAGTGAAGAGGGAATTTCAGCATCTAAAAGAAATGATTTGGTTTTCTGTCAGTAATGTTTTATTCTCCGTAGATATCAAAGAACTTACCTTCGTCATGTTTTTGCATCTGTAGATATCAAATATCTTAGCTCAGCTTCCTTCTCAGTGGAAATAACTTGCTGAAAGAAACAAAACAGTTTCAAAATTGATATTCCTTTATGCAGACAGAAAGGAGACATAAGTTATTTCTGCCATCTAGTATGAAGTCCATTCCAACGGACTTCTGGCAATGACATGATGTTTATCATTCACTCACAAAATAATAGAATAAAGACAACATATTTGCCTTTCTCATGTGTCCTAAAATCTAACCTCTGTCAATAAGGTGATGCCTGAGTGATAGATGATAAATCTAGACACAGTAGCAAATTGTATTATTTTACATGAGACTGGATAGCAGAAGAAGAGACTGTGGCTCTGTGTTTGCGGTGCTGATTTTCTAAGGGCTTGGAGGTACAAAGTCTGGCCAAGGGCTGTAGATAGAATGTGTTTCTGCCTAACATTTACTTAGGTGAATTAAGAGGGGATTAGTTAACTAGCACAGTTGAAAGCACAGACCCCATGGCCACACTGGCCAGATCTGAACATGAAGTCAGTCATCCATCAGCTGAGAGAGCCAGTTATTCAACATCTACCTGATCCAGTGTGCTGCAGTATACATGGGTGATCTCAGAGAGAAGGACCTCCTCCGGCATGCTGTGGATAGACTGACCCATGCATTTGGAGGTATTTAGAACAAGGCCTGGCAGGAGTTCAATACTTTCTTGTTGCTGTTGCTTTTAAAGGAGGTCTAGGTCTGTTGCCCAGGGTTATCTTAAGCTTTGCACTCAAGGGATCCACTAGCCTCAATTTCCAGGGTACCTGAGACTTCAAGGGTGTGTCACCCCTCCCAGCAAAGGCTGAACACTTGATGGTGATGTAATGTCAGACTTATTGTGAAGAAAGGAAAATCCATTTTCAGCAGTGGTGGGCCAATGAGATTGAAAAAAAATAATTTTCTTTCCCTCAGTTGTTTGTAATAATAGAATTTGACTTACAAATTTCCTGATGAAAGAATGGGCATGAGGAAAGTGTTTCAAAGCCTTGTTTAAGTCAGGCTTGATAGTTCTGGCCCTGGAGGCTAAGGTAGAGGATAGAATTCTAAGGCTAGCCTGGGCTAAATTCCAAAATCCTGTTTCAAAAACAACAAAAAATAACATTTATTACGTTTACAGGGAATGGTATTATTTTTAGCTGTCATAGAAGAGAATTGATTTTTTTTCAGTATAGTGCTATGGTTTTATTCCATGTTTAGACAGGGCAACCACCATCACAAAAAGAGCAGAGTCGGCACCATAAATTGTTCTCCCCATGCCCATGTGCGACTACCGTCTACCTCTCCTCTGCTTTCAACTCCAGGGAACACTGATCTGCTACTTGTCATAACAGTTTTTGGTCTTTGGAAAATGTTGTAAGAGTGAGATCACAGACTGGTTGTGTAATCTCTTGTGGCCAGTTTCTTCCAGCCAGAGTAATGACTTTAAGGTTCATCCCTGATCTGTCATATATGAATAGCTTTTCCCCAACATGGTTTCTAGCAGCTTTGTCCATTTACTTGCTCAAGGCACATTTGAAGAGAGAGATATTGACAAGTATCTGTGTGGAAAAAGTGTTTATTTCCTTTGAGTAAGAAAATAAAATTTCCAGGAAGAGTGGACCATTTTGCATTTCTACCGGAAACGCTGGAGTGTCTCAGTTGCCCCATTCTCTCTGAAAATGGTTTCCTAGGACTAATATGTATAGTTGTGTGTCCCACTAGCTATTTCTAAGTTTATATTTGCCATTTTCAAAATCATTCTTTAGTAAATACCTTTTTCAATCCACCACGGGAGCTGTTTGTACTAACTGTTAAATTGGGAGAATTATTTACAAGTTGTTTGATGGATAAGCAATAGTTAACATTCTGTTGAATAGGTACTATCTTTTCTCATAACATTTTATCATTCCATGAACAGTGTCTTTCACTGGAACCATTAAAGTTTCAACTAAGAAACAAGGGAGGTAGATTCAGTACCTCTAATTATTTGAACAGTTTATATTTTTTTATGGGTCATGATTTCTGTATTGTTTTTAAGAACTCTTGTTTTATCATCTTCTCTGAGAAGCATGGTAAATGTTAATATTTTCCAAAAAACTTCTTTGGGCCATTACAAGACTGAAGACAAAGTACAGATCTTATTTATTTCCTGTATTGTCTTTTTTTTTTGTGGGGGGAGACTCATATTCTCATTAATTCTTAAGGTAAAATAACAAACATTTCAGTAGTCTAAGAAGAGAGCTAAGTTAATAGGCAAATTTCAGCCACAATATTAAGAGTGCAATAAAAATAATAATAACCAAAGGAGCTATACAATTCATGGACATGTTTAAAAGGAAAAGGCTAATAAAAAATATGTAGTTTCTGGGTTACCTCACTCAGGATGATCTTTTCTAGTTCCATCCGTTTGCCTGTAAATTTTATGATTTCCTTGTTTTTAATAGCTGAGTAGTATTCCATTGTTTAAATGTACCACAATTTTTTGTATCCATTCTTTGGTTGAAGAACATCTAGGTTGTTTGTAGATTCTGACTGTTATGAATAAAGCTGCTATGAACATAGTTGAGCAAACGTCCTTGTTGTATGGTGTGGTATAACTGGGTCTTGAGGTAGCACTATTACTAATTTTTTGAGAAAGCACCAGATTGATTTCCACAGTGGTTGTACAAATTTGCACTCCCACCAGCAATGGAGACACATGTTCCCAAATTCTTTACATGCTCGCCAGCATGTGCTGTTGTCTGAGTTTTTGATCACTTATAAGTAGATAATAATACAAGATAACCATACTATAATCCACAGACCCCAAGAAGCTAAATATCAAGGAGGACATTAGGGAAGATGCTTAATTCTTATTCAGAAGAACAAATAGAATAGATACTAGAAGTGGCTGAAAAGAGGCAACAGAATGGGAGTCTACCATTAATGTCCTCTGCAAGACTCCACCGAGCAGGGAATCGAAGCAGATGCTAAGACTCACACTCAAACTTTGGGCAGAGTGCAGGGAGTCCTAGGAAATAGTCAGGGAATAGAAGGACTCAGAGTGGACAGGAGCTCCATAAGAAGACCAACAGAGTCAACAAACCCAGGCCAAGGAGGACCTGCAGATACTGATGTACCAACCAAGGACCATGCATGAAAATGGACCTAGATCTCTTGCTCAGATGTAGCTTATAAGCAGCTCAGTCTCTGTCTGAGTTCCCTAGTAAGGGGAGCAGGAGCCATCTCTGACAAAGACTCTGTTACCTGCTCTTTGATCACTTTCCCTTAATGAGGGACATTGCCAGGCCACAGAGGAAGAGGATGCAAGCAGTCCTGATGAGACTTGATAGGCTGGGGTCAGATGGAAGGGGAGGAGGCCCCTCTTTCTGAGAAAATAATGGAGGAGAATAGGGGGGAGATACAATTAGGATGTAAAGTATATAAATTAAAAAAAATTAAGCTTAAAAAAAAACAAGCAAAAAACAAAGGAAAAAACCACATAATTTGTTGATAATATTTTTCCTCAACTTCAAAAAGAATGTATATTCATTGTACCTTTGGGATTGTTTTCTTGTTTGCCTTTTCTATTTCAAGCAGAGTTATCCTTATCTAGAATTTCCAAATGGATAACATTGTATAAAATTTGTATTCAATAATTCAACAATTTTCTAAGTCCGATGAGGCCTTTTTCCTTTCCCAGGTCTAAACACAAGTTTGTTTTAACAGTTTCACCAAGCCCACGAAAATAACCTTTTACAAAAACAACTGTTGGCCAAGGTAATTGCTCAGTACTTTGCTGAGAGTTGAGAAATAAAGTGAAATTGCCCACGTGTTAGGAAACTAAAATTAGACATGACAAGAAGTCCAAATATTAATGTTTTTTCCTGTTGGGCTAAATAAAACTCGTGCGGATTCTTCAACATTTCCGACAACATGTTTGCGCTAGATTTACGCAGTTAACGGCGTCTCCCCTCTCACAGTGTTTAGTTTAGTTCCCAGCATCATTTATTCTGCTATAAAAGAGAAATCACTACAGCTTATTTTAGCCTCTTGGAGCATTTTCTGCTGGCACATGAGGTTAACAGCTAGTGGCTGCTCCCTTGTGGGAGGGCAGCTATCACACTAGCCAGGAGGGTCCAAGGACAGTGGGAGAGACTGTTTAGTAACTGATGATAGAAACAGGTCCCAGCTATGGGAAGGAGGGTGAGGATGGCCTGATGTGATCGGTAACATTTTTTAGAGAGCCGAACACAAGTTTTCAGGTAGTTTTTCTCTGGAGAAGATGATACTGCAGGTTCAATAACTATGAAAACTTTACATCCCACCATGGGATTTCCATTTTAGGGTTATAGATTCCCTGATAGAAGCTAAGTCTTGGATTTGTAAGGGTTTGCTCACACACACAAAAAAAAAATTGCAAGCAGAGTGGGGAGATGATGCAGGGGAAAAAAAAGATTTTTAATAATCCTGTTTCCACATGGAAGCTCTGGGGAAACTATTTGATAAGAAAAATTTGCCTTGGCAGAAACAACTTTCATTCCCATAAAGTCAATTTTCCAAGATGTTTTTTATCACGTGGTGATAAACTAACATGCTTCCCTTCTTTTCGATGGGGAACACACCGATGGTCATCAGACTGAAAGGATAGTTCTATCACCTAAGGCTTTTTTGTCACTTATCTCTTCAGTATTTTAATGAGGTGGATGCTGGAAACTTTCGATAGACCGTGACTTTCTCACCTTTTCTACCTGGAATCCTTTGGGTGGCTCAAGCTTTCAAATACAGAAACATCAGACAGGCTGCTGAGTAATGCAGAGTTCTTTGAGATCAGAATCTCCCTTTCCACAGACGACTCTGCTGAGAATTAGCTCCGTAAGCTTGAACGTCGGCTTTCTATAATGTGAACTGGGGGTTTAGTCAAATTAGTATGCTTTTGTCTAATATCTATAACTTGGAGCCAGCTAGCTAGCTACATAACACAATCCTTACTGTTTTGTTTTTAAAGGGCCACTGCTGCTCTTGGCACCCCTATTTCGTAAGACAGAGGAAGATGACATTTAGAGAACTCTGTTGACCTTGACCCAAAAGGAAGCCTTCATTTCTCTGGAAAGAATCTAGACTTCAGAGTTATTTTGTTGCTACGTCACATGGCTGAAAGTCTAGCAAAGCCAAAGGAGACTGGTCCCCACTGTGGTCAAACGTCCAGGACAAGTCATGAATTAGCTGCTTCTGCTGGATGGTCCGGCAGAAGCATCCAGGTGGACACCCTCCTTCCTTAGACTCCACAGACCTGCAGATGAGGATGAAAGAGACTGGCTTCTCTCGTCTGTGCTCCTTTTCATATTCAGTTTCCTAGCGCTCATTCTGGGCATATTTCAGCTTCGTGAAGAAAACAACCAATCTTAATTTCCACCACTAAAACTTGAACTTGAATATTTCCCCTTCAAAATACAATTTAATATTTTTCATTATCACCCTCCAAGTTCTCATACTCAGCAGGCACGGAATTCGATATGATTAATTAATCGAAGCTGGAAACGAGGTGCAAAGATTGCTAGCGGAGACCTCTTTAAAATTCCCATCAGAGTTTATAGTTTTGCACACTGAATAATTATGGCTTTTCTTTGTACAGCTCTGAGGTCTGAGGACTTTTCAAGGCATTCTATTCCAGGGTGCATATGATTCAAATGAGTCGTTACAATGTTTACGTTTGTATTTCCCTGTACCTTCAACCATCACTGCATAAAAAAGAAATGTAAATAAAGAGCAAAATAAATTCTTTGCTTTCTTCCTGTCAGCAGCAGCACAAAAAGTTTTGATAGAAAATAACAACGCTAATACTTTTATAATGCTTGAGAGTTCTCTCCTGTTCGCTGATGAATTGATTCTCCCTGAAGTCTGGCAAAGACAGCAGTATCCGATGTGCATCTATAGAGTATAATCCTGATAATGCCAATTAGAGAAATCGGGTGAGGGCCAGAACGATGGCTCATCACATCACTAAGAAACACTTGTTGCTCTTGCGGAAGATTGGAGTTTGGTTTCCAGCAACATTATGGGTGGCTCACAACGACTGCCACTCCAGCCTCGGGAGAACTCATGTCCTCTCCTGGCTTTCCCAGGTGGCCACCTGTCATTTCAGTTTCAGTTACGTTATGTAAACACGTTTTGTTATAATCCCAAGTGTGGGATTTTAGTTTGTCCACAGCTGATAATTTCCTAGTGCAGGGGCATGGTCCTTGCCAGCTGAAGTCTGAGGGCCCTGAGGGGTATAAGCTTTAAGGAATCCCCCAAATAAAGTAGCGTTTGGAACACTAATGCCCACACCTACGTGAGTATGACATACACACAGACACACACTTTTTTTTTTTTAAGGAAAAGAAGATGGGTTGAGGAGAAGCCAAGACCAGTTGCTTCTGCTTGCGTACAGAACTGATAAAAGCAAACCACTTAAAGGGGAGAGTGTTTATGTTTAGGTCCATAAGCTCTGAGTCTGACAGCCTTACTCTTTCATTTATTAACCACAGACTGAACAGGACAAATTCTCTATGCTTGCAGACAGGAACCTAGAATAACTGTCCTCTAAGAGGCTTCACCTCGAAACTGATAGAAACAGTACAAGAAGGCCTACAGAGTAAACTAACCTGGCCTCATGGGGCTCACAGAGACTGAGCCACCATCCAGAGAGCCTGCATCAGCCTGATCTAGACCCCCTCTACATATGCAGTAGATGTGTAGGTTGGCCCACATGTGGGTCCCCTAACCATGGAACTAGGGCTGGCTCTGTTGTCTGCCTGTGGATCCCTTTCTCCTAGCCGGGCTGCTTTTGTCTGGCCTCAGTGGGAGAGGATGCACTTAGTCTTGCTGCGACTTGAGGTGCCAGGGTGAGTTGGTACCTCTTGGAGGCCTCCCCTTCCCTGAGAAGAAGATGGGGGGATGGGAGGAGGAGAGTGTGAGGGTGGGACTTGGAGGAGAGGAGGAAGGGGCTTGGATCAGGCTGTAAAGTGATTAAATCAATAAATAATTGGGAACAAAACAAAGAAACGAGATGACACATACAATCACGTTGCCCGTGATTTTGCCCTTGGCATTAAAACCACTGAGTAGATGATAAGCATGGCTCAACCAGATCTCTATAAACTGAAAAACTGGTTTGAAAGTCCCTTGTACTGAGATGATTAGGCCTGACCATTTGTTAGGACACTCTCAACACCAGGTGACTAGTTTGTTGAAAGCTATATCTACTTGTGGGCGTCTCTGCCCAGGCTCTTTACTCACAACGACATACTTCATGATTGCTCCCACTGACGATCTACTTTTTCCATAGAAACCAATCCCAATGGCTTTTACTCTAAATTGGGAAAATCTCAGCTTGCTTACTCAGTACTGTTTAGCAGAATAACAGCCTTCAAGAAGCACAATTATACAGACATGCGTTGACCAGAAATGTCAGAGAGAAATTTTTATTGCAAAATGGACAGTTCCATATCACCTTAGGAAAAAAAAAAAAAAACAAACAAGCATTGCAATCTTTCTTAAATCTCTTTTAACCATTTTCCCTATTTTTTAAAAAACCTCCCAAGGATTTCAGGATGCAGTATCTCCCAAAGAACAGACCTGGAATTAGCTATACACTAAATTGAGGTTGTCAGCATCCTCTTGCTATTTGAATAAAGCTGGAAAACATGCAGCAGCAACATGCATCTTACATAATAGGTGCAATGGGTTTTTAAAATAAGATTATTTTTATGCACAGAGTAAGATTTTAGAATCCTTTAGAAAAATGGATAGCGTGTTGCTTTAAATGGCATTATATAATCTATGGAGCAACAATAAAACATAACGAATTTTCAAAGCACTCTTACCCAGCAAGCTCTTAGCAGGCTAACTATATGACCTCATTAATCTTCTCTCTGTCCTTTCACTACCAGACCATCAGGTATTATTTTGATGATTTAGGAGATTTGGTGATTTCAGACCCAACTGCTGGCTATTCAAAGACAGGTCTCTGGAACTGAAGCTCCTACCATCAATCACATAAACTGTTTTCTCTAGGTTTAAGTAGCTGATTGTCTTTTGCACACCCATCACTTCAGGGTAGCTTGCCTTTTCAAAAGTAAACATAAATTTGCATGCATGCACACACACACACACACACACACACACACACACACACCACACATCACCACCATGAAACACACTGCTATGTTTTCCTGTATTTTTTGGGGGGGGTTGGTTTGTTTTGTTTTTAAGTTACTCTTGTGCTTAAACAAATTGTTTCGGCAAGGATTGGAAGAGGCTTATTTTATCACTAATTTTGCAAAATAGAGAAATAAAAAGGTGGCCATTGTGCAGGGAAACTAGCCTCTGTTGGAGGTTGAAACCTGACTCGGCACAAAAATGCATGGAAGCTACAGTCAGGAAGCCTATAAAATAAGCAATCGGTGCACCTTTGCTTTGCTTTGAGGGAATCTAGTCTACAGACAGAAAAGCATGAGTATGTGAGGTACAGGCACAGACGTGTGAAGTTAGTATAGCATATTATGGGATGGATAATCAAATTTAACAGGCCTCCCCGCCCCCAAAGCAAAAGCGTTCCGACCGATAATCTGATGAATGAATAATTTATGATTAGTTTCTTTTGCACAACATTATGTAACAATTTTTCTGTCACTCCGCCGGAGATAACCAACTTATAGGGCGTAAAAGGTTGATTTGGCTCGTGATGTTAGAAACTGCATATGTGATAGAATGAGCCATCTAATTTTAGGCCTGTGTGGTACTTTTCAAGCCAACCTGAAGAGACTCATAGACTTTGGTGAAAACCCAGAGTTCAAAGAAATATGTAGCCATGGCTTCTCACTTAATAATAGAATTTTAAGGCTAATTATTGCAATGGCTGTCTATTGCCTTAGGAAGAAAGTCGAGGTTCTTCTCATTCAAGACAAAGTATGAGTGTCATTATTCTAAACCCCACTGCCTGAAGATGTATCGATAGCCCCAGCGTTAGTGTGAGGGTCTCCAGTAGGGGGTGTTTTAAAGCACTAACTCACATGTTTACATATTTGAACATGGTGCACAGGATAATTTTCAGCTAGGATGAGGTACTTTCCCCAACCTGAGTTTGATGTCCTGTGTCCCAGTTCTGCTGACAGTTTTCTCTCTGAGTCACGAGGTTTCTTGTCTAATACAGTTCTACAATCTGACTCCAGCCGCAGCTGACTAAACTTTGAGGCTCCTATCACTATCCCTATTTGGGGTTTAGCCTTTGTTACAGCACATGCTCCATGGACTTCCTGAAAGAAGTCTCTGCAAAGCTTTGGCGCCGGTATGTTTAGTAACGTAGCACGCCCCGCTCTCCTTGCTTATCTTAGCAACGGCATTTTAATTTTTTCCTTGAACGGCAAACTAAGAGCATAAGTGCTGTGTTGTTGACCTGCGGTGCTCTCACCAGTTGCTTTAGACTCTGCTCCCTGGGGGACAGTCATTGTGTCCCACCACGGTGCGGCATCATTAAACACCATTAAGCATCCTCAGCTCAGTGAACATCTTCTACACTGACAGCATAAGATAATCTGGCTTTTGGTAACCTATCTTGCTATTTTCCACTGCAATAAATAAACAGAATAACTGTTTATCCTGAGTAAACCATCGGATATTTTAATTAGCCTTGAACTGCACATCGTAGCTGTTACTTATGCATAATTTAACCATGCAATTAATGGTTTGAGCTATCCTAATTTAGCATAAATTAATATTTTAATTAAGGTAAAGCTCTTATTTATGCCAATGGGCTCAGCTTCCAGCTGCATGTACTGTTACAAAGCAAAAAAAAAAAAAAAAAAAAAAAAAACAGTCAAGGAAATGTGGTGATGAGCGTGTTAATGAGCGTCATGCACTCAGTCCATGTTGTGTACCTAGGGAAAACATCACATTTTGTTCTGTCAATACAATGCAACACAATTGCTATGTGATCATTTAAAATAATATAAATAAAAAAAAATCTTCAGACATAAGCCTAATGTAGTGAACAGGTGTGAAAGTCAATATAATAAAACCCAGAAAACAACAGCATTATCAACCACCCTAATTCAAGAAGTGAAGTTTTATTTCTATTTATGTCCTGAACATGGGAACTTCAAGCGATAAGGTTCCAGTTTGATATTTACTCAATGGAATTCTGTCAGCACCCTCTGTTACTAAATAAGATGGAGCCATTACTATAGTAATCATAGTGAAACAGATTAGATGAGGAAGAACAATTTGTGCTCTTTTTACAAAAGAGGCGCTTAATGAGACTGAATCATGACATAATCCTGATATCTATTTAAAGCAGTGTTCAATAAAATGGTGACCAATGCCTAAGAGTAACTAGGGGAGAATTCCTTAAACAGAAATAAACCCAGTTTGAACAATGTAAATAAAGTAGACTGTCAGCAATGGAGAAAAGTTAGCAAGATTTATTTGTTTATTTAATTTAATTTTAATTTTATTTTATGTGCACTGGTGTTTTGCCTGCATGTATGTCCATATGAGGGAGTCAGATCCCTGTATAATAGAGTTACAGACAGTTATGAGCTGCCACATGGGTACTGGCAATTGAACCCGGATCCTCTAGAAAAGCAGCCAATGCTCTTAACCACTGAACCATCTCTTCAAGCCTGAAAGTTAGCATGTAAGAGAACAGAATTGTCAGCTTTGCTGTGACACATAAATAACTGAGACCTTGAGTGCCTTGTGTAATCTTTCTGGGCTCCAGATTTCCACTGAAAAGAAGGCATATATTTTAGGCAATGACTTCAAAATTTAAAACAATTAATCTTCTATAGAGAAGGCTAAAAAGGAAGTGGAAAGTGTGACTTCCTGAAGTCAAATTATGTGTTATCCATTCTAAACACTTAGGGGACAAGACACACACTTTTGGAGGTGTTTGGGTGTTGTAGTTAATAAAGTCGTCATGGTTTTATGATGTCAGCCTAGCTCAGCTGTGGGTGTTGCTGCTGGCCGGTTGTCTGGGATAGGCACTGGGCTCTGCAGGCCCTCTGCACCCTCTCTCCCCTTTGTGCTATTACACAGAAATATCAAAGTGTTATCAAATCCTGCCAACATCAGGACACACCGTTGAACCCAAACTTCTGACAACAAAACATTTCAGCATGTGTTCATATACTCTCTGAGACATATTTATGCTGAGGATTATTCATTATTTATCTTAAATTCAAAGTTAAATGGTTGCCACTATTTTAGCTGGCAACATTGAAAAAGAAGAGTGTTAAAAGAAGACATGAATACTGTTCTGAGAAGCCAGCTTGGCATCACCTGATGTCCCTGCTCAAAAGAATGTCCTCCTCCCGGTTCTTGCTTCCTTTTGCTGAATTTTTCCATCTAACCCTATGTTTCTTCACTTGTTGCCTGCACCCTACTTGTCTTGGCTTGTCTGCTGTGTCCACCCACTTGATCCTGGTAAAGACTGTCAGCAGACAAAGACATGAGGGACAACAACCAGGGAGAAGGGTGTCACTGCCTGTCGACATAGCATCCTCCTATGGCTTTGGCACATCCAGCACAGTTTCTGCTTTCTTTCTCTTTGCTTCACACCTGCTGCCAGAACTGAGAGCAGGACCGCAGAATTCTATTTATGAGGGAAGGAGCCGCCATGCAGAAGTTTGGATTTGCCCAAACACAAGTTTCAGGAGCAAAACTCCTGAGGTCTGGTAACACAAGCGCTAAAGTTGAAAAAGTTGGAAGGTAACTAGACATGATTGCGCCTTGCTGCTGAGGGCCTGCGGGCACATGTCCAGTCTTGAGTCATGTATGTGTTGGGGTGAATCACAACTTGGTGCAGATGACAAAAAAAAAAAAAAAAGAAAAAAAAAAGAAAAGAAAAAGGAAAAAAAAAACAACTAATTACACCGAGTTGAAAAGGACCATGAGGCTGTAATCACATTACAGTAACTCAATTGGGTACAGAAAGGAAAGGACATTCCAGAAGGCATGACAGCGAACAAATTGCGAATGGGTTTAATGATAGTGTGCTAAGGCGATGATATTCAAACAAGAACATTAATGAGTGCACTTCCTGTACTCATCCTGCTGAAACTTGAGGTTTTGTTTTGTTTGTGTTTTGTTTTTGTTTGTTTGTTTGTTTTTTGTTGTTGTTGTTTTTGGTTTTATTTTTTTGTTTGTTTGTTTTGCAGAAAACCAGATTGCTGATATTGTCTGGGACAGTCATGCAATACTCTTTGGCTCACCAAATGCCTGGGTGTTCTTGCTGCCCTGAGAGTTAGCTCGAAGATATAATGTTGAAATCACAGACATACTTCTGAAATGAGTTTAAACATCAAAACCATTTCTAATATCATGGCTTTATGGCTAAAAAATAATTCCCTCAAAAGCGTAATGAAAAGAGAGCACAGACTAGAACTCGATGTTTTCTTAGTGAAATGAGTCTCACTGTCAGTGAGCGTGACTGCTCAGCACTTGCAGAAGGGCTTTGCCTAGCCCTGAGTTGTCTCTGAAACGTGCCGGCTAACGTTTCTTCAGTCCTTATAGCTCACCTCTGGAGTTGCCCAGTACCTTCCATGCTGTTTTATCTTAACAAGTGTTTACTAGGTTGAGTAAATAACTAGGTTGAGTTATTTTACCAAATAACCCCAAACTTTACCTTACCCCATGCTTTTACCATCAATGCTTGGAAACACAGAAGAGCATTTGTGCATAAATGGTACATTATGTAGCCATATGGAATAATCTTTAACGACCTCGTCAACCTTTGTAAACCATGGGAGCGTAAGGAAGTCTGAAAAAAGGTAGTTGTAAACACTGTCCCTAAGTACAGCAAATTTTTACAAATAATTTGGTGGAAGGGTTTATGGAATGCATTCATAATATAATGTCAGGGTACATAAATATGATCTAGAAACATGTGGATTTGCCTAAATACTTTTTCTGAATAAAGTAATAACCTTAACACACACCCACTAGACACCAAAATAGTTCTTACTCAAATTTGAGTATTTGAATTTCAGTTGTCAGTTATAGGAAATAACCAGCAGACATTGGATAAACAAATATCCATCTATAAAATTCTTTGGTATTTGAAGAAACCTCTCTCTCTCTCTCTCTCTCTATATATATATATATATATATATATGTAATAAAAGTATTGATGATATCTAAATGCCTATTATAGAATGAGAAAAATTACAAAATTGACTGAATTATGCTGATCAATACAATTCAGATACGTGGTATAGTGTGATTTTTTTTAACTGAGTTTCCATTGTATTTGAGATTAAAGGCTTCTGTGGTTTTGAATCTTCACCTGTTGCCCATCCAGATGTTCCTTTGAGTACTGATCCATGCCCTTTTCTTTCTTCATTTTACTAGGCTTCACTGGGACTTTCAACCTTCGAAGTTAATTAGTAATCTTTGTTACATATATTTTTAAAAGTTGGCAAATGCAGAGTCCACACATTTTGAAATATAAAGCCTCACACCTTCAAACAGACACCTGTTATTAAACTGCAAACTGACATTCTTTCAGGAAAGGCATCACAGCAATTTTTATGGGCTTGCTTTTGCTATGGAAGCTTTTAATTTTGGCAGCAAAACAAATAAACAAAACAACAACAACCAAACACAAAACTAGCTGAAATCAGCTTATAACCACAGTTAATATTCTGCTTGGCTATAACCGTTTTGTGCCCATTTTTGTGAGTTGCATTCTTACAGTCATAAGTTAGGTTGCAAATGTAAAAAGGATAAAACAAGTAGTGCTGCAGTCATTAACATCTTTAAAACTTCAGTGAAGCTAGCTGTGGTTATGTGTGCCTCTAATCCCAGCACTAAGGAAAATCTTTGAACGGCCTTAAAGACAAAACCAGATTTCTGTCTGTTGATTTATAGTCTATCTACTTGTCTGTCTGTCTATCTATCTAATTTATCTACCTTATTTATTTGCTATTTTGTAACTAGGAAGAATTCGTGAATAATTACTGATTATATTTTGAAAAACTAGGCATTTGTGCTTGTACAAGGATGTAGTAGAAAGAAGCTATCCTGTAGAAACATGTCAGCTGGGGGCTGTAACTGTTAACCTGTGACTTTGCCGTTTGATACATTGCCACCTCACATGAATGAAATTTCCCGCTTAGTTTTTCCACATGAAGAAGCAGCCAGCAGCGCCCTCCCACTGCCTCTCTCATTTTAACAGTGTGGCATCCTAGAGATGGCGTCAGTTATCTGGAGAGGTGTTCTGACCCTGTGGCCGTTCTTAAGGTATTGGCATGAGTAATTGGAACTTCGGGTGAACTTTCTAACTGTGAAACTAAGTGGACAACGTTGAGAAACTGTTTCAGGCCTTAGCAAGCAGCAGAGAAAGAGCTGAAGTCATAACCCGGTTTGAGTGTGGACAATGACAAGACTTCACTGCCTGAAGAACGTGAAGGTGTAACAGTAAAATCATAAAAGTTTCGTTTTTGTTTTGTTTTGTTTTTCACAGACCACTAACAAACCTCAACATTGCCCAGGGATAAAATGTTCCTCTGGGTTGAACCCCTGCCATTTTCAACCCTTCATTATATGTCACTGATTTAATATCAATCATAGCATCGACAATACTTAAAATCTCTTATCAAGAGAAACAATCAAATACAGTCATACAACTGCATATAGATTTAAAGACACAAATCCCAGGGCTTTTAAAAGTTACTTCTTCACCAAGCTGAACTCATCAAAGACTATTGGTAATGATCCCTGCTACCACATACAGAGGCCTGTTCAGTTCCAGTACCGAATCCAGACAGTCAAATGAAGACTGTGCCCTCTACCACCCACAGCACTTCCTGGGTGGTTGTCCATGGATACTCACCATCTCTGTCTGGAGGACAAGCGGTGACTGCTAGGCACATGCAACTGCCTGTCAACCTAACTTTTAACAAAGACTCATTTCTCAAGGAATTTGAAGGACACCCAGCTCCTGCCAATCAGTAGTCTCTTTCACTAATCCTGAAGGACATGCCCAAAGGCTACCATGGGCTTCTTCTTGTAAACAGTTGTTTTGCTCATAACGGTGGCACGAAAGGAGAAAAGAACACCTGCGCTCTTTCTGAAGAACATCTTTGTACACAGAAAGTAGAAGAAATGTGATTGTTCTGTGCGATTTAATCAAACTTGCCTGAACAAAACACATCCCGTCTGAAAGAGGAGAATGCTGGTAAATTTCCTGACCCATCTTAAGCCTAATCTTTTACACAGCTTAGTTCTCCAAAGCCTCGGGGAGGTATAGAAACAGTGATTTTTCAGTGTAGACCTTCCTTGGTCCTTTCCATCTCTTCTGGAAAGTTAAGGAAGTTAATGTTAAGAATGTTGACGAATGTCAACAAGGAGACTCTTCCGGTCTCTTTGTGTGTGTTCCAGCTCCCCTCTCTGGTCATTTTGCCATCTGCTTTCATCTCTCAGAAAACACAGAATTTTTCTTTTCACGGCTCCACCATTTTGTTTCTAATTGCTTCTCAATGTGGCTCTGTCATGGTGTCTCAAACAGGAATATTTTCATGTTCTATTGTAGAGGCCAACACCCCTTCCCCCATTTTATGATTGTGTCACTTTGCTTTACACCTTTCATATCCGTGTTCTATTATTAGTGATTCTAGATAACCCTTCCTACCTCAGACCTTGTCAGCATTTCACTGTGGGCCGCTATACATCTTTCTCACAACTAAAAGGTTTTAGCTACAAGTTACACAATATTTAATGGGTCAGCTACTAGTTTAAAGACTTACCCATTATTTCTCATACGACAAGTTAGGTATTCTTATCATTTGCACAATTTTAATTATTAATCCCACTCAACAGGAGATGTAAACTATAAGCTTGAAAAAGCAAAATGCTGCTCCAAGAAGCAATGAACAGTTGACGCTCTAAGCCAGTGGTTCTCAATCTTTGGGTTGTAACCCCTCTAGGGTTCACATAGCAGATATTCTCCATATCAGATATTTAGGTTATGATTAATAACAGCAGCAAAAGAACAGTTATGAAGTGTCAACAGAATAATTTTATGGTTGGGGTCATCGCCACATGGGTGGCTATATTAGAGGGTCACAACATGAGGAAGGTTGAGAAACACCTCTGTTGCTTTGCCTCTTGAACTACTCTGCAACAGGCTCAAAAAATGCACTTGTTTCCACTTTTCTCTGCACCATGCTCTCTTTCATAGACTAAAGCACATGCAACATACTGCCCACAGTAGTTTTCTCAGAACACTACTATTTTCACTTAAGAGTACTCAGAGAGGGCTGGAGAGATGGCTCAGCGGTTAAGAGCACTGACTGTTCTTCCAGAGGTCCTGAGTTCAATTCCCAGCAACTACATGGTGCCTCTGGGCCATCTATACTAAGCTCTGTAGCTCTCTTCTGGCATACAGGTATACATGCAGATAGAGAAATCATATACATCAAATAAAATGCATTTAAGAAAAAAGAATACTCGGAGAATATTCCTGACTAGAAGAAATATACAGTCTTCACTCATTTATGGCTATACTGCCATGAGTAATTAGTAAGGGGTTTTTTATTCATATTTTGATCTGGGTGTACTTTTGGGGCTTTTGGTCAAGATAGACTACACTTGTCATCTTTTCTTCTTTTTTTTTTCTTCATACTTTATTTTCCTGCTTTACTTAAAATAAAAAAATATGAAAAAAAATCAATAAGTCTTTGATGATCCAAGCTGAGTATATTTTAATCAAATTGAACTGTGGGAGAATACTTTGAAGCACCTGTTGTGGTTAGGCTGTTTGCTTCTCTAAGCTACCCCGTGTGGTGTAAAACAGTGTTCTCTGTCTTGTTTCTAGACTGTGTCTTGCCCTAAAAGACTCCATTTTATAAAGCAGCTTCTGATGTCATCAAGGGTAGAGGATGTTTGTGCTCCTGGGTGGACCTCAACCATCACCATCTGTCCATACCACCATGCAGCATTGACAGATAAAAGAATTTTTCCTGGGAGTGAAAAAGTTCTTTCTGGTAAGCAAAACTTAGCAGGATGAACTGGACCTTTAAGAACACCTGAGTGTCTTCAAATCACATCAGGGGAAAAGTTCTAAGAATTTCTTTCACATATACCAAGGGCAATGTATGATTTTCTCACCTAGATTCCAGAGAGTGGCCAAAACACGTAGTAAAAGCAATGGCAATGGCCTTACCACTGCCTGTCCTCTAACTCTGGGCTTTTGCTGGGGCTTCAGCTTGGCTAGGTCTCTGTATATCTGCTGCTGTTGACTCAGACTATTGGAATGCCGCTTGCCTTTCCATCAGCTCACCTGTTGGGACCTGACTTGGTTCTGCCCTCCTTCTCTGCAGCTGGCTTCATCTTCCCTCTCATCCTGGACTCCACTGCAAGAGCTTCTTTTCCATGGCTGCTTTGAGAGTCTTATCAATACAATTCTTTTGCATTTCTATCAATCCACTTTTGAAAACTCTTGAACTCTCCTCTAGCCACTTTAACTTGTATTCATTCTTGAGCAACATATATGCATCTATGAAAAGAGATACATTTAATGTGTGATGTGTGATATGAGTTAATCTGAGTAATTAAGATTTGAAGAAAGGAACCTGCACTCCTCTTGGCCAGATTACCCAAAGTTGGCAATATTATCAGGCAAACAATTGCCATCATAATTGTTGCATTCTGTGAATTTACTGGTTTCAATAAATTCTGTTTCTGGCACAGTGGCTCAAGACAGAACTTCAACACTCAGAATTATAAACCACTTTTAATCATAAAATTATCTTCTTTAGCTGAGAGGTGAAGACAAACACTCTTTATATATATATATATATATATATATATATATATATATATATATATATATATAATTTATTCATTGTATATTCCAATTGTGCCTCCCCATCTCCTCCTGGTCCCACCTTCCCTTCCTCTCCCCTCCTATCCCCTTCCCCTAGTCCACAGAAGCGGGGAGCCCTCCACCACTACCATCTAACCCTAGCCTTTCAAGTCTCATCAGGACTGCCTAGATCCGCTTCCTCTGTGGCCTGGCAAGGCTGCCCCACCAGGAGGATGTCATCAAAGAGCAGGCAACAGAGTCCTTGTCAGAGAAAGACCCTGCTCCCTTTTACTAGGAACAAACACTTTTTAAAAGCCAGCCTTACCTGTTGGTCTTCAACTATCTATGGGAAGGAAATCATCTGCTTCTTGTACCTCATCTTCCAGGATTGAGTAGTTACCACTTTAACGCCAATGGATTTCCATTGTTTCCCCTAAATATGTATAAGGCATCTCCACAGACGAAAGGCAAAGTAGAAATTGGAAACATGTTTGAACACGGTCCAAAAGTAAAGGATCTTTATTGAAAGCCATTTAGTTTTATTCTGTTTGGTTAAAATGTATGAAATCCCACAGACTCTAATTTCTCACCCAAGCAGAAACCATGACATTATTTTTGAACTACTGAGTTAAAAGAAAACTCCAAAAAAAAAAAAATGCTTGACACATCTAAATAAACTGCTTCATATTCTTACATAATCTATCATTATTACATAATTCCAATTGTGTTTCTAGCTATATTCTAAATGTGAACTTAATTAAAAAGGAAAAAAAGAAGCCCAACATTCTAAATTTAACGATCGTTAGCGTAACTGTTAGTGTTGGGGTGAATGAAAGGAAGAGAAATATAAAAGGGTAAAAGGTGTTCCAGTGCCTTACAGAAACAAACTAGTAAGCAAAGTTTTAGAAGTATTACTATAAATATAGTGAAAACATTGTTACTATTCCCCCAGGGAGGATAGACATCAACTGTCTAATTCCATTTATCTCACTACTACTTTTTTCATTTCATTGGTCTTTTAAATTTTGGTTCAATGTTTATTTTGCTCCACAGATACCATCCCACCTTTTCAAGTTTGATATGCATTTACTGAAATGTTTCTCTATTTATTACGGCTTTTTAGTGGACGATCTCTCCTTTCCTTTCTGGAGAAATTTGTTTTTCCTCACTTGTATGCATGCCCTTTTTCTTTTGAAAAACCACTTTACAAGTCTTTATTTTCCAACTCCCCTAGCACATCATGTGTCTGCCCATTTCTGTTGTCTTTTCCTCACCGCTGCTTCTAGACATGCCTGACAATGCTAGCTTCAGACTGAGTATTTTATGCAGTCACGTAACTGCTACTCCAGAGAAGGACACCTTTCACCTTAGAAGATTCTCATTTTGTTCTCATTTCAATTCCCCCTTGTTCTGAAGGTGTGCCTTATTTGAGTTTTGGAGTGATAATTTGGCAAGCCTCTGTCTCATTCGCACTGAAAGACGATACACACTTTTTTTTTTTTTTTTTTTTTTTTTTTTTTTTACTACTCTCAAAGATGTTTTGCTTAACTCATGTCCTATGTGGAGTTAATATTTTTCAAATGTCTGGAGTAAATTGGCTATAGTTTTCCTCAGCATGACTATCTTCTGAGAGTTCAGTCTGCCCTAGTAAAGTTTCTGCTCTGGCCCCCTGTTCCTTCACATAGCATCAGAATTCATCAGTGTACAATAGGATGAGAGCACTGGAGTGCTAGCCCCAGAACTAACAACAATGTTGGTTTTCTTTCCTCTGGCTGGGTTTCTCTGGTTAGGCCACATCTCATCTGTAGCCTGAGCCAAATTAAGCAAAACTTTCTGGTAAGCTAATAATTTTGATCCTCCGCTCACCTTGAAATGATGCTTTAAAAAATGAAATTCTTGTTCTTCCAATGTTCACTGCAGCCACAACTTCTATTATATTCAAAGTATTGCATTTGAGACATGCTCAGCATTCACTGGCTGTCAAAAACATCATTGTATGTTTTCTTATTATATTGCTATTGTAGTAATAAAATAGCAAAAGTGACTGTAAGCATATTGTAGGGTTTCACAAAGCAAATTTAGACATCTTTATCTTGACTTGCTTACTGACAAGAATGACACTTGCAGATGTCTAACTATCAATTCTTGCTCCTCAGATCTTAGAATATAAATTGCTGGGTGTGACAGCCTGCACCTTTAGCACTAGAGAGGCAGAGGCAGAGGCAGGTGGATCTCTGAGTTTGAGGCCAGCCTGGACTACAGAGTGAGTTCTAGGGCAAACAGTGCTACCCAGAGAAACCCATCTCTAAAAATTAGCTAATTAACTAATTAAAACAAGCTGAAAGAAAATCATACTGTTACTATGTCTCGTGTTGTTTCACTTACCACTTATCTCAATTAAATTTCCATTTTATTTCTCTCTATGTTGTCATGGGCAGGTATGTGCCGGTGTTTGGACGCTTGTGTGCATGTATGAAGTCCAGAGGTTCATGATACATACTCCTGTATTGTACTCTACTTTATTTTCAGGTGCAGCATTCTTCATTGATCTTAGTACATTTGAATCTATAGTCACCATATTCTATATATCGCTAGAAAACTTCAACATTCTCTCCTCTAAGCAGAGTAGTCGTTCTTCCCAACCACTTTCTTAAACTATAACAAGCTAATTATCAGGTGAGTTATTACCTGATCTGGTGGGTAAGATGCAGCTAGGGGAAGTGCCACTGTGCACCAGAAGACTTTTGGATGTATCTGACTGATGTATAGTCCCTGGGCCCCGGTTAGGCCTATATAATTCACTCAACACATATCAGTGAGCCTTCAGGTTCTAAGAGTAGGGAGGACATTCCACTCTGAGTTAAAATCCATAGAGTCAATCTGAACTAACCCCATTTTCTAATTCAGGCTCTTTGCCTTGGATTTGTGCTTCTCACAACAATTACACATCATAAATGTAACTGATGAGATGAATTTGGCAGAACTTACCAATGAGTCTTGGAACTCTCTCAAGGCTTCATCTGGAAGACTCATTCTTAAATACAGTCAATGTAAGATGAAAACAATATGACACTCTCTATGAACTCAGACTGTGGTATATTCACTCTGGTCTGTGTTTAGTGAAGAATCTGGGCATGCTGGAGTTTTATTCACAGAGCAATGTACCTGCCCGACGATCAAATAAAACCCTTGCCTCATGGAGCTTGGTCTGCTACAGTAACTGAAATGAATATCACCCACATAGCCAGTAAGTAGGTTAATGAAATTTTTAATAAAATATTACAAGGCAAAATTTCACTTTAAAGGGGAAGCCATAAAGTTATGGATTACAAGATCTTTCTAAGTGCAGGAAAGAAGACACTGTGACTGGAAGGCATGAACCCAGAACAGGGTAGAAAACGGTTTCAAATCGAGAGCTGGGAAGCAAAAGCCCTGTTGAAATGAGATGTCAGGAGAGATGCAGAGGAAGGGCTTTGTGGCCAGGTCCTTCCACTCCACTCCAGCGCCTAATCTAGAGAAAGACCAGCAGCACCATCCTGATTTAAAAGAGCAGAGCCAGAACACACACACACAGGTAGGTAGAGAAGAACTGCCAATTACCAAGACTCAGGCAGGAAACTGGTTCACCCAGGGGAGTCAGTCCCACTGGCCTAGAACTAAAACCTATGAAAAAAAAATCCTCTCTGTGCCTGTTTACCCTAGAGAAAAAATAATAATTTTGCTGGCGTTGCTAATGCAATGAAAAAAAAAAAATCCACCAGAACTAAGGAGAAAAGAAAACAACCCCAAAAGGTGGAAAAGGAATAGGGAACATTAACCTCCCTTGGAAAGGGTATCACCCAAGGGTAGAAAGGGTTTAACTTATTCCTTTAAAAATCAGCCTCCTTACTTCATCATCACATGCCTCCCTGAACAGAATCCACTTTCAAGTGTGCAACAGAAGAATGATGAAATGTGTGTTGGGACAAAGAGTATACCCATGTTTCCGTTCAGTTTCTCATGTGTATTTCATGTTCTTTAACCTCAGAAAACCACCTTAAAATTTCTGAAAAGTGCATTGAACATTGTCATATATGGTGAATGAGAAAATTCTTCCTATGATGAACAACACATTTTAAGGAGATGGAAAACAATTTCTAAAGCATCTCTCTCACACAATTAAAAAAATATTCTGTAAGTGTCTTAATCTTTACGGTGAGTTTACATTGATCATGGATGTACCGTGTGTCTTTATACACATATCAGGAATGTTGAGAAAGACATATGAATTTCTTTTTGTATAAAGTGGGGGGGATTGGCTTAAACTCACATGCTACAACAAACCAACAAGCCCAAAAAGAGTAAATATGGCCATATTTGAATGGCGTCCCTCATCTGTGATCACATGTACACAAAATGATTTGGAAGGCAGCACTTCAGAAGGCCCTTCTACAGTCATGCTTCTTTTCATCAACATTAATCTTAATTGCTTCATTTGAATTGCAATTTACATTATTAAATATCAACAGTTTATCAGCTGTTTAAAATAATAACATGTCTACAGAGTAAAGATACTTTAAATATATATATATATATATATATATATATATATGTCATGGATTTATATCAGTGATTATATAAATACTTATATATATATCAGTGATTTATATCTTTAGAATAGGAAGAGATTATTGAATCTTAGACAAGTGAAATTAAAAGCTCATAATAAATAGAAACTCTGAGTTTTTACTTAGGAAGGGATAGAGTGGGGTAACAGGGCCCCAGACCTTAGCACAACGGATTCCATAATGGAAGCACCATTCAAACTTTAAAACTCAGCATGTAGAAAACACGACCTACCGAAACTAATACAAAGGCCTAATCCATAAAAATCTGTAGTTCTGGGAAAGTCTCTAAATGTGCTAAGCTTACTTTTTTGGCTTCTATAGTTCTGTTTCTCTCTAACCGTTCTTGCTAACTAAAGTATATCAACCCCAAACAGTTTTTGTGCTTAAAAGCCCACCTTGAGAAAGGCTTGGGGCTACACTGGGATCCCAAATACCCAGTGTAGCAGCTGGACGGCTAATAAAGGTTTTCTATTGGTTTAAACCCGTGTCCAGTGGTCTTCCTGGTGGATACCCCACACAGTGGGAGCTGTGTCACAGTGTCTGAGGGGGACGGTGGGCCAGTCCAGTCCTCTGTTCTTCCTGCCCTTCTTCCACCAGAACATGGTGTGATTTGAAAGCATAAAAGGAGAGGCCGTTCTCGCCAGGCAGCAAGAACAAAGACTTTCCTATCTTATCTGGACCAGAAGGAGCTAGAGGCATCACGGTTTCACAAAAAACTAATTCAAACTGAAGTGTGTACTTACCAATTCTTTCTTTTTCCACTTCCTCAGGAGAATTGTTGTGAATGGAGTAGCTTTCCAGGACACTGAGAATTTGCAAACTTGCAAAAAGTGGCTTGTTCATAATGCAAGAAGATATAAAAGAATGCAAGCTCACATTATCTCTTTCGACTGGACATTCTACCTCATCAGTTTATATTTTGTCTTTGCGTATAGTAACACTTAGCATTTATAAAGACCATGTTCTGTCTGTCACTTGCATTTGGTTCCTTCTCAGAGATTTTCCTGCAGCATACCAGAATTTGCCCTATACTATCAGCATTGTAGAACATCAAGATTAGATGAGACCAAAATTTGCTCTTGAGCCAGGTCAACATAGAACGACCATTTTTTATTAAATTTCTGAAACCCAATTTCCTATATTTCTCTCTTTTCTTCAGATAATTATCTTTTGGGGCTACTGTTAAGCTTGTCCTTTGAGGTGGACATGCCACATTCTTAAAGAACAGAGAAAGATGAACAGAGCAGCATGAGTGAAAGTATGAAGATTCAATGGTGATGACAAATATGACCATCAAATTTTGTGTGATTCCACACTAGTATTCTGAAATATTTACTGTAGAAACGTATCAAAGAAAAGAAAATTTCCAGATTAGTTTTAAGTTTAAAAATGCTAAAAATAACTTAAGCGATGGACTAAATGGAAACTTTAAAAGAATCAAAAGGAGATAAAAGAGAGCTTACACAGAATGCAGAAAATCAAAAAGCCGTCTGTTAACTTATTTTTATTTGCTTTTAATTTTCCATGCATTAGAACCTGTCCTTCATACCCAGATAAAAACAATCAGCGCCCCTTAGAATAAAAGTTTCTCCAGCCTTCAGCTTCCACTGCAGTTCTTCGGTGTGCTGCCCCTGCTGACTATCAGGTTACCTGATGGGACTCAGCACCTTCCTGTGTCTTTTATTGCACAGGCAGCTTTACTCAGTCAGACCCGAAACTCCCTCTTGATCCCTATCACCAGCCTCTGACTCCATGCACAACTGTAACTTGTTAGCGCCCCTTTCCTTATTTATAAATATGGATAAGCAGGTTTGTTGTGAGGACTGTACAGTAACTGTAAAGCCAGCCTTTTTCCTGTGGTGCTGGCTCTCCTGAGGAGCAGGACTTGCTAAATCAATCACCTCCAGTAGCTTGACCAGCCTCGAGAATATTAATTCCAGAAAAATGTAGCAATTACCATCTATGTAAGAGCATGATTCTGCAATAGTACTGTTTTCTCCAGCCCGACATCCTGTTGACCGAGTTTGGAGCGGCGAGGCAGGGGACAACAGAGACCCTTTTGTAATAAGATGGACACTAAACACAGTCAAGAAATCTGAGTGTAACTGCTGGCATGTATGGCATTTCTATGTAATGGTCGTTGGCATACAGGCATTCCCACTAGCTTGCCTTTTAGGGGCCTGGTAACCTCTGACATCAGCACCTGCCTTCGCCAGGTGCAGGCCAGGTAGCTGTGTGCCTGATAAAAAAAAAAAAGGACCCTGCTAGACTCTTACGCGCTCTCTAGGTTTCTCTTCCTCCCCTCCCCCCCCCCCCCGCCGCTATCATTTGATGTCCTAAGCACCTAATATACATTTAACTAGGTTGTCACAAAGCCCCAGGGTAACGCTATAACACCCTCATTTCACTGATGGGAAAGCTAATGTCAAAGAGGTTGAGTAACTCACCAGGGGTCACACGAATTCAGCAAGGCACAGAGCCAAGGTTTGACCAGCGCCTGAACCTTTTCCAGTCCACGCCCTCCTCAGTTTGTCAGCCCAAAGAACTTCAGTTTTTTAAACAGTAAAATCAGAAATAATACTGCACCCTCCCCAAACCCAGGATGAATCCCAAAGTTATCATTCAAAAGAAAAAGAAAATAATTTATCATCTTTATGGTATTTTTTGAACATGCATTTTGCTGTCGATTAAAGACAGTATTTTAAAAGACTGTTTAAGAAGCTCTACTTCTGAGCTGAAAAACAACTATAGTAAAACACATCTCTGTGGTTGCAGAGAAGTCCTGTGCCCTGAGCAGGAATTCTGGTATAGTGAATTTACTCCCCTTCCTGTATCAGTGTAACTAGAAAGTAATGAGTTTCATGGTAACATTTTCATATATATATATATATACACTAAGTGTGCTGATAATATTTATCTTCCATTAGCTTCTCTGGTCTCTCCTAGCTCATCCCTAGGCAGATGGATTTGGCCTATGCAAGAGAGCATGAGCACGATGAGTCTGGGAGCAAGCCAAAGGGCAGCCAGCCCCATCAGCAATCCTTTGTGGATTTTGCTTTGGGTTCCTGCTTAAGGTTCGGCCCTGACTTCTCTCACTGATAAAACGTGATCTGGGAGTGTAAACAAAACAAAACAAAACAAGAAACAGAAACCAAACCAGAACAAAAACCCTTTCCTTCCCAAGCTGCTTCTGGTTAGAGAATGAAATCAGGACAGTGCCCCCTTCTGCCTTCACGTCTGGCTTTCAAACTGAGAGTCTATGAATGAGGAAAAAAAAATGTGTAATATTTGGATTTTGGAATATGGCACGGAGACCCAGCCACACATTTTCACAGAAACAGCATCATCTCACTTTTCTTTGCAACCGACTGATGTACCACCATGTATATATGCTACATTGTCTTTACACACTTACCTTCTGAGGGGCACCCAGGTTGATTCCATGGCTCAGCGGTCATGACTGTACTGTAAGAAACATAGGTGAGCGACTATCTGTACTGTGGGTGGCCTTTGAGTCCTTTGGCTACACATCCAGGAATACTGCTATCATACTGTCTTAGGAGAGTTCCATTTTTAGTGTTTTAAGGAACTTACATACTGATTTCTACAGCAAATGAACTAAGTTTTGTGTTCATACCGACAGTGCATAAGAGTTTGTTTTCAAGGTGTTTGATCTCATTGTGAACCCCGACACTGTGAACTGCAAAAACCTGTTTCTAACTGTCAGTACTCGTGGTGTGTCTCAGGCCTAGCACACACTTTTAATCCAAGAGCTTTCTGTAAACAGGAGTAAATAAAGTTAACTCTAAGTCAAGAGGCGGAGCAACCAGATAAACAGGAAGAGAACATGGGGAGAAGAACACAGAGAGTGAGAGGAAGTTCTGGAGATGGATAGAGAGATACATCTGAAGTAGAAAGGAGGTACATTGAGTTGAAGGGTATTTAAGACAGTATGGGGAAGGGGCTTTTTCATTCTGGGACATGAGCTCAATAGGAAGTATTTTTTTCCTTCTCTGACATTTGTTGAGTAGGAATGTCAGCTGGGTGCTTTCTCTGCCTCTCTAGGGTAGTAGGCTTCCACCCCAATATCTGTCCCTTGAGACTTCGTTGGTACAAATAGAACATTTTGGGATTTTGTTTTTAAATCACAGTGGTTCTCTCTTTTTCCTACACCTTCACAAGCATTTGTTGTTGTTTCTGTGCTAGCCGTTCTGACTGGAATTCAATTTTTGATGAAAGGAGCTAAGATTTGTGCAATCTGATTCTAAAATTTTAAGTGCCCCCAAACTTGCTTAATCCTTAGTGACATGTTTGTTAGTTATGATGTGTTTACGGCTCTTGACATCTTTGTTCACAGCTTCTTCAGGGCAGACTAGTCCGGTGAATCTGGCGGCTGCCAGGCGACTTAGCACACTGCAAGGCATGTGTGCATTGGACCTGTGTGTCTTATCAATGCTGCTGCTGCCCTGAAGCAGAGCAATTGGAACCTCACCAGAATCTAAGTCAACTGCAACTGACACTATTATTAAAAATAACATTCCTTTCCCTGAAAAGAAGCCACATGTTCGTTTATATTCTGGAAGACGTCCATTTACCTCCTAGGAGATCACTAAGAGTTTATGAACTGGCTGCACCGAGTAGCGCTTCTCCAGCACATTTAAAGTACAACACGCTCTTATGTAGTAGCGAGAGCATTGAGTTCTGGAGACCTGCCTGAGACTTACAGTGAATCATGGCTCAGCAAATGCAAATGGCCAGAAAGAAGGATGTACCAAAAGCAGGCTTAGAATGAATAAAAAAGGGGGAGGGTCCAGAATCTGTTTTTTTTTTTTTTTTTTTTTTTTTTATATTTTGAAGCACGCACACACACATGGGGAATGAGTGTAGGATTTGATGCAGAGCCTGCATATTTAGTAATTACTGATTGTAATACTTGCACTGGGACATAGCAGGCAATATATTTTATATAACCATATAGTTCTTATTTTAGAAGATGGAATCATATAAGCCAATATTTACATTCTTATTGCTCTCCACTAGCCATTTTAGTAGCCTTACGGATTCTTAATAAATCAGGGAATTCCCTGAAGTCCTACCATGTGTGAAATAGTTCTAGAGCTACATCAGCATGGTGTAGATCACAGATAAACCCAGTTAATCCCAGTATGAGTCATGGCTTGTGCATGCAGCCACTGTCATTTATGTAGCAACTCGTTAGTTGGCAAAGCCGCAAGCACGATGATAAAAATAAAATGTGCATGGAAAAAGAAAATGCTAATTTGAGGTTCAGTCACCTCAAACCTGAAGTTTATTTACCTAGCAGACAACCAGTATCCTGAACAGGCAAATAAAGAAGAAAAGAACGTCATTGTCATTTGTCTCTCTTCTCAAATCCCAATTTTCTAGAAACATATGCAGCAGTTAAGTCATTAGAGCTTGCACAGCTCTTTCCGTAACAGCTGGACTCAGCAGCATGCTTAAAACAGTGTGTGGAAATTACGTGTTGTCTCGCCTAGCGCAGGCCCGCTTCTAAAGAACCACGGCCATGCTGTGTTCAAACTTTCGTGTCGCCCATTAAGGTATTTTATATTCCCTGACTACACACACAATCCTGTATGTGATATGACTGAGCCAACCAGCAGTTCTTATTAACTGTTTTTGCCCCTACAGTTGCCTCCTCTCGTATCCTATCCCCATGATATCCTCAAACCAATTTACCTTCCCCAAGGGACAGAGTTTCTAAATGGGCACTTCGACTGTTCAATATGGAGCAAATAAGTGCTCTTCTGAGTTCTGAGCCTGAATCCCACGGCTCTGCTTTTGAAAAACACCCAGACGAAACGTAAACTCCTCTCTCTGTAGGTAAAGGTAAAAGGCATCAGACCCTTAGGCCTTGGGCTAAGTGATGAGACTGAGAGTATACATTTTTAGCTATTTTGCCCAGAGGTCTCCCTGTTTCAGTGGTCAGAGCTACACTCTGAGGGTGATAACAGCCCTAAGTGGTTTTTCTCCTGCTCCTCCTCTAGTCTAAGGTATCAGAGTAGCAATATTGGAGACTAGGTACAATAAAGAAAATGTCTACCTAAGGTTGCCTTCTGGCACAAAAGTCCTGAAAGTGTAACGCACATAGAGTTTAGGTGCCAAAGGGGAAGGGAGAAGAGGACAGACCCTTAGGCCTTGGGCTAAGTGATAAAACTGAAGTCTGGATAAACACAGGGCTACAGCAGGGCAGAGGTCAGTGGTTGAAGGGTGCAGAACCTACCAGTGGTTGTATACAATCAAGGGATGGACCTGGTCTACTCTTTGAGGATCTTGATTTTACTAGAGCAGCAACCCTGTCCTCAAATGGGAACATTTCCAGATGAAGCATAGGACTGGCTCTCCAGTCTATTCCCTGTGGCCACAGTAATTATGAAAGACTCAACTTTCTCTACCCTTCAACTTTCTCCACCTTGGGCCTTATAAGATGGATCTTTCTTTTCATTTCCTCTTCTGTAGCCCAAAGGGTTAGAAAAAGGGTAGCAACATTCAGAGATTGAACTAATTATTATTTTTTTCTAGACAGTGCCAATAAATATCTATAGGTTTCTTATTTTATGGTTAATTTTTTTTGTTTTAATTCAAATTTATTTTACAACTGACATAACAACAACAAAAAACCTGTACATACTTGCAAGCTGTCATTTGAAATTTAAATTTTCAAATTATTCTGCACTTCTCTACTTATCAAAATAGAGTCCTTTTCCTGATGTGAACATTGTGTTTAATGGACCAGCTACCCTTGTCTTCTAACTGTAACAAGGAAACCTTTCTGGTGGGATAAACTACAGATGAGACTTTGTCCCCAGAATGAGTGCTTAGAGATTACAGATAAAGAAATGCAAACGACATCATTTTTAAGCAGTTATTTGGGAAAACAGCTCCTGTTTTGTAGGTGAATTACTCTCCAACTTCTCATTACCTTTACTCAAAAAACGACATCTGCCTCACAAAGGCAGGACCAAAGGCTGCCTCAGCTCTCATCCTCACGGTGAGTGGTAAGTTATGTTCTCTATACAGCATTTATTGTTATTGAGGCCAGGAGCTATTTGCCCTTTTCAAATGACACTTAAAATTCCCAGATTTGTTAACCAAAGTTTCTGGCCAATGTCCATGTTCCCTGCAGTTAGACCTTCCTTAAGACAAGGAGAGCTTCCCTTGAAGGATTCTCATTTAACTTGTCATCCTAGACTTCAGCAGAGGTTTCCTGAGGAAAAGCAGGAGGAAAACAACCATGTTCCAAAGCTGGGGAAGGAATGGAGGCCCTCTGTGCTCTCAAGGGAAACACAAAACAACAGGGCAAGCTTCCCGGCCAGCCTGGTCTTTAGACCCAGCAGAGATCAAGAGGCCATGATGTAAGAGCTAGATAATAATCACTGGGATGCTCACATATCCATGCAGGAGAGCTTGCCTGACCTCCTGCAGATGCCTGGAACCACAGACAGGACCAAACCAAATACACGTGTATATGCCTATGTATATATGTATGTGTGGTACACAGATAGTTTCAACAACACATATATATGAATGTATATATGTGTATACATGTGTGTTGTTATGTGTACACACACAAACATATAAAATACAAACCCACCACCAACTGAGAGCTCATTAATTAGAACATGGGCAGTTCAGTCTCTATGGAGGTTCCTAGTAAGGGGAGCAGGGGCAGTCACTGGCATGAACTTGGTTGTCTGCTCTTCGATCACTTCCTCCTGCTGACATGGCCTTACTAGGGCACAGAGAAAGAGGATCCAGATAGTTCTGATGAGACCTGATAGGCTACGGTCAGATAGTAGGGAAGGAAGACCTCCCCTATCAGTGGTCTATGGGACAGATATTGGTGGGGAGGGAGAGGGAGGGTGGAAGCAGGAGGAGATGAGGGAGGGGGTTACAGCCAAGATACAAAGTGAATAAATTGCAATAAATAATAATCATAATGAAAAAAAGAAAAAAGAAGTAGTTTCCAATTAGTACACTCCAGTCCCTGTGAACTGGAGTAAATCTGAATTCATCTCTTTAGGTTTTGCGTGGAAAAATATTAATTTCATTTTTATGAATTATGGTCATCTTTTATACTATTGGAGCTCATTATTGTGTTAAGAGTTGTGTGTTGGGAAGAGACAGGGCTGTCCAGGGGGAAAAAGAGTGGAGAGGTAGAGAAAATCCATTGTTTTCTCATATGAAATTACCAAGAAATAACTAAAAATTGAAAACTAAAATGAAATAGACTATATTTATCTCATGTTTAGGAAATAATTTTTACATTTGGAATCACCCCAAGTTCTAACACATTAACATTTAAAATCAACTTTACATAGAGTAGGTTGGCTTTCAAGCACCAAGCTTTACAAGAAACCATACATGGTTTATAAAAGTCAAAAAATGTTTTGATCAAAGTTTTATGTTTTAATAGATGTATTCTGGATTTGTGGGGGTAGTAATTACATAGGGA
The DNA here is from genome assembly GCF_030254825.1 of Meriones unguiculatus. Classification (NCBI taxonomy): domain Eukaryota; kingdom Metazoa; phylum Chordata; class Mammalia; order Rodentia; family Muridae; genus Meriones; species Meriones unguiculatus. The sequence goes on from NC_083354.1 coordinate 85,124,552, forward strand.
CAACCAGGCCTAGATTTATTTACTTTCTCATTTTGTTGTGTGCTTGTATCTGATTATCTGTACCAGCTGTCTCTTTTCTCCAATTTCTAAAATTCTAGGATCTGTCTAGTTTACCAACCACGAGTCCTTGAAGTGTGGTCTGCTTTATCCTACTCGCCCTATGATATCAAGGCTCTTAGCCAGCTAGGGGTGAGCACTGGATGTGATCTATTTGGTGTAAAGAAAATAACATCTTTTCTTCTTGACTGGATTATGTGGTAGAACATGCAAGTAAGATCCCTTCAGTAAGGGAAAGAAGACATGATGCTGTTGCTTCCTCTACAGCCCTCCTCCCTCACAGATAGATGTATCACTTTATGATACATGGAAGCCTTACAAGAGGAGTCGTGGAAACCATCTTCCTCAGTGCTGCATATAATCTCAAGCAATTAACCACTTACAGCGTTACATCAACCTGTCTGTTCCATAGGAATAAGAAAATGCCACTCTGTAAGAAGACTGCCTTCCTGTTACATGTTGTAACTGAACCTTGAAAGTAGAAAAGTGGATACTTTGAAAGCAACTATTCTGGAGAAAAGTGTGGCTTGCACAACAGGGGTCAGGTTCTGACCCCTCCAGAACCTCAGACTCACCAGGTCTGAACTTACACTCATGCCCTTCCTGTTTTGCCCTTCTTGTAAATGCTATGTAGACACACAACTAAAAAATCTCAGACTCATCAATCATTCTGCACTCTTTGTTGATTTTCAAATAACATACGCTCCGATCTTAATGTTTGATAAGTTATTTATTCCATTCATTTCTTTCCAGTACACTAGTCATGAACTTGATCAGAATGCTTGCCCTCTGCCTTGTTGCTGGATTACAGCAGTCAGGTCTGAGTTGCTTTTTGTCAGTTCCAGACTTTATTCCCCCAAGATCGTCTTTAATATTATCAATCTTATCTTTCTAAAATTATATATATTTACAGTGTTTCTCCTGAAGGGAGAACCTAATGGTTTTTTCTTGCCAACCATCATGTAATAAACACCTAACTCATCAATATTTCGTAAAAGACCTTTAAAAAATCCTTTTCCTTCTTGTGCTACCAAAATATTCACATATCATACACATATTTTCGCCAAACTGCGCACAAATCATGCTGTGTGCTCATTCCCTGTCTCCATCCCCACAAGCCCCAGCCCTGAACCTCTAACTAACTAATCTATTTCCTGAGCATACCTCTCACCTCAGATATAACCTTTGCAAGGCAACATTGTCTCATGTTCAATTCTGGCTACTGATTTGTATCCTTCTTTTAGTTTACAAAATAATCCTTGAACAGTTTATAATGTGTACTTTCCCCATCAGATTATGATTTCTTGTGATATGTTTGTTTGTTTTCTCAAAGCGCTATAACTAAGATGCTCCTTTAGGATATAAAACTCAAGCAAGATAAATGCTGGTTGAAATGAATTAGATCTTTAACACGTGTTATTATGGATCTTACTTGATGGAATAGATTTCAGAATAAATTACTATGTGTGACAGTGGAGTTCCCACTCTTCATCAATAATCTAGGTGATAATGATTTCTAAATTTTAGAGCGACTGTAAAAATTAAATAAAACAAAGAGGGTCTTTAACTGACTCAAAAACTTAAGCTTTAAATTCTAGTAGTTTCTGTTCCCATGGTTTCTCATAAAACTGTCTCTAGTTTACAAATGTGTGATTATGGTTAGTGATAAGAGGTCATGTTTTTTTGAATCAATATTAAATTAGAAGTCCAAATAACTTGAAATTGAATTGGGAAAGCAGAGAAGATTGTACACTAATTTTGTGGTTGTTGCTTAGGAGTACAGCTCTCTCTATGCGCATCACATAGGCACACTCACACCCTCCCACATACACACACACAGGAAGACACACTCAAGATGAATAGAATTCCACTATGCTGATGAAAGGTGCTGGGGCATTGTCCGTAGAAAAAACAGGTGCAGAAGAAAACAGTATTGTAGGCTCAGGGCCTAGCAGTCATGGTGAAGACTTCCCTGCAACTCATTTTGCTCAAACCATGAAAACCAGTGTTGTGGTGACGTAAAAACCCATTTCTTGCAAATTGATTTATACCTTATGCCTGCTGTGGAAGAAAGGAAAGGAGCAGAAGGGGTGTTGTCACTGTAAAGGGGGCCATGTCTCCAACAAAAGACTCTTATCTTTCCACACAGGTGAAGTCTGGCGTCACAGATCATTCTGTCAGAGTCCCTCTCACAGACACCTCAACATTTCTTGTTCAGGCAAAGTCTGAGATTTTTTTTTAATGTCACAACAAATATACCAATGTACCAATCTCCCAAAATGGTAATGGTAGTTAAAGGATGATAAAATGTCAAAGACAGTTTTAAGAAAGGGATATCCTGCTCCTGAAACTGAAAACAGAGACCTGGCGTGGGATTCCATTGCAGATAAGAGCATAGAGACATTTGGGCTACTTTCCTGCAGATACATCTGAAGGCTGCAGGCTTTTCTGAGGATTTCAAAATTCTGCCCGAAGGGTTATAATTCCATAGCCTGACTTTTTCTTTATATGCCCCAATCCTATTCTCTTTGGGCACAATTGTCTTGCAAACTGAGTGTACCAAAGCACAGAATGACAGCAAAAGGGAAGAAGAGAGAAAATGCTTCTAGACCTTGGATTTTCTACCTTATCAGGGACAGTTTCCAAGAGGCTTTGAAGAAGAAGTCCACTTTTGGTACAATGGGATAATCATTTTCTACCTTCAGTAGCTTGAAGCAATTAAGTCTCCTAATAGCCCCTAAGTGTGCTATCTGGATTCTGTGCTAAGGGTGAGACAGAGTTACTGTGGCGAAACTTTAGATTTCCTATGCATTTCCCATCCCTCTGAGACACACAAAGGTGACAGGTAACACAGAGCAAAATTCTGGTTCCAGAAAGTTCTTTGCTGCTGTTAATGAGGTTTCTCATCTGGGCTGGCCGTGTATTAGGTAGTTTTTCCAAGAGACAAAAGAGACAGTTACTAATTCCAGAACTGGGTTGTACCCAGGAAAGAGTTGAGTTATCTCAGCCTGTGAATTCCTTCTCCACCCCCTCTCCCATTTATGTGTTGATTAAATCTCTTTACAGCCTGATCCCAGGCCCCCCTCCCTCCTCTCCTCCCAGTACCACCCTCATGCCCTACTCCTCCCATTCCCCTTTCTCCTTTTTCTCAGAGAAGGGGAGGCTTCCAAGAGGTACAACCCATCCATCGACCTCATATCACAGCAGGACTAAACACATCCTCTTCCATGGAGGTCAGACAAGGCAGCCCAGCTAGGGAAAAAAAGATCCAGTGTCAGGCGACAGAGTCAGAGACAGCCCCTGCTCTAATTGTTAGGGGATCCACATCATGACCACTCTGCACATCTGCTACATATGTGTAAGGGTCTAGAACCAGTCCATGCATGTTCTTTGGTTGGTGGTTCAGTCTCCATGAATCCCCATAGGCTAGTTTACTTGTAGGTCTTTTTGTGGTGTTCTTGACCCCTCTATTTCCTCAGTTCTTCCTCCCACTCTTTCACAAAACTACTCTAGCTCGGCCTGTTGTCTGTCTGTGGGTCTCTGCATCTGTTTCCATCAGCTGCTGGATGAAGACAGCTATGCTAGGCTCCTGTCTGCAAGCACAGCAGAATATCATGAGTAGTGACAGGGGTTAGATCTCTCCCTTGTAGTGGATCTCAAGTTGGGCTAGTCATCGGTTTGCCAATGCCTCAATCTCTGCTCAGGCTTTATTCCCACACTTCTTGTAGGTGAGACAAATTTGGGGGTCTAAGTTTTTGTGAATGGTGTCTCTCTCCCTTCTCTGGACATTCCACAATTTCTTTTTTATGTGACACTAGTTACCCAGGCAAAGATTCTTTCGGGAATTTAAGTTTTATTTCACTTACTCACAGAGGTATGAGACATGGGAGGAGAGCATTAAAAATACAAATTCCTAGTTCACTCATTTGCAGTCCTAATCTAGTTCTACCTGCTGTTCTGTTCAGTGATTCATAAACCTGTACTATAAGCCAACATATCCAAACACTTCTGTGTAGGTGGTCTATGGACTTCATACTGAGGGTGACTGTGTATGATCACTAAAAGAAAGTGATCCACCTACAGGTAAAATCCACCTACAGATGTGATAAGAAGCGGGGACATCAATAAGAACGAAAAAGTGGAGAATGAAATGAAGACACAGGATTTATCTTACAGCTTTGTTATGATATATTTCTGTTCTTTCATTTCAGTAGGTTAAACAGCAAAAGTGCCCACTTCTGGTGACCAGAAGTCAGAGAGTCAGGTTTAGGTATGGCTGTTGCCTTCTAGGGACATGAAGGGAAATTGATTCCAAGCCGGTCTCCTACTTTGCAGCAGCCTCAGGCATCCCTTGGGTTGTAAATAGAATTCTTTCAGTGTCTGCAGTCTTCCTGCATGGATGTCTGTTTGTCCCATTTTTTTTCTTTGTAAAAAAGTGCTGCCAATTACATAGGATCAGAACTATTCAGTGACTTCATCTTGACATGATCATCTGAAAAGATCTCATTCCTAAATTAGGTCTCTTCCATAGGTCAAAGGAGTTATAATTCAGCTTTACTTTAGAAGACACAATTTTAGTACCACCAGTAGCACTGGATTTCTATTTCCTTTTACACTGTGCAAATGCTAAAGTTGTGAAAGGAATAGTATTTAAAGAGAAAAAAAAACCTGAGTTCTCCACCTAAATACCTTGCCCTGGCTTTAAACTCTTAGTCATTAAATAAGCTGGTATGCTTAAAAGATGTCCTATGAAAAGACAGACTCATTCAAAGTAGAAGTTGGCTTTAAGCTCAGCAGAGAACAGGTTTATTGTAGTTCCTAAAGATGTGTCAATGTGTGTTCTTTGATCTGAAGAAGGGAGCCAGGTATTGAGGGGAAAAAAAGTGAGATGATTAGCACTAATCTTCTGTTTTTGTATAGAAGGTCTTTGCATAGAGATTAAAAATCTAAAGTCAAACTGGTTTCAGGAACTTTTAAAAGTTGGTGGGACATGGGATATGTATATAAAAGGCTCAGAGCAGCCTGAAGATAAGGGCCTGTGCTAGAAATAGACTGAGACTTTCAAGGTGCTGGCGGTAGAATATTCAATCAGCTATAAAGCCATTTCAAACACAGGAGGCTCCGTGAGAGTTTTTATGTCTCAGGCCCAGGAAGTCAATCCTGCTTCGAAGCAGTAACCACGAGACTCATCTGTACTATGGCCAGAGTCAGGCTTTCACTTGGCTTTATTGCTGAGTAGGATTTACCTTAATAATATACCACAGTTTATTTATGCATTCAGTATTGGAATGTGTATGGTTTTTTGTTTGTTGTTTGTTTGTTTGGGGAGATTGTGAAACAAGCTGCTATCAATACTTGTACACAAACACTTTTCTTCACCTATGTTTACAGTTCATATGTGGAGTAAAATTACTCAATGAATTGTGTGTTTTAACTTTCTAAGAAATAATAGTAACATAATTTTTACCCTGTGAGGGATCTACAAAAGACATAGACGCCCATGTGCCTGAAAAGGCAGTCGTTTCAGTGTTTATCCTTTTGTTGGATGGACACAGGCTACCTCCTCAATGGCCAGAATTGCAATCTCTGAGGACTAACACAGGGAGGATATTTTTGTTTCTGTCTTTCGTCGTTTCACTTATTATAATGAATGGTCAACCATTCATTCTAAATTCTCCAGTTTTCAACTATTGCTCTAGCACCGAAGGGCACTTGCTGCTTGTGTAGGAGACCTGGATGGGTTACCTTCATGGCAGCTCACAATCACTCATAATTCCAGTGTCTGGAGCTCTTACGCCGTCCTCCTGTCACCGCAGGCACTAGGCACACATGTGATATGCATACACACACACACCCATAAAGCATTCACACCCATAAAGTAAAAACAAATAAACATAAGATAGACTTTGTTATTTTAGAAGCTTTCAGTTCACAGCAAAGTAGCTCAGACACACAGAGCTGCCCGACATGTCTGTCCCTGCTTTCTGTGGTCTCTCTATCATGCACAAAATCCTTCTGGCACCTATGTAGCAATTGATGAGTCACCTTTCCCATATGACCAATGACCACATCCATGGTGCACATTAGGGCATCCTTTCTCCTGTGAGTGTTTCTGAATGTACAACATGAATCCACCATTCTAATATGAGACAGAATGGTTTCTCTGCCGTAACAGTCCCAGGTCCTCCGCCTACTCATCTTCTGTGCCTCTAAAACTCCTGGAGACCATTGTTCTTTTCCTGTCTTCACTCTTTCGCCTCATTTTAGAATGCCAAGTAGCTGTGATGATACAGTATATAGCCACTTTGGAATGATTACTTTCACTTAAGAGGACCTGTCCTGCTGAGACTCATAGCCAAACTTTGGGCAGAGTGCAAGGAATCTTGTGAAAGAAGGGGGAGATAGAAGGACCTGGAGGGACAGGAGCTCCACAAGAAGAGCAACAGAACCAAAAAATCTGGGCCCAGGGGTCCTTGCAGAGACGGATACCCCAACCAAGAATCATGCATGGAGAGGACCTAAAACCCCTGCACAGATGTAGCCCACAGATTCAGTTTCCAAGTGGGTTCACTAGTAAGGGGGGCAGAGGCTCTCTCTGACATGAACTCAGTGGCTGGCTCTTTGATCACCTCCCGTGGGGTTGGGGTAGGGTGGCCTTGCCAGGCCACAGAGGAGGACAATGCAACCAGTCCAGAAGAGACCTGATAGGTTAGGGTCAGATAGAAGGAGTGGAGGACCTCCCCTATCAGTGGATTAGAGGAGGAGCATGGGAAGAGAAGAGGGAGGGCGGGATTGGGAGGTGCTGAGGGAGGGGGCTACAGCTGGGATACCAAGCGAATAAAATGTAATAAATGATAGATAAAAAAAGTACCGATCTGATCTTTACATTTCCATCTTGTCTTCTGTGGCCTGATAGCTTGTTCTTTTTAATCAATATGTAATATTCCCTTGTCTGGATGTTCTGAAGTATGATTATCAGTTCATCTGTTGAAAACATTTTGGTTGTTTCCATGTTCAAGTGGTTATGGACATGCCTGCCACAAACACCCATGGGCAGTTTGTGTGAACACAAGCTCTGGCTCATTTATTTTTCACTCACTTAAAAAATAAGGTACTTGTTTATTTTTTGTTGTTGTTGTTCAATTTTGCCTGGAGATAAATCTAGTTTCAGCATAAGCCTTCTTATTCTGTTTAATATTGGTAAAGAGAGCTGATTTTTAAAAAGAAGCTGGAATGAATAATTTAAACTGTAAAGCATTGCTCTAAAATAATTATCATAATATATCAGACAGCAACTAACCAATTAATGGTGACAAACTAGGCAGAATAGATGCAGTGTAGTTCCAGCATCCCTTCAACCATCTCCTGAAATGTATTTTCTCTTTATTCTGGAGAGTTTGAAGTGTAATTTCTACTTAATGGATTTTTTGGGTTCCAATAGAAATGAGAGAAGTTATAAAGTTTGCATTTTTACCCTAGCAAATTGTGCTGCACGATAAAGATGGAAAAGTAAAAATAGAGACTGTCTTTGGCATGTTTGTGAAAAGCCTGTCTGGGCCAGTTACCCGTGTATGCCGGGCTGATGAGAAATCACTTACCTCAGCGTGCATAGACAATATCATAAATTATATAGGCTCATACGAGTACGCAATGAATGTTTTTGCATAAGCAAAGATCTCAGGTTAGTGCATACTCAAATTCTTTGAGTATACATCTGTAATCGCAGGGCTCACAAAAGTGAGGCATGAGGGCCACAAGGTCGAAGTCAGCCTTAAGTATGCTGAAAGTTTGAGGTCAGCCTGTGCTACATAATGAGAGCATGTCTCAAAAAGAAAACAGATAAAATATAAATAAATAGAACACCAAACAACACACAGTGTGTGGTTTTTCTTATATTTGAAATATGAAGGTGCTGGGCTCATGGGCAGACAGCAGAATGGTGAGTCACTGGGGTGAAATGGTTGAGGTGAAGGACACGAAGAATAAGTTCAAGAGCTTTACCATACAACAGTGAATACAGCTAGCAGTCAGTGAGCTATAATTTTGTTGCAGAAGCGAATCCATCAGAGTGGGAAAACTATGAAGTTCTAACCTTTAGGTGTTATTTCCCGGCCTTTATTCATAATCCCTCACTCGGCCTTTTTTAGTGTATGTGCATATGAAAGTAGCTTAATAATAACTGATCAGTGCAGATAAACTAGGTCCACTTTCCCAGTGCGATAGTGTTCTTAGATTATTTTTTTCCTTAACTAGCCTTTAATTGAAAGCCAACAGATCAATAAAATACTGCAGTAGTTCTCATTGTATCCAATCTCAAATCATAGCAGAGCCTTATGGCGAAAATCAACATGGTGATGACATAGGAACAGGCGCATCGATCAATGTAATAGGTCAGAGAAGAACATAATGGCATATAATGAGAGCTACCTTATCTTTGACAAAGACACCAAAAATATACATTGAAGAAAAGATAACATCTTTAACAAATGGTGACGGGAAACTTGGGTTCACGCAGAAAAAATAAAGTAGTTCTTTAACTCTCACCTTGCACAAAACTCAATTCCAAATGGATCAAAGATGCATCAGAAGACTCTAGACCCTCAAACTGTTAGGGCACAAGAGCAAAGTATCTAAAAATTCTAGTACAGAAGAGGTAGAGGTTTTGAGTCTCCACCACATACATACCCGAGGAGATGTTGGCAGTTGATGACTGCTGGGTAGAGGAGAGGCAATTTATTACCTGAGGGGTGTGCCCACTGGTAGGTTCCCATGCCCCAGGGGATGGCCCCACACACGTGCACAAACACCAACAGCGCTCCATAAGTTCGAAACTAAACTAGTATTAAATTATAGGAGGAAAGCATAGGGTTTGGAGAGAAATGTGAAGGGAGAACAGGGGAGTGGCATTGGAGGGGATATGAGGAGTAGATATGATCAAGATGCATTTCAGACTGTACAGAATTAACAATTAATAAACAAAATCAAGGTTTAAAAGGGGTGGTGGAGGAAGCAGAGAGCTGTATGGAATAAGGTACCAGAGAGGAGCATTTTCACAGTTTAGAAATCAGCTGATAAACCAGAGCTAGCTATTAACTCAGAGGGCGGCAAAATGCATCAAAAAATATCAAATGACGTAATGTTTCAGGCCACAAACACACACCACACAGACACACAAACATACCACACACAAAAACACCACATACACACACACACACACACACACACACACACACACACACACACAGTGAGGGCAATAGAGAATTTGAAAATGTGGTCCGCCGTAGGAGCACCACACAAAGGATCATACTGTTAGGTGGTATAGCAATGGTGATTATGTACTGGAAGATGAATACAAATTTGGTAGAGTTTTTGAAGTTTTTATATCCCCAAAGGCTGCAATTACGCTGTAGTTACAAGATGTCACTGACCATTTTCCTCAGAGGATGAGTTCCTGGTCAGTGAGGTTACCATGGGAAAGCCAAAGGGAAAACCTGAGGTGACTCGTTCCCACACTGACAACATTAGAAAGACATGGACACAGAAGCTGCACCCTCAGAGGCTCCGGGATCTATGATCTGTGAGTCCATGGTGTTTCTATCCTCTCAGACTTTCACTAGATGGAAGTAATGACTGGGACATTCCAATCACTTTCAGAAGACTGGACAGTTTTCTGGTTTTAGAAACAGAATTTTGCAATTATAATAAAGAATACACTTACAATTATCAATTGTAACTGGTGAAAACTATCAGAGTCTATATTGTTGGAATTAGAAGCTTCTCTGTAATTCCATGATGATGTTAGTTATTCTTTTAACATGCATTATGCCTCCAATATTAGATTCTGAGGAACTGGCATCATTAGCCTAATTTTTAATAAGAAAAGATGGAGCTCAGCTGTCCTAAGTAACTTTGTTTTTCTCATATGCTCATAAGCACCAGGTAAAGATACATCTCGTTCATAGTTCTATTTAGCTCAGCCCCTGCGTCGCTCACTGTGTACATCAAAGGCAGCCCAAGGCAACAGCTGGACGAGTCTTCATTAATCCTACCCCACAGCGTATCTCTTTCACGTTTTCTCCTTACCAAGACCCATTCTGAAAAAACAAAACAAACAAACAAACAAAACAAAACAAAACAAACAAAAAAAACAAACAAACAACTGAAAATTCTGTTCTCTGTTGGTGAGGCTGGAAATGGATTGGTACAGCTACTTCAAATACAATTGGTCAGTTTCTTACACAGCAATCTTGCCGGACTACTCTGCCAGTTGCACATTTTTGTATTTATTCAAATGACTTGAAAAATGAATATCTACCGAAAGCCTGCATGTGGGTGTTGATAACGGTTTTATTCGTCGTTACGATTAGAGTATCCTGCAACAGGTGAATGAGGTAGAGAATTGTTCATAACGGAGAGGTCTCCCACAACACAGGGGACTCTGCGAAGGAGAAGATGCCAACCTGAAAAGACGGCATACCACGGTCTAGAAAAACACAACTGTAGGGACGCCAAGAAGGGATGTCACTGATAGCAGTACATTAATTAGTTTTTGCCGTTATGACCAGCGTCAGACAAGAAGCAACTTAGAAAGGAAAGCTACGTTCGGCTTCCGGCTTGAGTAGACACTGTGCAAGGGACGCTGGGGCAGAGAAGCAGAGCCTGGGCGTGGCAGCAGGAATGTGAGGCTTCTTGCTCACACCGAGATAGATTGGGAAACAGAGAAAGAAAATGTGCTCTAGCTGGCTTTCTCCTCTCCCCCTTTTGCTCAGTCCAAGACCACAGCCTGTGGAATGGTGCTACACACATTCAGTGTGGATCCTATTCCCCTGGTTAATCCTCTCTGGAAACACCCTTGAAGACACACCCAAAGGCTTGCCTGAGTCATGCCACAGCCATTACTTAATCCAAACAAGTTGACCTTGAAGATCAACCATCCCGCAGAAGTTAGGGGTGCACATTAGCAGGTGGAGGGATGGGGAGTCAGGGCCATGGGAGTATTCTGTGTGGTATTGCGGTGGTGGGTTCATGCTGACGTACACAACCAAATCCCATGTAATGAACCCCAATGGAAATGGTGTACTTAATCTAACAATAATTGGTAGTGATAGTAATTTATGAATTAGAGCAAAGGCCCCTCACTGATGGTATGGTAGAGGAAACTGGAAAAGGGTGGTGGGTTGAGATTGTACTCCAAGTATGCTCTCTGTACCTCTTAATTTTTGTGTGAAGGGAAAGCTCTCAAAAGTTTATTATTATTATTATTATTATTATTATTATTATCATTATTATTATTTAAAGAGCATCTTCATGCCTCAAGCCTTCTTTGTCAGAATCTCTTCTTGGTGCCGGAGACACCTGACCATGTCATTGCTCCTAAGGCTTTAGCACATAGTTGAGAAGAGACAGCCATTTTGCTAAGTGACAGCCTGAGTATGCTCACATAGTCCAGCACGCTGAACTGGGGGGAGGTGGGTATGAGAAGGCAGAATCCTTGAGTTTAACTTTTCACTTATACTACTTTGGAAGGAAGGGGTTAAGGACTTGACTGGTTGTGGGTGACAGTACAGAAGCCGAGAAGAACGAGGGTGAGGGGCTTGGCTCACCGAAGCCCATGAGACTCCTTCGGAGGTGACATTTCACAGGGAATGTCCTGGACTTTGCCATGTCTTTGGAAATGAGAATCCTCCCCACCATGACTCTGAGCCTGACAGCTGCTTTCTGAGGCTCTCCTCTCTCGCTTCAATCTGTTTCTAAGTAGAGTCTGCCCCCAAAGCCTTAAGAACCACTGCTGTGGGAATGTCAAATTTCCATTTCACTATGACAAGAACCACATGTTGGGGTTACTGGTGAGTGAAGGGTTCACTGGGGGTACTTGCACGGTAGTTGTGCCACTCAGAATACCTCACATTCAAGGGTAAAGCTGTTGTATATGTAGGGGGGAGGGGGGAGAAGACAGGGAGGCTGGGTTCCCAGTAAACACTTGAGTGAGACTCAGAGGTGCGCTGTTTATCTGTTCTCTCCAACCAAAAGCAATCGCCACCAGGTTCTTTTTAATACTAGTCTAGACGAGGTTTTGCAATGTTGCAGGTTCTTAATTGCAGTAATTACTGCCTGAGAACAATTAAGCAGTCACTATCAAACATTTCTATCGGGTGAATCTAGTGTCCTATTAATAAACAGTCATGAAGTTATCTCTTTCTGGAATAACCTCCCTGGCTGGTTCCATACTACAGAAATCTCAAACCGGGTTTGTTCCCACACATTTGGAGTTGGAGAAGCAGCTGTGTTGCCTGAGCCAGAAATGGTCCCTGTTCCTCTGAGAGCCAGAAGCAGGTTCTGCAGCTGGCCCTGCTGCTGTGACTGTGTTCTTGTTACTAATTAAGGTAGGCGCTGTGAATTCAGTGCGAGAGACAATAAACACTCATCACTTATGCACAGGTGACCTGGATTTGCCTCCTGAGAATCCTGTGTCCCTCAGCCTGGCTACTTTGCAAATTGCATCTCTAAGTATCCTTTCTCAGGGGAAGCAATCTCTAATCTTTAGATCAAAGCCAAATCTGAAAGATAGCTTTTATTTTTTCAAATCACAGATTTTGTATTCTAAATTCTCATTTTATCTACAACCACCTCCTCCTCCGGTATTCTAGCTGGGATGGAGTTTCTTTTTGTCTCTGTTCTTTTGCTGTGCTGGATTTATTATTTCAGGAGGGTTTCTTATAAGCAATATTCTCTTTTGTGCACCCCATTGTGGAAATATAGGATGGTGAAGCTAGCTGTCAGTCAAAGTGCTGCCTGTTCTCAGCGTGGCTGAGTCAGTCCAGCCCTAAGAGGAAGCTTGAAGGAGGCTGTTAAATCTATTCATAGATGCGCCGATGTTCCAGCCACGGAGAGAGGTTGCAAATGACGCATGCATGCACCAGCAGTGACATAGGAGGAGGAGGCTGGTGAGGAGGAGGGAGAGCAAAAATGGGGGTTGACATGGCATCAGAGAAGTATAGCAAGCTTGATGCCAGCCAAACCATTTCTTTGCAAAGACACAATTGCAAAGACCTGCATGGACCACATCAGTAGAGATGGCTGTCCTGACACATGCCCCATGCCCTTTGTCTGAGCTGCCATATGGAGTGGCAGCCCTGAATATACTCTTTCTATGCAGGTACAAACGCTGTGCCTTCAGCACCAGGGTACCCAAAGTATTACTAACAGGTTGCTGAGGACTCATGAAAATGGGGGGGGGGATGAAGGACCACAGAGAAGATGGAAAGGGGAAACAGTCCTCTGTTCATTCTGCTTGGACAGATAAACTAAGTGCCTAGTTCTAGGTCAGATGAGAAATCAGATAGTCTGTGCCTGAAGGATTGCGGCAGATTAAACTTTAGAGAATTGTTAAAGGATTGGGGTGGGGGATCCAAAACATTTCTGCTGGCAAATGGAAGATTACCACGGGAATTTTAGGGTTCTTTGTTACATAAGACTAACTCATCCTGATTACTGAATATGCATGAGCATATTCGTAGATCTCCAACAAATGCAAATTATCTGTCTGTTATCCCTACCTATTATCAACTATTTATCGAGAACCTACTGTTGCCAGGGTGTCAGGTATTGCTGTGTGTAAATGCCAATAGTTCTTATCCCATTATGAGTACAAGGATGCTAGGAGGATCTGGAGAGAAATGTGGCCCACGCGGAAATGCAAAACGTTGTTTCTCCAAGGTGAGAGCTGTTGGATATCAACTCACTGAGGCTCTCTCCGTGCTTCCTGAACAGGCTTTCAGGTGCAACAAAAGGCAGCCGGCAGCTGGAAGGCCTTAATCAAGTAGGGTTTTAGTGGTGTCTCTCTGGTGATCAGGATACATTGAGGGAGCCAAACCTACTCATTGGGGGATCACATCAAGACTTGGTGACCTCTAATGTTTCTTCCCAAAGCAAAAGCCACAATTTCATATGCTAAGGTTCTTTTTTAGTTGTTTAACTGTTTTTGTAATTTTATTATTTAATTAGCATATTTTAGTCATGTCTCCCTACTTCTTGTCCCTCCCACTCAACCCTAACCCCTCTTCTCAAGTCAGCCGCTTACCTGCCTGTCTCATTTTGTGTGTGGCCCACTGAGTTTAATAAGAGTTACTTCTTCGAAGGTGGGTAGAGGATTAATTCTAAAGCTAATAATAATAACGTAAAAACTTCAGTGAGCAGGTTCTATGACACTTCAGAACATTACTGGCTGCTTTTGGCTCAGGCCTCACCCTGGTTTTGTCCTCATCCTCTCTCTAGACCAAGAGTCCCAGGTCAATGGAAGGAGCATTTACCTCTTCCTCCTTCATAAACCTTACATAAGAAAGACCATGTGGAAGAGTGGAAAGGTCCCCGGCCAATGACAGAGGTTCTCCATCATCTCTGTCATTACCCTGTATTGCTGGATAGAACAATGGTTTTTGTTAGGGCTTCCACACACGAACACATGCATTTCAGTCACATCCAATCCTTCCCTCTCCGCTGGACTCTCCTCATCCAAAGCAGGCCCCCTTTTTATACTTTCTTTCAAGTGAGTTACGGCCTGTAAAGGAAAACATTTTGTCTTTCTAAGCTTAGTTTATTTTGGTTAATACAATCATCTCCATTTTTTTTTCTTAGAAATGGCATGATTTTATTCTTTTTAAAAAACCAATTGTTCTTTCACTGAGTATATCATAGCTGAAGAAAAAAAAAGGATTCTTTCTTTAAAATTTCTTAAAGAGAAATGTTATTTCTCTTTACATTATGTGTGTGTACGGGTTTCTTTGACTATAAGCATGCTGGTCACCCTGTGTGTGTGTGGTTGCCAAGGAGTCCAGAAAAAGACATCAGGTCCTCAAGAACTGAGTTCCAGGTGATTGTAAGCTCAAGTTCTCTTCGAGAGTAGAACCATGCTCTTAACTGCTGGGCTATCTTTCAAGTTCTTCTCCCACCTTTTTGCGGTTTTAAAGCAGTGTGCTTCAGTGAGCCTTGGAATCTTCATCTACATAAACTCATTTGATCTGATGAGGACTCAAGAGACGTGAAAGTAAATTCTATCCAGCTGTCTATTCTGCTAACTGTAAGGCAAATAAATAAGATTGCTGCCTCCCTACATTATTATTTTTTTAAAGTAAAGAAGTGAAGACTTTATGACATTTTAAGTTATGTAATCATGTTTTGCTGTACATTGATCATGCTTTCTGGGAGCTTGCACACATACCTGTGTAAATGTGTGACAGCTTTTGAGTATGTACGGAATACATACCACTGAGCCTTTTACGGAAAACGTGTGCCAACTCCTTGAGTAAATGATCTGGTTAGTCATTGACTATTAAGGCCCTATAATTTGAATGAGATTTTAATTCCATTCTTTAGCTTACTTTTATCTTTTAAATTAAACACATAAATGTTACACATGTCTGTGGGATTACAATGTAATGTCCTCGTGGACTATATACTGTGCAATGGTCAAATCAGAGTAAACACCTACCTCATTATATGTTTGTGGTATCTATTTCAATTGATTTATATACATTTAATGAGCATATTTATTTGCAAATTTAGTGGACATTTTTGGAATAACTATGTAAAGCAATCCCTTAGGGCAGAGAGATGGTTCAGTAGTTTAGACTCTTTGTTATTGTCTTGAATGGACGCAGGTTCTGTTCTCAGCACCAGTCTGGCATTTCACGACTCTCTGTAATTCAAGTTCCAGAGGATTCAAGACTTTTTTTTTTTTTTTTTTTTTTTTTTTTGGCGTCCATAGGTACTGCACACATGGGGTGCACATACACACATGTAGATAAAATACTAAATGCATACAAAGAAAAAAGCTTATTTAAAAAAATCCTTTATGTAAACATAAAACTAGTGCTATAAAAAACTGCCTGCTAAAGCACCTTTACTGTTTCCAATGTTTGACATTAGTCTCATGTTCAGTAGTACACGTTGAACCCTGAGCAGGAGAGATGGGCTGAAATATAAACTAAGTGAACTAAGTGGCTTCCAAAGGCATGCTGTGTCAGCACCCTCATCCCTCCCCAGGAACAAACCCTAAAGACGTTCCCTTTTGAAGAAAACTCTCCCAACGCATCAGCATTTCAGATGATGAAACTGTCTCCAAATGCCCCAAGAGAAAGAGTCTTGCTGGAGAAGGTTGGTATCCTTGTATTTCCAGAAGCTCTGCTCCTAAGCCAAGTCTGTCCCAAATGCTCACCTACCAATGTGGAAGGAATGCCAGCAATGAGAAGTCCATGAGCAAATTTCCAGTGTTTCCCCCCCTTTTTTGACAAGTCTAAAAGATTAGCAGAGAGGAAAGTGTCTTTAGATAATAGAGCCCTGTATGTCTGTGTAGCTTGGCTGATTTTCTCCTCCCCACGGTATATATAACTCCAGTCTGTTTCAAAGTACATGTACCACATGTACCTCAAACAATAAATAAACCATCCAAGTCAGGGGACTCTTTACTACAGATGTCCAGTTTACCTTGATTAAGAAAGAAGGGGGAGATGGAAAGACCTGGAGGAGACAGGAGCTCCATAGAGACAGCAACAGAGCCAAATAAACTGGGCCATGGGGGCCCTGCAGAGACTGATACCCCAACAAAGGACCATGCATGGAGATAACCTAAAACCCCAGCTCAGATGTCACCCATAGACTATAGACTCGGTTTCCAAGTGAGTTCCCTAGTAAGAGGAGCAGGGGCTGTCTCTGACATAAACTCAGTGGCTGGATCTTTGATCACCTCCTCCTCAGGAGGATGAAGTCTTACCAGGCCACAGAGGAAGACAATGCAGCAAGTCCTAATGAGGCCTGATAGACTAGGGTCAGATGGAAGGGGAGGAGGACCTCCCCTATCAGTGGAATAGGGGAGGGGCATGGGAAGAGAAGAGGGAGAGACAGTGGGATTGGGAGGAGATGAGAGAGGGAACCACAGCCAGGATACAAAGTGAATAAATAGTAATAAATAATAATAATTAATTAAAAATGAAAAAAACAAATATGTGTAATAACACGAGTCAGAGAGAACTATCATCTTATGCTGACAGGGTCAGAATTTTAGGTCTTATATTTGTCAACATTTCAGCCAGTATGGAGCCAGTATGGAGAAGCTGATATACATTTCATGTCAGCAATTGAACCCACTGTGGAGAGAGTTGAATCAGAACTCCACTGCTTTCGGGTCTTTTTACCCATGGCTTCCTCAGAAAATATTTGTTACGCGACCAGACAGAAACAGCATAAGGCACTGCTTATGCCTTGCAGCTGAATGGAAACGGAGTGTGGGGATGGCTCCCAGGCACTGCCCGTCCACTGCTGAGTGATGACCATTTCAGTCACCCTCTCCTTGTTTGTCACAGCATGTGAAGGTGTGTGGATGGGTAGCTCGCGGTCCTAACTGGCAATCTAGCCAAAGCAGAACACTGAGGGCAAGGGGCATGATAATTTCAACTCTTCACTCTGGGAGGCTCCCTGAGGCTGCAACCTATAGACCCCGAGAGCTAGACTGAGGCAGCCCACGAACACACTGAGCTGGGTAAAGACTAGAGTTTATTAACGGCAACTCTGAAGGCTGAGTCAGCTTTAAGGCTCTGCTTAATTCTGGCATGAGCAGTGTGTCTGTCTTAAGTGAGAATCTAGTGCCAGTGAGCTGAAAGACATCTTTATCCCTCCCACAGACACCTGCTCCGTGCTGGCCACTGTGTGCAGAAACAAAGCAGGATGGGTAAGCAGGACCAGGAAGCCTTCCCAGGTGCCTCTGCTCGTCGGTGCCAGTTTCCATAGCCTTGTCTTGGCCTGAGGCCTGCTCAAAAGCAACAGCCCTTTCCCTCTGCCCTTCGTGCCATTTTATCATCTTCAAGCCTGGTCATGGATGAATCACATCAGATAGGAGTAGCCATGGAAAAAAACTCTTGAATGCACTCCGTGGGCTCTTACAAAACACATAAGCACAAAGTACAAAAACTAAAAACTACAAAAACTCCATCTATGTTCCTCTGGATCAGAAACAGATTCTGGATAACCTATGCTAGGAAATGCTCTGGTAAAAGAAATGATACCTTGCAAGATGGCTAATAAAATGCATCATTTGTCAGCATGAAAGAGCCCTCTTCAGTCCCTAATTATTATTATTAGGCACAAGCATAAGTGCTCTGGAATTTCGTCTTGGGGTGGGGCTCTGTGAACTGCTCTTAACTTCCCCATAGGGCTCTCTGAGAGCAGGAAGCCTGTCCCTGGAGATCACCACCAACACCACTCCTTTGACTGGAGCTTTAGTGACAGCTAGTTGGATGACAAAACTATGTAAATTCTGTGGTTAGAAGAGCTGACAGTCTCTTGGCTACATTGTTTTTGCTAGGCGAGGTCATGTAGTCAACTTTCCAAAAGTTG
The DNA here is from genome assembly GCF_030254825.1 of Meriones unguiculatus. Lineage (NCBI taxonomy): Eukaryota > Metazoa > Chordata > Mammalia > Rodentia > Muridae > Meriones > Meriones unguiculatus. Next base: position 85,142,996 of record NC_083354.1, read on the forward strand.
TGCAGGGGATTCCCAAATTTCTCCCAACCTAGCCAAGCACCATTTGCAGTCACAAAATAAAGTCCCTTTGAAATGAAGTCTTTAACTTGATGCATTATCACCTTATCAGCAAAATAAATCAGAGCTGAAGCAACTGGCCTTGCTAATGGCACCCTTCTGCTTCTGGTCCACATTTGTGACCATCTCATGAGGATACAGGGCCTCTGCCATATGGTTAAGTCTGTGGTAGTTGCCTTGGGAGTTTCAGAAACTTAGAAGGCAGTCTCCTATTTGGAGGAGCTTATAATCCAAGGATGAAGTGTCTTCTGCAGAAATACAACAAAGATTTCACAAACATCAGGCTTAGGTCAGACAGATTCGGCTTTGAACTCTTACTCCACTTTCAGGCTTGTTTGAACCAGAATCCTAAATTTCATCTCTTGGTCTCACATTTCATCACCAGAAAGCTGAGGGTGTTGATAACTCCTTTGAGGCATAGTTATGAGCGGGAAGGAAAAGGACACATACTGAGCACAGACAGGATCGCCAAAGACCATGGCAATGATGATTAAATAGCGGGAAGGGATGTCATGTGTGTATGATAGACATTTGAAAAGAGGGAACCCTTTGGGGCTAAAATAATAATAGATGTCTTAGAGTAGAGAAGAATATATAGGGATCTTTTTTGTTTCATTTTGTTTGGTTTTCGAGACAGGCTGTTTGTGTGTGTGTGTGTGTGTGTGTGTGTGTGTGTGTGTGTGTAGCCTTGGCTGTCCTGGACTTGCTTTGTAGACCAGTCTGGCCTTGAATTCACAGAGGTATGCCTTCCTCTACCTCATTGAGTGCTGGGATGAAAGGTATGTGCCATCATGCCTGGCTTATAAAAAGGATATTTTTTATTAAATAATTCAATTTATATCTTGGTCATAGGTTTCCTCTCTCCTCTCCTCCTAGTTTCCCCATCCATCCTGCATCCCCTCTCTCCTATTCAGAATAGGAGATCTCCCCTACCCATACACCCCAGCTCATCTATTCATATGAGGACTGAGTTCGTCTTTCTTCCCTTGGCCTAGTAGAGAAGTCCCATCAGGGGGAAGTGATCAAAAAGCAGACAATATAGTCCATACCAGAGATATCTTCCACTCTCCTAACTAGCGGGCTGACATGAAGCCTAAGATGCTCTTTGGACTTATTTTATTGAGGTCTGTGCATTGTAGTATGTCTATCCTGTACTATATGACTAAAATCTGCTTATAAGTGGAAACCAGAGAGATGACGCATTAAGATGGCTGACCTTGAAAGAAAAGGAAAGGTTCTTGAGCTAATGGATGTAAGAAGCCTGTAGAGCTGAAAAAGGCAAAAAATTGCTTCAGTCCATGAAGAGGCCAACGACATCATGGTCGTTTCTATCTAATGGGACTGTACAGAACAAGTGATTTATTGTAGAATTGTAAAATAATACATATGGATTGCTTTAATAAATCTACAATTGTTGTTCAGCCATAGAAGTAGTAGATACTAATTCAAAAAGCCTCTTATTGATGCAGACAGTCCACACTTCTGTGGACACTTTCACTCTCATATTTAAACTTCAAAAGCGTCCTCATACAATGAAGCACTTGTTTTTGTTCTTTGAGTTATACAGTAAAAGTCAGAGGACAATGGGATCTTTAACTCTCTAGAAAGAAAATGACTCTCGTCCTAGAATTCTACATAGGTTAAGAACTTCTTAGCCATGTCGATGAAAGGCCTGGGAGAAAAGGGAAGAAGTGGAAAACAGACTAATGCTTTGTGTAAACGCCTCTTAGTCTGTTTTATCCTGACCTTTTATCATGATTGGGTTCCATCCTTCCTGTTTTGTTTTTCATTTGTGTTTTATTTTGTACCACATCCACAACGGTGCTTCTAATGGCATCACATCATGAGGCATATTGTCTCCATTTGCTCCCTGGTTGGGAATGTTCCTAATGTAGTGACCTGTGGCATTTCCCAACATTTAAACAAGTCATTAATGTTACTCTTCTTTTGGGGTAGAAATTTGAGGCACGGTCTTGCTAAGCTGCTCCGGGTGGTCTATTTTTACTCTTTCAGTGAGTACTTAATAGGGCGACAATTTGATTCCATGTAAGTACGTGGTTGATGGTTGATGTTCTGGTTACTATGCATCTGTTGTTGACTTTTGACTCAATCAATGATTGCTGATTAACTGTGTCTTTCCCTCTATGTTGTTAGCTGTTATTCAGTATAATGATTCCCTCCCAGTTTTAGTGAGTTATTTATAATTTCAACTTAGTGGTTCTTATTTTACATAACAATCTTTACTTTGCTGATCGAATCCTTGAAGAGAAGTAGCACACTTATTTTCTTGCTTGCTGTTGAAGTGCAACGATGCATCTTCTCCTGAACCTTTGTTATCTTTTTCCAAAGTAAAGTCATTTACAAAATCTGAAGTTCTTTCCTCAAAATAGAGCATTACTGAGCTCTCTTGAGTATGCATACACTACATTTTGCTTTTTGCTTTAACCCACATTTCTTTGTTTGTTGTTGTTGCAAAGGAAGTCAACAGGATTGAGTTGAGTGTAAAATAATCACTTGGACAGTAAAAGTCTGTGTCTCAGCAATACTCTGGTCCTGACTAGGTCTTCAACTTCTGTGGCATTTTGTCCCCAACACCAGCTCCACCCCTGGCTCACAGTCATTAAAGCAGAGGTTCTCAACCTTCCTAATGCTGCAACCTCATGTTGTGGTGACCCTTAGCTATAAAATTATTTTTGTTGGTACTTAACAACTACAATTTTGCTACTGTTATGAATCATAACGTAAATATCTGATATGCAGGATATCTGATATGCAACTCCCAAAGGGGTCGTGACCCACAGGCTGAGAACAGCTGCATTAGAGGATGGCTTCTATTCTCACCACTTAGGATCCTTCCAGGGAACTTGGGAAGGAAAAAAGCATGTGTCACTATAGCCACTAACCTCTAAGAAAAACTAGCTTTACCTTTAAGGCTGAGTGAAGGTGCCACATGTTGTATTAACCTTGTTGAAGTGTTGGTGTTTGTTTGTTTGTTTGTTTGTTTGTTTTAAAGCTGGTGAATACTTTTGAATTCACCCCAGATCCAAGGCTGGTAGTTATTCGATTTGCTGCAAGATCTTGTTACTTAGCTTGTTAATGAATCTGTTCATGTGTCATCGCACTCCAAAACCTCGTAGCTAAATGTCAATAGAATCAGTTTCCTTGGCAGTCCTGGGTCTATTATTTTATGTATTTAAAGACATGATTTGGGGGAAAGGTTCAAACTTCTCCAGAACACAAAGAAAATTGGGACACAACCTGGAGGAGTCTCACATCAAAGCACGTTCTAGCTTCTTTTGTCTAAGACTCCTCTGTTCTAAATAGGGACTCTTTCTCTCTGACTTATATCCTAGTAAAACATAGTCAAGGTTTGTGGCTGACCCACAGAGATATATAGCTTGACTACCAAAATGCATTTTACTTTGTTCTCACTGGACAAATTAGGGCACTTAATTTTATTTTCATTGTTCAAATGTTAGTTATATACTCAAAATAAAGTCATGCACATATGTGCAACCTTGAGCAGCATTCTTGCTTCTTTTTTATTGCATAGAGGAAATAATAACCATGATCACCACACACATTCTAAGGTATTTTGTGCTCTCTTTATCCAAGGTTACATCCTCTTATAAGCCTGTATAAATACACACACACACACACACACACACATACACACACACATATATGTTTCTGTGTGCACATGAGCACATGTGTGTTTATCAAATGCCTGTAAGTTAGATAAATGGGCTAAAAAGATGAGGATCTGAATCACTTCCTTATTACTTGCTAAATCAGGAGAGTGGAAGAGTTATTTAAAATGTAAAAGTGGATAAACCTTTAATTTTCTCATCCTTAGATAATTACGAAAGAAGTGGTATCATTTTATCACCAGGCAAATTGAAGGAGATCATTATATGTAAATATTTAGCACATTTTGTGCGTGTAGATGGTGACTATTCAGTGTCTTCCTGTAAAGTTTACTCTCACATCAAATAGACACGTAACAAGTTAGTCAAGTGTGCGTGGGACTAGTGAGACCTACTACTGGAAATAATAATGACCAAATAATGCTGTCATGTCCTCTGCCCGTATTCGTTTTTCTATTCCTCTTGTGAGTTTTGAGCACTGCTGATGAGTGCATATAGGAACATTTTACTTCGGCCTCTAGTAGGTTTCATTGCTTTGAGGGATGGAGGTTATTTGTCTGGTCAAGAGCAATAAGGTACAAGTGTGTTTCATGCTTTGCTGCCCTGTCAGTTTGATGGAATGCCAAAAGATTCTTTGATGATTTACTTGGTTGTAAGCAGATTAATAGGTATGGGGAATACTCACTTCCATTCCAAGTTCAGAGGAATTCATGTCTGCAATTTGATCCTTTATTGATTTCATAGATTTAGATGGCTTTGAGGCCAGCCTTTCACTACACCGATGAAGGAGCTTGGACTGTGTCAAGCACAGGGTAATTACCTCCATAGGCATTGCCAGAGACTGCACAGCCAATTGAGTAAGGCATAAAACATGAGGGTCTGCCAAAAAAGCGGGCACACTTCAAATATGCCATTTGTGATATAGGCACCGAAGAATGATCTACAGAGGCATTTATAAGTGGATACTGTCCCTCTGTCCAATATAGTATCGTCTGCCAAGAAGAGACCTCAGTAACCTTAAAGTTGGGGAGATACAGTAATTACAGCTGCACCAGTTATAAGAGGACAGGATTTATTTATCAACAAAGAAAAAAAAAAAAAAAACCTGAGCATTCTTCCTATTTTACACTGTCCCCAGAGGTTCTTTTATTTTTATTTTTATTTTCCTATTGATGCAGGATTGTACAGACACTGCACTAGTTAACTTCTCTTTATACTGTGTCAACTTTTGATGAGTCCTAAGTACCAGGAGGACACACCGGGTTCCGGTCCTCTATAGGCTGAGAAGGCAGAAAGGAAACGCAGTGTTTATGAGTTCAAGAATTTATATCTGGAACAGGGACTGGAGTTCCAGGAAATACCCAGATTAATGACAGAGGTTGCAGGATTGTTATACCTGAGACTAATGGTTAGGGCAAGGGCAGAAGGTTAATAGGCACTTCAAGGTCTTTTTTGTTTGAATGCCTAAAATTCAGTAAATAAATGCCAGAGAAAAGGTACTGAAGCTTTTCTTCCTAAGATAAAACCACCAGCCGCGGTTTTGTCTTCCCATTTCTTGAGTTTTCTGCTCTCATCTGGTACATTCTGTAAACTCTAGATAAAATAATATCTTGTAGTTGTAGTCAGAGGGATAAACAACTCACTGTGGTATCACTGTAATCACCACAGGTGGGTTACATGACTGTTATGCTGCCCTTCCAGCATCTTCTCAAATAATCTCCGCACAGTTTACAGGTGTTGCGAAAGCACGCATCCTGAAGCACTGCGAGCCTTATGTCAGCGCAGCCTTCCCTTGGCAAGGCAGACGCAGCCTCTGATAAAGGCTTTCAGACAGCCATTCAGCACTGGAATGAGCAGACAGAAATCAAGTGAAGAACTAGGTGAGACCAATATCTTCAAACGGGGAAATTGAGAGAATTCAACCGAGTGATAAGACCAAATCTGAGTCCAAATAGAAGTCCACAGGCCACACTGGAATACTAGAAGTGGCTGGTGGTTTCCTTTTAGACAGTGTTTTCCAGGCTGTGTTTTCCAGGCTGACTGTTACTCCTGGCCTCAGGAGGTCCTCTTATTGCAGGCTTCCAAACAGCTGAGACTACAGGTTCATGCCATTGTATTCGGCCGCAGACCAGAGATTCTGAGGAGCTCTGAATGATGTTCTATTACAACCTACCCTGGTAAGTCCTCTCACACTTTTTTAATTCCAAGTATCTTCCAAATCTGAGTCTACAAAAAATGATGACATTCGCTAATCCAATTAGGGATACATAACAGGAGACAAGTTGGAGGTCCAAGTACCTTTGTAGCAAGTGACAACGATAATAAATAAAAATATACATGCAGAACTTTATGCTTTGTGGAGATATTTTTTCCCCTTAATACCTCCTTTGCCATTGTTTGCCAAGTCTTTGGCACCACTGGCATGCAGACAATGCGGCTCTTAATCTCGTTCTGTGCTGTGAAGTCCACATTACGAACAGACCTCTAGGCTTCTATATCGCCTTTCCCATCGCGTGAATTTGACTAAATTATCTAACCTCTTATGTACATAAAATGAACATACTAAGATCTGTTTCCATGAGCTGATCTCCTTGAGTGGGTTATCACGGTACTCTGTTATTTTTGTAAACATCCGATAAACGTTATCTACTCATATAAAGGTTGTTATGTGAGTGATTGTGCTACAAGAATGACCAGCGGTGAGTGAGGCATGGTGATGCAACCCTATGACCCCAGAAGTTTAAAACAGGAGGCAGAAGGATCAGTTGAAGGCCAGCCTGTGCAGAGGTTGTCTATGAAAACAAAACAATACACAGAGGAAAAAGAAAGAAAAACAGACGAATTTACAGTAGGAATCATTGCTGATATGACCATTTAGTCTAATGCCTCATAAAGACCCAGTTGGTAAAAAAGCCTGGTCCTCCATTTCTTGCTATCTGGACATGATAGAAACCTTTAAAATGGTGTGTTTTGGGGGAAAGGGGTTGTCTTCTAGTCACTGAGAACTTGCTCGTGAAGGTGCTAAAGGGACTTTTATCGCTTTTTGTTTGTAGGTGTTTTATTTTTTATTGGCTTGCTTTATCACACACACCCCCATTTCATTTTGATGCACCACCTAACTGAAAGTCCCAGAAAAACAGGTCCAACTGACTGGATGGAAACCAAAACTCTGAGCCAAAGCCAACCTTTTCTGTGTGTCAGTTGATTTGTCTCAGGTTCTGGATATAGTATTGATGTCTTAGTCTCTTTTCTGTTACTGTGATTATATAACCTGACTGACAAAAGTTGCGTAAGGGAAAAATGCATTCTTTGGCTCACAAATCCAATACAGTCCATTACATCAGGGAACCCACAGAGATGAGAGAATCAGAGAATTTGTCAGGGTCAGAAGGGTGTACCTTAAGGATGGATGGTAGGATTCAGCTTGCCCTCTCTTTTCAAATTAATTATTTTTTTACTTTATAACTTGACCATAGTTTCCCATCCCTCCTCTTCTCCCAGTCCCTCCTTCTCCCCTCCCATCCCATCCCACCCAGCTCTCCTCTTTTTCTCCTCAGAAAAGGGGAGGCCTTGGCATACCAACTTGTAGTAAGACTAGGTCCATCTTCTCTTACTGAGGCTAGACAAGGCCATCCAGTTACGGAAAAGGGATCGGAAGGCACACAACAAGCATCAGAAACAGCTCCTTCTCTCACTGGTAGGGTACCCACATGCTGACCAAGCTGTAAAACTGTTACATCTGTGCAGAGGGTCTGTGTCAGTCCCATGCATGAATTCTGGTTGGCGGTTCTGTCTCTGTGAGCTCCTATGGGTCCAGGTTAGTTGGTTCTGTAGATTTGTGTGTGTGTGTGTGTGTGTGTATGTGTGGTGCCCTTGATCTCTCTGCCTCCTTTAATCCTTCCTCCCTGCCTCCCCCTCTCCTTTTTTACAAGATCTTGGATCCCCTGCTTGGGAAATGATCCTGCCTGCAGTAAAGATGGTTCTCCCTTCCAGATATCCTCAAAGGCTAACCTTGATCTAGACGATCTTTTCATATACGCACACAGGCCTGCCTCCCAGGCGTCACGTTACTAGTAGCATCACAACTGGAAAGCTGAGTAACACAGCTACGATTAGCTTCACATCTCCCACATCTCGGGCTCAGCAAAATGTTTTACATGCATTGGTTTTTAACCACTCCAGACCTCAATACCCAGCAGAACAAATGCAGTGCTATGGATTCAAGTTTTATAGCTACTTGTAGGCTAGGATGCTCTTAATTAGTATCTGGTTACACAAGGAGGTGCACTCTAGGATGACTTAGGATGTCATCAAAGGAACACTATGAGAGTTTGTGTGTGAACCTGGAAATGGATAGAAACACACAAATTCAGTTTTATCTGGAGTTTCAGCAAAACAATGATCAGAATAATGCATCTTATGTCAGAGAAAAACTACCTCTTGAAAACACATATATCATCCACATTCATTGACTCTTTCAAGGACTGCTAGAAGAAATGATATGGTTCTTAGTGATACTATTAAAAAAAACCAACAACAACTGGGGGTCCACAGAGCATCAAGGACCAAGGTGGGAAGCTCTACATACTCTCATTTTTCCTCCACTTAAGTCAGTGCTTAAAGCAACAAGTTCTTTCTAAACAGTTGTGCTCAGTTGTAGGCCTCAGTATGCTTTCACAAACCCACTGCAAAGGTCATGCCATGTCCTTCTAGTCTCAGTGCTGTTATAATGAAAAATAAGAGAAAGCAGTGAGAATGCCACACCACAGCCTTTGTTTGTGAAGTGTGTAGCTGATCAGTCGAATTGAGACAATATAGATATTCAGATGTATCTCTCAGTTTCACTCTTTACTGGTAATTATTTCAAGTAGAGAAGATTTCAATATCATAATAACAGAAGACAAAACTTATAAAACGGGAAGGTTGAAACCTTCACGGGAGGGTAGACTAAGTTGAGATCATCTGCGGAGTCTTTGAAGAACCAAAACATTGTGAGGTTCATTGAGGACCCAGAAAAATCACAGTGAAAGATGAAGAAAGGTACAAAAGGAGAATTAAATAAGGCCAAAGATGAATTTTTCAACTTTCAATTTCCTTGTAACTGTAGTGATGCTAAGCAGGTAACCTCCCTGCTGCTGTCTTCCACGTTCCCGGGGCGGGCAGGCTCCTAGTCCCTCACTGTACCCTGAGGCCAAGGGGCAGGTTCAGACAGGACAAAGACCTGAGTCACCTCTGCTCCCATCATCCACACACTTGCCTTGATTCTTTCTCCCTCATCCCACTGAGAGACAGAAAGAGTTTATCTGGATTAGCTCAGTGTTCCCTAGTTGCCAAGAGAAACCATAGGATTCACACACACACACACACACACACACACACACAATTGTGAGATTTTTGCAGTTCTGAGGTGTTGGTACAGTTATTTTTGGTTTTTATGTTTTTTTGTATTATTATTATTATTATTATTATTATTATTATTATTATTATTTTGAGATAAGGTTTCTCTGTGTAGCCTTAGCTGTCCTGGAACTCACTCTGTAGACCAGGCCAGCCTTGAACTCACAGAGGTCCACCTGTGAGTGCTGGGGTTACAGGAGTACACCACCATACCTACCCTTGTTGCTGTTTCTTATTAAACCATCAACAAGGTATAGCACACAACTTATGGTTATAAAAGACTTGATTCATACAGAATACACGGTAAGACCATTTGTCAGAATTTGATCCAATCTTACTATTTTCAAAACATACATACAAGTTATGTTCCCTTTCTGACATTTAGGATTTAAGGTTTTCCCACCTAAGAACATTTCTCCTATGTTGTGGTTTGAATAAGAATGGCCCCATAGGTGCGTATGTTTGGTTTCCGGTGGGTGGAGGGATTAGGAGGCGTGGCCTTATTGAAGTAGGTGTGGCATTGTTGAAAGTGTACTGCCTATTGTCCAATGCCAGGCCTAGTCTCTCATTCTCTCGCTGCCTGAATCTTGTGGATCCTGTGTGAGCTCTCACTTACTTCTCCAGTATCCTGCCTGCCTGCCATGATGGTTGTGGACTCACCTTCTGAAACTCTAAGCAAGCCCTAAATTAAATGCTTTCATTTTTAAATTTCCTTGGTCATAGCCATAATCAGCCTAACTAAGACATTTGTTTTCTGATGATTCTATAGTTTTACTTGTTAAATTAGGTTTGATCTATGTTTACATGTCTACACATCTGGTATGAGGTAAAATCCTTGCTATCTGTTTAGAAGATGAAAAAACTCCCATGCTCATTGATTAGAATTAATATCATAAAAATGAACATATTATGCAAAACTATCTATGGATTCAACGCTGTCTGTGATGAAATTCCAGTGAAGGTCACAGGGAACCATAAAAGAATCCAGACACTTAAACAATTCCAAGCGAAAAGAACAGTATCTGATTTCAAATTATACTACAGGGGCATAGTAACAGAAACAGCATGGCACTGTCATAAAAAAGACACATTCTTCAGAGAAATAGGACAGAGGACACCCAGATATAAACTCACAGGGGTATAACTACCTGCTTTTGACACAGATGCCATAAATCAACTTTGGAGAAAAGACAGCCTCTTCAACAAACTGTGCTAGCAAACCTGGATATCCACTTGAGGAAGAATGAAACTAACTCACTGTCTCTTCATCAGGTCTCTGTACATCTGTCTGTCTGGGCATGCTCACGTGTGTGCTGGCATGTACATGTGTCTACACACAAGTAGAGGCCAGAGGACGACATCAAGTGTTATTCCTTCAAAGGGGACACTTCTCTTGTTTCCTGAGCAGGGTATCTCAGTGGGATGCAAGGTTTATGGATTGTGCTTGGCTAGCTGGACACCGAGCCCCAGGAATCTACTTTGGGAAGTCCCTAGCACCCTGATGCCCAGATTACAAGCATATGCCACCACAGCCAGATGATTTTAAAATACGGGTTATGGGAATTGAAGTCAGATCCTCATGTTTGTGCAGCGAGCCCTGGGGAAGCTGAGCCATCTCCCTGGTCCTATCTCTCACAATATTAGTCAGGGCTCTCTACGGAAATAAAACCCATAGAGTGAATAGATATTTAGGAGAGATTAATGGATCGTCATCCATGCTGCAGTCTAAGTGTACAATAGTGGCTACCTTCACACTGGATTTTCATTCTGAAAATAAAGATATCTTTTCTCATTAAACAATGAGTTGGATTAGTTACATTCCTACCTACATACCCAGGACTGCACGAAAAGGACAAAAGGTTGTCAGAAGGAACAGAAGCTCTGGGTTAGAGGAAGATGCCTTACAGTTAGCTGCAAGCTGAATGAAGCCTGTGAGTCATAGTCTTCTTAATTGTCTTTTACCGCTCTGTTCAGGATATAGGATTGTGAAAAAAAATGGCAATAGTTGTTTGTTTGTTTTAAGATGACATCAACTGAAAGAGAATTCAAAATCACACACATAATCAATCTGTGAAGTACCACTGTCAATGATCAACTCAGTCCACACAGGGTGCTGTGGAATGGATCAGGAGTCCACCCTAAGAACAGAGAATTAGGACACCATGACCTTTGTCCCCAGAGGTCAGGGGCAATCTGAGACTCTCAGAAGGGAAAGGCAGAATCTTGGAAAACAAAACCAGCCACCCCACAGAAAGAATTTCTGCTAAGAATTGAAACAGGTTTTAAGGGAGATCACAAGCTTTGGGATAACTTATTTATTCGCAAAGTATGAAATGCAAGAGAATGGCTGAGGGGAAATTTCCCAGGCAGCCTTGTTATTTACCAGCTATCTTATTTTAGGTCAGGCTGCCAGCAAGGTAGCGGAAGCATTTTTCCGTAGGGATCCAACTCCTGCTCCTCTCTCTTTCAGGAAGTTTTACTGTACCAAAGTTCTAAGTACTGTACCTAAGTTCTGTACAGTTATTCCAGGAAATAAAAGGTTACTGGGTTTGAAGTCAGAGAGGAACCCTGCTCACTCTGCTTTACTTTATGAAAGTAATGTTCAACTCTGCTGGTAATCATTTTGGATCTTAAGATATAGCTTAGTATTTAGGGACAGTAAATACCTCAGCCCACTGAGGCCTTAGCCACAGTTGATGACAGGAAACCTACATCCAAAGTTTACCTCTAACAGGAAATGAGAACATTGTGCTGTGTTCCCAATGGCATGTGAAATGTTCCACTCGGAAACTCCTCTAACCAGCCAAGTTCTTTGGTTTTGAGGATTTAGTCAAATCAGCCGGACTCCCCCGTTCGATCCAGGTCCAGCACTCAGCTCAAAGTCCGTGACTGAATCTGAAGTCCCTGTTGTCACATACAGAAACTCATTCGTAGGCTCCCAGTAGGGGATGAAGGCGCGAGCACTATGCCACCTTCCCCTTTATCACATCTTAGCGTCTAGTGTTGGTGATGCTAGATTTCATTGTCAATCTGGCATGGACTGGAATCACCCGGGAATGTCCTCAGTGAGAGTTGGTCTACCCTGTGCTGGTCTGTGGACATGTCTGGGGAATGCTGTCTTCTTAACGTTGTTTAATTAGGGGAGAACCTGCCCACTCTGGGCGGTGCCACTCCTTAGGCAATGGCCCTGAATTGTGTAAGGTACGCAGAGAAATCGAGCAAGCAAAGCAGCAGGCACTCATTCATCTCTCCACTCTGTGGATAGTGGCGACCAGCGAATATGAAGTATAGCACACAGGACGTGATCAGGAGATATGATGTGATTGGCAGATATGATGAGATCAGCTGCCTCCAGCTCTTGCCATTCTGACCTTCTTGCTCTGGTGGATGGTAACCTGGAACTGTGAGCTGAACAAAACCTTCTCTTCCACAAGCTGCTTTTTCCCACGGTATTTTGTTGTGACGACAGAAACAAAATGAGGGCAGTATCTTAACACGGTAAAAGTTTGTTTCTTTCTTTTAGGAAAAGATTTATTTTATTAAAGAGAGAGAGAGAGCCAATCTTAATTCAACTGAAACTCTAATTAGTTTAATATTTCTTCTTCTTTTTTTTTTTTCCAAGCACGAGAGCTTGAGAGCCTCCTGCAGGTTTCTGTGGAGACTGCTGACAGGAGAAGCAGCCTTAGCTTGAATGTCTCTGACCCATTTTCCACCCTGCGGCTTTGCATATGCTCGGAGATGCTGATTGCCCATTTATGCCCTCAGCTGACCAATCTGAGACAGTACAGGAGGCATCTACTCTGAACATAAGCGTTAAGGACATCTGTAAAAGTTAAGAACATCTGTATTTGAGGAACTTGCCTCGGTGATTTTTTTTTTTAGCCTCATCTAAAAATTATGCCTGTAGAATACACTACACTTAGTAAAATACAGAACTGGCTGGCTTTACGATTTTTTTTTAAATAAGGCAAAATAAGTTACAATTATTTTTTGTTTAGATATTCATTCATTGGGAATAAAGCCAAAGTGAGCCAGCACTTGTAATCAAACATTTCCAATAATTGTTTTCAGCTTTCCCTTTCATCTGATATACAACATAAACAGAAAAGTCCAAAATGAAAAAAAAAACTGCTGTTTTTACACTTAAAACAGATCTACGCTAATTTTTTATTGTTGAAATGTGCTAACTTGCATCTACATATTTGTATGAAATATCACTGAACCAATATAGTTCTTCATTTTTAACTTGTTTAAAATGTATTCTTTTATGTAAGAATTTCAAGCAAATTAAATTGTATGCTTTTCTTGTTTTAACCTATAACTATGATTTGTTTTTCACATAACATGAATGACTCTAAAAGATTATTGAAGTGAAGTTCAACCTTAAAACAAAGCGTTTTTAATTTTATATCCAAAATAATCATTTTTGTTGAGACTATTTCTTTCTCAAGGCCCTGCCTGAAAAAATTACAAAACAATCTCTAAAATACTAAGTATGAACTTGAAATTCAATTAATAAGTTAAAGGGGGTAAAAAAAAATGATGAATTAAAATAACTGTAAGTGCACCTTCGGTACTGAGGAACAATGATGAAATCACATTGTGATTAACGTAGGGAAGAGGGATGTGTTAGCAGTGTTTTGGCTTCGCTTTTGACGTTTAAATTAATGTTACTGGCAAGTGCCATTAAAAAACAGTAAGATTCCTTAATGTCAGACTATGAGCCACCTAAGCTGGCTGGGGGCCCAAGATAGAATAACAATTTCTAGTGATTAAATGTGGACAAGGAAATATATTAATTCATTGAATCTTTTAACATAAAAGAAATTTATTGAATATATAGGTTGTAATATTGAAAGCTCTCTTACCACCAGTTTTGCAGTGTAACAAACCTGTTCATTCAGTAAAAATAAACCCAGCTTAGTTACATGATATAATTACATAGTTACCTATAGTTACATAGTTACATGATATAGATGCAGAGTTATATGTATTTACATAGTTACATGATATAGGTTGAGGTAATTTGTCTTCCTTTTGACTGCTATATCCTTGTAGCATCAAGCACATATAGTTCACATTGTTGCAAATATTTGAAAACAACAGGCCACAACAGTCATTCAGAAAATAGAGCACCCATTGCTGCAGCTTCTGCGCATAATGAAACTGAAATCCACAGCTTGAGAGTGTGGCTGTAGGCCTTCCCACCACACACAGAGGGAAGAGAAGCATCAGATATGTGGCACACTGCACCCCTAACTCCAGGATAGGTGGCACCCCCAACTCAGGATAAATGTCCTAAAGACATTTGGGGAATTTCTGCACATTCCAGTGACATTCAGAGCAGCATATAGGAATCTCAACAGGTAAAAGTCAAGGATTTTCATTCAGGAAGTTTTATGTATTATCTATATACAACAGGGCTATCTTTCAAGATATATTCAACAATTTTTAAGATAATAGTTCACAGTTTCCTGAGGTGAGAATTCTCAAATAAAGCACCCCAACACCAGGGTGTGTAGCAGGGATTTCTGAAGTCAAACCTAAATCATGCTTCTAATTAATAATGGTGAAATCTATAGACTATCCTGAAAGTCTCCTGGAGTATTTCGTGGATGTATTTCCTGCAGCTGGTATAACAAAGTACTTCTTCTTTGTGGCTTAAATAACCGAAGCATTTTATTCACAATAGCGAGAATCTGGAAACAACCCAGATGTCCCTCAATGAAGGAATGGATACAGATATTGTGGTACATTTACACAATGAAATACTACTCAGCAATTAAAAACAAAGAAATCATGAAATTTGCAGGCAAATGATAGGAATAGAAAAGATCATCCTGAGTGAGGTATCCCAGAAGCAGAAAGACACACAGGGAATATACTCACTTATAAGTGGATATTAGGCATATAATATAGGACAAACACACTAAAATCTATAGTCCTAAAGAAGCTAAGTAAGAAGGAGGACCCTGGGTACGCTGATCAATCCTCACTCAGAAAGGCAAACATGATGGACATTGGAAGAGGGAAGAAACAGGGAACAGGACAGGAGTCTACCACAAACGGCCTCTGAAAGACTCTACCTAGTAGGATATTAAAGCCATGCTGAGACTCACACCCAAACTTTAGGCAGAATGAAGGGAATCCTATGAAAGAATGGGGAGATAGAAAGACCTGGAGGGGACAGGAGCTCCGCAAGGAGAGCAACAGAACCAAAATATCTGGGCCCAGGAGTCTTTTCTGAGACTGATACTCCAACCAAAGACCATAGGTGGAAATAACATAGAACCCCTGCACAGATGTAGACCATGGCAGCTCAGTGTCCAAGTGGGTTCCCTAGGAAAGGGAACAGGGTCTGTCTCTGACATGAACTCAGTGGCAGGCTCTTTGACCACCTCCCCCTGAGGAAGGAGCAGCTTTACCAGGGCACAGAGGAAGACATCAGGATCAGGATTGGCTAATCCTGATGAGACCTGATAGACTAGGTTCAGAGGGAAAGGGAGGAGGACCTCCCCTATCAATGGACTCGGAGAAGGGTATGAGAGGAGATGAGGTAGGGAGAGTGGGATTAGGAGGAAGTAAGGGAGGAGTCTACAGCTGGGATACAAAGTGAACAAACTGTAATTAATAAAAAAATAAAAAAATAAAGAAAAATAACTGAGGTATACTGTCTCAAAGTTCTGAAGACTGGAAATCCTACATCGAGGTTTTAGCAGGGTTGGTCTTTTGAAGGAAGAATCTAGTCCAGGCATTCCCCTTTTGTAGAGAGTTGGCTTCTTTTGTGGTCATTTATGACACTGTTTATGTGAATGTCTTTGGGTCACTTTTGAAAGAAACCAGTCACATCAACATTGAGGCTTGTGCTAATGATTTATTTATTTTTCATATAGTATATTGTGATTAATTTTTCCCTCCTCCAAATCCTCCTAAATCTTCCTCATCTCCTCATTTACCCAGATACACGTATTTTCTTACTCTCTCTTTTTACAGAACAAAGAGTAATCTAAAAGGGGGTGGGGTCAGACAATAAAAAAGATTAAGATAAAATAAAATAAAAACACACCTAAATAGGCCAAGACAAACAACTGAACAGAACAAAGAGCCAAAGAAAGAGCACAAGAAATGCAAGCAGACACAAAGATACACACATTTGTACACACAGAAGGAAAAGATAGAAAATTAAAAAAACCATAATACATAAACTAAGACCTGAAGGGCAATGGGAAGGGGGATGCCCAGATACAGCTTATGAGACTATATATATCAGGGCATGGGACCTGACTGTTATTTGTGGACCCACTGAGAGTCCATTGATGAAAACTACTTCTTCCTTTATTATCGGTTACCAATTGCATAGCTTTTGGGTTAGCGATGGGGACTTGTCTCTTCTAAGGCCTTGTTTACTTGGTGTCTTCCACTCCCATTGACTCTTACAATCTTTCTGCCTCCTTTTCTACAGGGTTCCATGGACTCTGAAGGGAGGGATTTGATGGAGATATCACATTTGGGACTGAGTGTTTCAAGGTCTCTTACTCCCTGCACATTATCCAGTTGTGGGTCTCTGTGTTTCTGATAAACTTCAGGACTCCTTTTAACTTTTTACCTGCATCCAATGATAAGGATCACACTCTCTGATACTTAGGGTTGGAGCTCCAGACTAATTTGCATCTAAAAATGCTTGGAATTGATCTCTGGACATGGGTCCAGACTTTCAGGAAATAACCTAAAACCTTGGCCCTAAATAAGGACAGACTCTGACCTCACTCTGGTGATCTCATCAGACATTTTAGTGTTCCTTACTATTTCCTTCCCATCCATCCCCCCCACCTTTTCCTTTTTCCTTCCTCTTTTTCTGTCCTCATCACTCCTATCCACACACAGAAGAATAATCCCAAGAGGAAGCATGAGCTCATGTGTTTGTGTATTTCATAAACCTTGTATATTTTAGTACTTTAAATTGTGTCATTAAAAATAATAAAGTTTGTGTGTCTTATCTCTTTGGCCCAATGGAGTCAAGATGCATTGCTAATCTTCACTTCAGTCACCTGTACTGGCTACCAACCCTAAGTGTAAACTTTCATTTAGATGGAATGAGGATATCAAATATCTAATAAGTCGTCCTTTAACAACACCTACTCTTCTTCCTCCTCCTCTTCCTCCTTCTCCTCTTCTTCCTCCTCCTCCTCTTTCTCTTCTCTGGAGGTAGGATGTCATTATGTAGCCCAGGCTGACCTAGGACATGTTATGCAGACCAGGCTGGCCTTGGACCCATGTTGATCTGCATGCCTCTGTATCCTGAGTGCTATGATTAACTAACGTCATGCGCCAGGATGTTCACGTCTCTCTTCTCGTCACTGAAAGCATGGTGTTAGGTAAAAAGGAAGCATAGTCCCTTTAGACTTCTTTAGCTGGAGAACTTGTCCAGTGGGAGCAAGTCTCTCCCACTCACTCTCCACTATTTGACTTGGAGAGTTGGTCCTTAGTAAGCTGCTACTCCTCTTGATAACTGGATAAGTAGGCCCTGCAGAAATCCCTGCCCCTTCGGTGAGACATCAGCAGCCTGATACTATCCCTATGTAGCAGGGGTATGCTGTCCTCAGAGGTAGAAGGCCCACGTACAACTCTCTTTCAGCCTCCACAGAGAGAGGTGAGGGAACTCCAGAGGTGGCTCAGTCATTAAGCGTACTATTGCTCTTACAGAGGACCTGGGCTTCCTTCCTAGCACCCACAGCTGGTGGCTCATAATGGCTGTAACTGAGGTTCTAGGGTATCAACACCTTCTCCTGGCCTCCAGGGGTTCTCGCTTGCACTGAGTGCACCTACGGCCACGTGCTCACACACACACACAGGTAAATAAGAAAAAAATATTTTTTTAAGAGTTAAATGGTAAAATCAAGATGATATGCATAGTGACTGAATTTCAACAGGCCCATTTCGTATGAGGCGTTCCTATTTGTGGCTTCAGGTCTATTCTCATACAGTAGGCTGCTTAATCTGATTTGATAATCTGATTTGAAATAAAATTCCATCCAAACGTTCACTCTCAGTGTTTGCATGGCTTTGAAGCTTTTGTCTTGGGGAAGAAAACAGAAAAGAGGATCTCTTCTAAATACAGATGTACATAGCCCTCCGATTTCTCCCACAGATCTTAGACATTTGGCAGGGTGAAGACACTTCTTGAGGGACAAAGTTTGTGGCTTCTCTCTCCTATTCCCTGCCCCAGGAAGTGTTGTCTTATGCCGCAGAATAAGCTTATTAATTTCTGCACTCAAAAATTGAAATTATATATTTTACATGAATCAAATGATAGGTTGTAAATGAAATTAGTCACCTGTACTCTCTCCTATAAATACAAGCTGACTGTATATTGAGGTATATGGTTAACAGATTATTGCAAATAATATATAGTATATATGTTCATAGAAACATGAGCAGTAAAATATTGTATGATTCTTTGGCTCAGCATCCCAAGCCCCCCATTTTTCCATTAGAATAAGCTGAAAACTAAAATGTTCAGGTATTTTTTACCATTATCCTTTATTATTTTCAGAATCAGAATTATACCATGTGCTGTATAAGATTCATAGATCTAAGTAAACATCTTTGCCTTCAAAGCAACTGCGGAATGCAGCATTTTATACTGCGTGCATGCATGTGTATGTATGGATATGCTCACGTGAGTGTGTGTGTGTGTGTGTGTGTGTGTGTGTGTGTGTGTGCACTTGTATGAATGCATGTAGAAGCCAGAGGTTGAAGTGAGGTATCCTCTCAATCACAGTCCGCCTAACTGATGAGAGTCCCTCCTGAACTTGGAACTTATTGACTTGGCTAGAAGAGACATGTATACTCTGTAGTCTGTAAGGCCATTGCGCTCCAGGCTCCTACCTGTCTCCTCCAAGAAAGCACTGGGGTCACAGATACATGCGTCTTCATGCTCCGTTTTTCATGCGGTTCCTGAGGTTCAAGACTTAGTTCTTCACACTTCTGTTACAGGTACTTTACTGACAAAACCATCTCTCCAGCCCTTTAATAATTTGTTATTTAAAAAGTCTTTGTAGTCGTGGTGGTACAAAGAGATATCCCCAGCACCCAGAAGCTAAGTCAAGGGATAGAAAGTTAAAGGGTAACCTGGGCTACAGAGCAAATTTGAACTTGCCTAAGCTATAGATCAAGATTCTGTCTCAAAAGAACCAACAAAAATAATGTGAAAGGTGATTTCCCTCAAATGCAAAATAGTGTATATGTATAATACAAATTGAAGTCATTATAAAATAATTAACCAACAGGTCTAAAATTATACAGAAATCCAGAGCTTAACATTGATAATTAATAATGACCTTGACATTATTGTCTAATAAAGATATTCACAGAGGTAGTTTAAGTTTTATGAATTGCAAATATAATTTTGGATTATCTCTCTAACTTTGTATGTATTATTCATGTATGCAGAACATATACCACTGGGAAGTAAGGAAAATTGCCCAACTCAAGTTCATGTAAATTTAACTTCCTTTAAATTTTTCAAAAATAGCAATTATTGAATCAATGGTGATACACTATTTATGCCCTCCTTTGTGACAATTCCTACAAAATGTTTCTTATTAAGGCAATTTTAAAAATCTGTCCTTGTTAAGAGAGAGTCACAGAATTTTTTACATACCCTCTGATTCTAATTGTTGTTTAAATGTACAATAATGTGTAAGATTTTCCACTCCTGAGCACAAACTTTTGCATGCCCTTGCAAAAAATAAAAATAAAAAATCTCACACACACACAAAAACAAAGGCACAACGCACACACACACACACACGTACAGGATCTTTTGACTTTATACAATAAAAATAGTAATTATCTCTTGAGAATTGGTGAGTGACTGAAAATACATTTGGAATGGCCTGAAGTGCCAAGTGAGACGTGGTTTGATCATGGATGTTCCTAAGTTTCTGGAAACAGACCAGGGCTGCTTTGAGCATCAGTCCACTCTCAGCTGTCTGCCTGCCTCATGTCACTTCCCCTGAATTCTCCTAACCAGGAAAAAAAGAGTGTATTTTTACTCTCCTATTTTAAATATTTTGTTTCCACTTTTCTAGGACTGGCTATCTGTGGAGACAAGACAACAGTTGATGGATTTTTATTCCCTGGCTGCAGGTGATGTTGACTTGGAATGAGCCTGTGTGTGTGTGTGTGCACCTGCAGTAAAAGCAGAAAGAAGGGGTCATCATGCAAACAGGGCAGAAAAGAAAAAAATGATACTTCTTCCAAAGCCCTTTCCTCACATCTATCTTATAGAGTGGACTCAGATTTTTTTGAAAGAGATATGAGAAGCCATGGCTACCACATCCTGGCATTTAACAGCAAAGGTAGAAGAGAGAATCTCTTTGTTCCAACACAGATTGGATTTTGCCCATTGAGAGCCTCATTTATCATTGAGGTGGGCTTCCTGGTGTCAGAAGCAACTGAAGCAGGTGGCATAAAAAGCCCATGACTGGTAGTAGTGTGTACCGGGTGTCCAGCCAAAACAGATATGATCAAAAGAGACTAAAAGAAAAATACAACAAAAAGGAAATGTTTAGGAAATGGAGGAGACACTGGTGAGAAGCAACTCACTTGGTTTGAAAGAAATAATATCACCATCTTATCTCATATTCAGAGGAATTATTTTTAAGGAGATTCCATTTTCTAATTGAACCAAACCATTGTCCTTGCCTTGGATATGGCAGTAAAATGAAAAGAGTAGAGGCCATGTAGACTTTCATTCATCTAACAGAGCTTTGAACCCAACAAGGAAGCCCTGGCAGGTGGCTTGGGCTGTGTTTCTAGTTGGTGAAAAATCCTTCAGAAGAGGACGTGGCTGGTTCCCCTGAGGTCTGCACAGGGAAGAGCTAGAGGCACACTTTCCCACTTCTGCTCTAAGTCATCCACCGCCCAGGAAGATCCTGAAGAGGCTCTTCAGTCAATGTTTACCAGCCGCTCTAATAACAGGATTAAAAGGGGCAGATCCAAAAGAAGAGGCTCAGCTGGAACTTGGAAGACAGTCAGAAACCCATCCCGGCAAGTCTAATGGTTTGTTTTCAACATTCATTTAGCCTCCTCCCGCTATCAAGAAACCCGAGAGTGCTCGGAGGAAGTTTACACTGAAGGAAACGGAGAAAGCGCACATTGTTTTTGCTTTGTTTTGTTAGGGCTCCTGGATGGCAGGGCTGTGTGCTTCATAATTACGAAAGTTTGCTCAGCTTGCAGAGCTGCTGTAGGTTTCAGTCCCACCGCCAACCGGGATCGTGTAGCAAGCCGTGCCACCTTGGAAAAGCAAACGCTGGAGAGCCCTTAAATCATCTTAAAATCTGCCCTTGAAATAGCTATAAATGAACTTGGCTGCTACCCAACATAGGCCAGTGAAGAGAACATGCCAGAGGGAAATGTTTTTGTCCATGCTGGAATGACCAGCTGTCATTGCGTGCCAACAAGTGGAGGGCACAGAATTGCCGGATCTGTGGGAATAAGCAAACAGTCCTGTTTTCTCCACAGAAACTCATTTCCCTCGGCTGCGTATTGACATTTGTGAGCTCTATTTGCAAAGCGGTTTGTGTGCAACTGAAGCATCCAGTAGGGTAGGAGCAAATATTTACCCCAGCAGGTCTTAGGCGCTAACCCACAGAGGTGATTCTTCACAGAAACACGGCTCGACACGTTCCAAAGTGCTGGTTTGAAAGGAGAACATTTGCTGGCCAGGGTGATATAAGTTGCTAATTTCACTGATATAAGAAAAGATTTGGACATTCCTATACCAGGGGAAGAAAGGTTGACAGGCATAACTTTTGGGTGTGGATACATGTGACTGTTTAAATTAGCTTGATCGGACCCTACGTTAGCTTTGATCCAGTCTGGGCTCTAGTTGATCTATGTTTAAAATAGCTTCCAAAACTGTTAGCTTTAGTCTTGAATGCTAAGAATGTCAGCGGAAGTGCTGTGTAACTAACTCAATATACCTCTGGGCTGCATTAAAATTACTTCATATTCCATGTTAATATTTGGGACCTTGACACAAAGGAGCAGTGGTTGTAAGTACTAAAGCAAGTATCGTTTTTAAAAATAAAATAAAAAATGAAGAATTATCTTTTCTCTCCTATCCTTTAAAAAGAAGCTATTTTATTAGGTATGCTGTTTCCATATCAGATGACTTAAAATATTTAAGTGTTTATAACAGTCTAGAAAATAATATTTATGTCATCATAATACAGATATTCAAGTATGTACAAGGGTGACTATTTTTAACACAGTTTTTAAAATGGAGAGTCTAGACCATATTGCCTATGTGTTTCCTGGATAATTCTCATGGATCTCACATCACACTTGTTATTCCCTAATCTCTGTTCTAAGTACATACCACATACTGATCTATTTAATTCTTAGGCAAACGGAATAGATGGATAGGTTTTGCATACTTGCTTTACTTGATGGAAACTCTGAAGCTCAGATTTATTTATTTTGTAATTTATTTATTTAGTAATTGGCCAGATCTCACATTCTACTAACTGACATGACTGAGGTTAGAGGCCAGAATGTCTTCCTAGAGAATCTTTGCACTTGGCTCCTTTACAGACCTGCCAGTCAAAAGATGAGGTATAGCCCTGCATTAGAAGTAAGCCACAACTTTTCAGCTCTCTGCTTTACCAGCCTGTTAAGCTTGCTTCTTGTTCATTGGTGCTTCAGCACAATCATGGTTAATGCTCGTTCTGGTGTAGTCACAAGAAGATCCTGAATTCTATGTGCACCATTAATGATGGCGTAACAGTTAATATGATCTGCATAGCTGGGAGTGTACCAGTGGGCATAACAGAAACACCCTATTAAACACCCTGTTAACCTGAACTCGGTGCTTCTGCCACATCAAGGAAACATAGAGAAGTTAGAAAGATTGCTTTTGGATGATTGTTTTTAACTTAGACTATCAGAGTTGGAAGATTGGTGGTTCAGAGAGCATTTGCTGTACTTGCACAGGACCTGAGTTCAGCTCCCAGCACTCACATGGCAACTCACTTCTGGCCATAAGGCACACATAAACACACACACACACACACACACCAGTGTTTATTCTCTTGATAGGGCGTCTTACTGGCCTAGGTAATACTACAAGTTTCCTTTTTTTTTTTTTTTTAACATGCACAAGCATTGCTGCATCCGTTGAGCCTTCTCATCAAGGTCATTTTCCAGCTAGAATTGTAGGAGGTGAGAGTGAGGGAAGGTTTAGGAGTGGGAAGGAAAAAGTCTAAGAACAGTGTAAAATATAATTTTCTACTCAGTTTTTTTTTTGTTTTTGTTTTTAATTTTTAACTTCTAGTTCTCTGGTGACTGACATCTCCTGCTCATTTCTGGTAGTGATGTACTTTGGAGA
Organism: Meriones unguiculatus; assembly: GCF_030254825.1. Lineage (NCBI taxonomy): Eukaryota > Metazoa > Chordata > Mammalia > Rodentia > Muridae > Meriones > Meriones unguiculatus. The sequence continues at coordinate 85,166,492 of NC_083354.1, forward strand.
CTTGTCTGTCACACTGCATCGTATTTTCTTTTTTGGCCGTTTCACAATAGAGCATGGACCTGAAACTATATCCATCCACTCAGGTTTTCTACAGAAATGCAATCCCTGTTTAACAAGAATATCTGTAGTATGTGCTTGTTCTGAATTCCAATTATGACCGCGGCAAATTCAAGCATCCATAAAAGAGTAGTGACATGTTATCTGAAGCATGGGAAAGAATAATTTGGGGATTCTTAATCACTGGTAGTCAGAATACCGATTTTCCTTTGTAACATTAGGGTAGACATTTAGCCCACAGTATCTAATTTATGCACATGTCTCTGAGGCCTCGACTCAGGTTTGTAAAAAGTGTGAATACCTTTACACTGAGAACTTGAGATATGATTTTTGTTTGTTTGTTTGATTGTGTGTTTTTGAGCCATGATCCTACCAGAGATATAGGACGTTTAGACCACACTCTCTCTCTTTTTTTTCAATCAGCACTGCACTCAGGGTCAGCCGCTTTGGACCCAGAGAAGAGCATGTCTGGTTGCATGCGGGTTGATGCCCCAGGTCCCACCTCTGAGAAAAAGGTATCGGACGGGTCTGATGCTCTTTGGGTGGATGACACCTAAACGAACATCGGTACAAAGTCCCAATTTATTTCTAATATCAGAGATCAGACCTCTACTCTTGCCTGATGCGTCTAAAACAAAAAGGGGGAACTGTAAAGAGCTGCGGAATGCTATGCCTTAAAGATGGAGCTGGTTTCCGCCTTCCACCTTCCCGATGGTGAGTGCTCTCTGTCACGAACAATTCCACATTTGGCTAAGGCTGAGGATCTGGCTTGCTTCCATGTATGTGGACCTATCTGCATTGCCCACGTGGCACGCCTGGGTTGGCTACCCAGAGGCTATTTAAGCTGTGGGCTGGCTTTCCCCAGGGTCCGAGGATTGTTCAAGGTTCCTGAATAAAACTTTTATTAATTGCATTTTATTCACTTTGTATCCCCCCATAAGCCCCTCCCTCCTCCCCTCCAGATCCCATCCTCCCTCCTCTTTCTGTATGCATGCCCCTCCCCAAGTCCACTGATAGGGGAGATCCTCCTCTCCTTCTTTCTGATCTTAGTCTATCAGTTTTCATCAGAAGTGGCTGCATTGTCATCTTCTGTGACCTGGTAAGGCTGCTCCCCCCTCAGGGGGAGGTGATCAAACAGCAGGCCAATCAGATTATGTCAGAGGCAGTCCCTCTTCCCATTACTATGGAACCCACTTGGACACTGAACTACCAAGGGCTACATCTGTGCAAGGGGTCTAGGTTATTTCCATGAATAGTCCTTGGTTGGAGTATGAGTCTCTGGGAAGTTCCCTGTAAATTTTCTTGTTCTGTTGCTCTCCTTGTGGAGACCCTGTCCTCTCCAGCTCTTACTATTTCCCACTTCTTACATAAAATTCCATTCACTCTGCCTGACAGTTGGCCATCAGGCTCAGCATCTGCTTTGATAGTCTGCAGGGCAGAGCCATTCAGAGGCCCTCTGTGGTAGGTTCCTAGGTTTTTTCTTGTTTTCTTCTTCTGGCCTTCAGAGGCCCTCTGTAGCAGGTTCCTAGGTTGTTTCCTGTTTTCTTCTTCTTCTGATGTCCATCCTCTTTGCCTTTTGGGATGGGGATTGAGCGTTTTAGTTAGGGTCCTCTTTCTTGCTTAGTTTCTTTAGATGTACAGATTTTAGTGGCTTTATCCTATGTTGTATGTCTATATGAGTGAGTATATACTGTGTGTGTCTTTTTGCTTCTGGGACAACTCACTCAGGATGATCCTTTCCAGGTCCCCCCATTTACCTGCAAATTGCATGATTTCCTTATCTTTCATTGCTGAGTAATACTCCATTGTACAGATGTACCACAATTTCTGCATCCATTCTTCAGTTGAGGGACATCTGGGCTGTTTCCAGCTTCTGGCTATTATAAATAAACCTGCTACAAACATGGTTGAGCAAATGTCCTTATTGTGTACCTGAGCCTCTTTTGGATATATGCCTAGGAGTGGTATAGCTGGATCTTGAGGAAATGCTATTCCTAGTTGTCTGAGAAAGTGCCAGATTGATTTCCAGAGTGGTTGTACAAGTTTACATTTCCACCAGCAGTGGAGAAGGGTTTCCCTTTCTCCACAACCTCTCCAGCATGTGTTGTCACTTGAGTTTTTCATCTTGGCCATTCTGATGGGTGTAAGGTGAAATCTCAGGGCTGTTTTGATTTGCATTTCCCTAATGGCTAATGAGGTTGAGCATTTCTTTAAGTGCTTCCCTGCCATTTGATATTCCTCTACAGAGAGTTCTCTGTTTAGCTCTGTTCCCCATTTTTTAAGTGGATTACTTGGTTTGATGCTTTTCAGCTTCTCTAGTTTCTTTATATAACTGGATATGAGTCCTCTGTCAGATAAAGGGTTGGTGAAGATTCTTTCCCAATCAGTAGGCAGTCGCTTTGTTTTGATGATGGTGTCCTTTGCTGTACAGAAGCTTTTCAGTTTCATGAGATCCCATTTATTGATTATTGCTCTTAGAGCCTGTGCTGTTGGTGTTCTGTTCAGGAAGTTGTCTCCTGTACCAATGAGTTCTAGGGTATTCCCCACCTTTTTTTCTAGCTCATTTTAATGTGTCTGGTTTTATGTTGAGGTCTTTGATCCACTTGGACTTCAGTTTTGTGCAGGGTGATAAGTATGGATCTATTTTCATTTTTCTACATGTAGACATCCAGTTGGACCAGCACCATTTGTTGAAGATGCTATCTTTTGTCCATTGTATGGTTTTGGCATCTTTGTCAAAGATCAGGTGTCCATAAGTGTGTGGGTTTATTTCTGGGTCCTCCGTTCGGTTCCACTGATCCACCATTCTGTTTCTATGCCAGTACCATGCAGTTATTAAAACTGTTGCGCCATAGTACAACTTATGATCAGGGATGGAGATACCTCCAGAAGATCTTTTATTGTAGAAGATTGTTTTAGCAATTCTGGGTTTCTTGTTATTCCATATGAAGTTGAGAATTTTTCTTTCCAGTAGACCACACCCTCTTTAAGAATTTTCTCATCTTGCATTCCTTTCTTTCCTAGTCAACTTTGGTGCAATTTTATATTGGGGTCTTCCCTGTCAGTGGTGATGAGATTAAGATAGTGAGATGAGATGAGATGAGATGAGATGAGATGAGATGAGATGGGATGGGATGGGATGGGATGGGATGGGATGGGATGGGATGGGATGGGATGGGATAGGATAGGATAGGATAGGATAGGATAGGATAGGATAGGATAAGCTTATCTATCATGGCCATCTTCTTGGGTTTCTCAAAGTCTAAAGAAAAGAAGCATCTTTAGACCTGCATAGGCTAGTACTATTCTCATTTCTTTGACACAGACCCTTCTTACCCCCTTGTGACCAATTTCCCGATCTCTTCTATTCATTTTAACATCTTAGCAATGTATTTTAAGTGCCTGTAAATGTTTGGGATTTTGGAAAGCACAAGTCATTTCTACCTTTAGCTCTAAAGCTGAGAGGACATCTAAGCATGGAAAAGAGAAGTCTGAGAAAAAAATGTGGAATCGTACTTCAAAAACATTGCACTGCTTTATACACTGATGGGCAGTGGAGCATGGTTCCAGGAGCACGAACTCTGAATCAAGGCCATAGCAAATGACTTGCAATTGTTCATCTACAAACTGAGCCACCTTGGGTATATTTCTGAGTCTGTGTCCAGTTCTCTAGTTGTAAAATATATATGATGCCAAGAGTATCATGAGAGTCTTACCATCATATATTGAGTTTTAGACTTAAAATACACTATCTGGAACAAAAAAATTCAATGTTTCAATTAATTGTTGCTATTATGACAAGATCAAAAGTCATATTGCTCATTTACTCCTTTTCTTTTTTTTTTTTTTTTTTTTTTGCTTTTAAAAAGATGGCTATTTGACAAGGTTCAAAGCCTCAGAATTTCATACAAACACCAAGACCAAAGGTAGGTGAGTTTAAGAGTTTTTTTTAAGTTAATGGAGAAATTTTGAGATGCTCATTTATTCTTAATAGTTGAAACAAAGGAAAACCTCCTCTTAGCTTTAATCATGAGACAGAGTTGCCTTACTTCTTTCTATAATTTAAAGTCAGTGTGCAGTGGAACGTGATGTGTTCTTAGACTAAAAAAGGATTTATTTAAGTTTCAAGAAATAGCCAAGGGCTCTCAGCTGAATGCTTATGGTTACATATTAGAAAATGCTTTCACATTCTCTTAGCAAGGAGAGCAGAGAACATTCTTAGTATTTTTTATTATATAATTATATGCATATTCAGGGATTTATTTGAAGGAATAATTACATGAACACAGTGTGTTTTATGAAAGGGCTCCCAAAAGCAACACACTGTATCTACTTACTTTTGTCAGTCTTACTTCAAATGTTACCATTTTGTAATTTTCAAGCAATAAGCATTATAGGAAAGACGATCCTCCATCAGAAGGGCAATTGTGATTTATGACTTTCAATCAAATATTTATATGGCTTTCATGTTATTCATTTAATTTTTATAGCGTTATGGGGAAATAATGATCATTTTAAAAGAAAGTCATAAGAGCAGTAAATGATTTATTACAGATCAGAATGCTGTAAATCACTACCACACACACAAAGAAACCAAACTTGCGGTTTGATTACACGAACTGGTTAGGCTCAAGAGGCGACTCGTTTATTAAAACTCCAGCTTTACGTGAGAAGTAGGCGTTGATCACATCGGACAGCACCACCCCTTACTACACACAGGCAGCCTGCTCACCGTGGGAAATCACAAACGCCTCGACATTTTATCAGCAGCCAGAAGGATCCTAACAAAATGCGTATGGCGCCCGTGACTTTGGGTGACTCCCCAACTCTATCTAGAGTTGGAGATTTTGCCGTGTTCCACAAAGTCACAGGCGATTGGAGTCTCAGGCTGGACTGCTCGCTCCTCACCAGGCTTAACCTTCCCACAGTCTCTAGTTCCCACTCTTGAGAAAGGCCTTGGCCTTTTAGGCTCCTCTACCTGAGTGGTCTTTCCCATGTGCTCACAGAGTTCACTTTTTCCCCTTGTCGTATCTTTAGTGCAGAGTAACCTTTGCAATGAGGTTCTTCCCATCACGTAAATGTCTAATCATCCCAGTCACTTCTTTCTTGTCAGCTTTCCATCAATTCAGCTAGAAGCCTGAGCAAGCTTACATAGCTCTTGGGTAGCAGGCACTGTATTCGGATGACAGAGGTTTATTCTTAAGTGCTGGGCTTTACTGTTCCTGCATAGCGGACACTAAAAAAAGCCAAAGATGGCTTCAGAGTGACTCTTGCGCACAGCTGTCAATTTGACACCTGATTCTTAGAAAGACATGGTTTATACCTACATGATCAGAAGCTGTAAATTTAATAAAATATTATGACCCTTGTGGCACATCACTTGGTAGTAGATGCTTTGATAAGATAACTGTGTGTGTGTGTGTGTGTGTGTGTGTGTGTGTGTATTTCAGATGGATATATAGAGATGAAAAATACGTTATAGGTACATGATAGATAAAATATTCAAAAAAACTTGTACATGTCTATTGCCTGAATGAAGATCTTGAATTATGGTTTTATTTGTTTCCTTTTTCTAGAAAAACAAATGAAAATATTAAGAAATATATCTTTTGCTCTCTGCCTGAGGTAAATATAAGAGAAAGACGTGTGTGTTGGGGGGTGGGATAACAAAGGAGAAACCACAAATTATAAATACCACCCTGAAGGGTGCATGTACTTAATAAATAATTTCTTTAAGTCCCATAAAATTCTGAGAAATCTGACATTTTTGGATTTGGTGCATAATTAATTTGACAACCTGGGCCAAGCCTTTGAGTTGCCCTGGAAACCGATTTCGGTAACATAAAGAAGTGCTAGCTGTTAATTGGTATTCAGAGTTAGTAGCTGGTGTCTTTGCTTCTGTCTCCATGGTAACCTGGCCATCACGTTTTCATCCCTAACACAGAGGTAAGATTTCAGATGCATGTGTCTTAACGCACATGTCTGTAGTCTGCAGTACACTGTCTCCTTATTATCCGTCAGTGTGATCATGTGGGGGGTGTCAGGCTTGTTGTTGAAAAGTGGTTGCTCCGGGATGATTTATTTTTACCAGCTCTTCTCTATTCTCCACGTGTTGTAAGAATCCACAGCATCCATTTTGGAAGATGTGTGCATTTGTGTTTGTTGGCTGTCTACACAAAGTTAATATTCTTTCTCTCTGTGTGTGTGTGTATGTGTGTGTGTCGGGGGGGGAGAGAGAGATCTGAATGTTTAAATATAAAAATAGGATAAAGTTGCATAAATCAGGAATGCTTTCTCCAGGCTGTTTATCTGAAAGCAGAGGTAATAAATATTGCATTTGAGAAATAAATGTTAAATTAGAGAAGTGAGACATTTACCGTTTGAAAGAATATTCTCATATTACATTTGGATAATGTAGAGCTACCTCATGTATTTCTTCTTTGTCAAAATTCAAGCCCCCACTATCTTAAATTATTTTCCTCAGTTTTTCCATTTACTAAACCGTACTTTGCTTTTACTCTTTTAAATTTTCACTACTCCTTTCTTGATCCTTAAATGCAATACAATAATTTACTAACCATAAGTGGTAGTAGGTACTAGGTTAGTCTGGATTATTATCCTAGAGACAAGTGAAATGGTTTGGACAATGTATAACAGTAAATACCCTTTTAGGACCAACATCTATACTTAAACAAATGTGGTTTTATCTTTCAGCATAGAGGTAAAGTCTGACATTACCATAATCTAGTTTTTAGAGCATCAGGGGATGAAAAGTACTAGCAAAATTTAAAATACAAATTTTAAAACTACGACCAAAATTATGGCCACAATCATAGCCAACTGAGGCCATGTGAAATCACTGCTGTTTATCAGTTTTCACCATGCAAATGTTCTTACCTTGGCTGATTTCAAACTTGCTTTATGGAACTGCGGAGAGACACTAAAGGTCCTCTCTCTCAAACCAGCTCCAAAGCACTACCAGTAATGTAAAAAGTCTGCTGTGAAGCTGTGATAAACTTCTCAGACAAAATCCTAGCCCCAAAGATGCTAATTCTTTGTCTTCTCAACAGACTTCATTTTTTTGTTGTTATTTAAGAAGGTAATACTTTCATAGAGTTATAGCACACGTACTATGTCATACAAGCATTTAGCTTTCTGTTTTTAATGCATCTCTCGATGTATGCTGCATTTAACCATTATTTTTGTGATGGCTTTACGTATGTGGTGGTGTCAAAATATACCCACAATTCCTTGATTCTCTTTTGTTCATACTGTGGATTCCATTTCAGTTGCTTTGGACGATGAGCTGTACCTAACAATTCGTTTTTATGAATATTATATGGTAAAAATGACTGTAAATCACTTCTAAAACTGTACCTTTTAAAGGTTTTTTTATTTGTCTTTGATATTTGTTTCAGAAATTTGACTTTGGAAGAAAGAATCTCTTAAAGCATTTGACAGCTTTACTATGCCCTTCGCTCCGTGGAAAGGTCTGTGTGGCCCAGAACTGAGGTCTCCAGCCAACAGTCATGTCAGTAAGCAATCTTCGAACTAATGTGACCCAAGGCAAGCCTTCAGCTATATGGCGTTATAGGTGGCGTATTGAATTTAAGCTCACCAATAGCTCTGCTTCCCAAACAATACTAAGCTCTTACCAACATTTAGCCTTTAGTGAAAACTGGGATATTATTAATACTTAATCCTTTAAATTCTCATGTGATCTGTCATACAGCAACAAATAGTACATATTTCATGTTAGTCCAAGAGCATAAGGGGTTAATTAGCATTATAATTTAATTGTGGAATATAGAGGGCAGGTAGGAGAAGTTATTAATATTCCTAAACATTTACAAAGAGCTCGTAATGCTTTCAAGAAGAAGCTGTTGTTTGAATTCTCTATTAATGACATATTTGCTTGGCATTAATGGCTTATCACTGCCAAGGGGTGTCTGCAGTGCATAGGCATTTAAAGCAGCTTTCTGTTAATGAGCCACTTGATCAGCCCTGATCTGTGATGTCTGTGGAAAGATGGGATTATATGTAACCCAAAGGTCAAGTTGATTAAATTCCTGGAGCTGTGTGAAGTTAATTAGCAGTGTGAAATTTGTCCGAATCCTTGGAATCTCAGCTATTAAACTCAAATCCCAGTGCTTAAATTTTTCTGGTAGTCACTGGTGCAAAGAAGAGATGATATATATTTACTTAAAGTAATTCCTCTTATAATTTTCAGTAAGTAAATAGAAATGTCACTGATATGCATTTTTTTAAACTTAAGGCTTTAAATTGTTTATTTTTCATTCTTATAGAGAAACCTAATGAAGAAGTAGATAAATTATGAAAACAATAGAGAATATGTGGTCTAGATATTACCATGAATTTTACGCCTTAAACTACAAATTATTTGGCTCAACAGAAAGAGAGATATGGCAAGTCCTCACCTGGTTTCGGAGTGGAAATAATCTCCTAAGAATCCATATTTTAACTTGATGACACTTATTGGCGTAGTGGAGGAATAATGCTAACGAATGATATTTGGGATAAAAGTCTGAAGTAAGCCTTGATAGGCTAAGTAAAATACATTAAAACTGCAAATCACACTTGTAAACAAAAGTAGCAAATGCATGGAGCTTTGCTAGAGCAAAGATGAGAAAGAATGAAAAAAAAAAAATAGCTCATTTCCCATGTACTTAGGCCAAAGCTGCTGCACAGATTCATTCTATATAAGATGAAAAGAAGAATCAAAACTAAATTTCCTTAACAGACTGAGCTGCCAGAAATGGTCTTCATTCCCTTTTATTCATGTTTCCGTAGGAAGAAGTTTTGTTTTTGTTTTACTGTCTAGCCAAAGAAGAGGATTTTTCTGGTTGTATGATTATATTTAATGTTTATCTCATTGACATCTAATGCATTGCCCCCCGTATTGTCTGCTTTGAAGCTAATTGATTTAAAATACATATATATTTCTTAAGGACCTAGCTATTCTCATACTCCTGTAACAACAAAAACTCCATGAGGAAGAGCTGCTTCAACTCAAGCATCTATTTTTTTGTTTTGATTCCTGATAACAAATTAAGTTTTTGATGACAATAATTTTCTTAATTCTTATTATTGTAAATTTTATGTATATCAGCCCTTTAGCAGAATTAGGCAACAGAAGTATGGGAAAGTGTATTCTGATATCTGTAGGCTTAAGCTATTTAGAGTGACAGAATCTGGGCTGGCTTCTGCCCTGACTTTGGATTTTGGATAAAACCATTGTCTTCCCTGAAGTCAGTCTCAGGGCAGGATGGGCATGAATTAGAAGACACTAATGATGCTGTCATGGACAGGCACAGTGCTGGGACAGAGAGAAAACCATTCGCTTCTCCCCTGAGATTTGTTGTGGGGAGCTTTAGAGGGAGTGAATCACTGTTAGGAAGTGAAAACAGGAGAAAGTTTCTGTCAGAGGTAATATTCAAGCAAGGATAGGAATGTTGAATTTGTCAGTCTACTCCTTCTCAAGGGTGGATGCAAACGGAAGGGAGGATACATGAGATCAAATAGTTCCATTAGCTGGTTCACCTCACCATGACCAGGAAGTAAAGAGGTGTCAACAAGTGATTTAGAGGATCTAGTGAAGGCATGGAGAGAGTTAATAGAATATGGTCTTTAAAGGTTTAAAGTGAGTTATAGAGATTTACAGCATGGATAAATAATATTTTGGATCTAAGCTTTTATCTCACAAATGAATATATATATATGAAGTCCTCAGGAGCTACATGTGGAAAGTGGGACCTGTTACAGCTATGTTGTCTGGAATACCACATAGAAAATAATTTGAATGTATTTTTACCATGTTAATTCTCAAGTACAGGTAGCAAAAGACATGATTGCTGTTGTAGTTTAAATGAAAACGTCTTCCAGAGGCACACTCACTGAGCACTGGGTCGCGGTTGGTAGTGATTATGTTATGCAACTTTTAGGTCATGAGAAACCGCATGACTAGGAGCGAGCTTTGCACTTATCGCCACATCCCACTTCCAGTTTACGTCTCTGCTGCCTGTGTGCCAGGGAGATGGGATCTCTCAGCTTTCTGCTCTTGCTATTATAAACATGAAGCTCCCTGAAACTGTTAGCCAAAACAAACTGCTTTAAGCTGCTTCTCATCACAGTATTTTAACATAGCAGCAGAAAGGTAACTGATAGAATCACAAAGGTGATATGTTACAGGGATAATAGATTAAAAAAAATATTACTTTAAAAGATACTTCATCCCAGTTTGGGTCCAGCATCTACCCTTGGAATATTTAGGCGTGGTATGGAAGCAGGACCACACAGTAGAAGGGTTCTGCCACTGAACGGTGCTCCTAGAGGAAGAAGACCTGTTGTAATCTGCAAAAACGACTTGGGTTCTACTGGAAGAGGGTACATGGAGCCTGCTTAATTGGGGTGCATTGTTCCCCAATTAAACTCTAGGGGTATCAGTTGGTCAGACTTTAGTGTCACATGTAATCTGAAGCAGGCACGGGTGATGCAGGCTGTCTTGAAACATTTGAAGATGTAGTAGCCTTGGTGATATTTAGTCTTTCATTTAAGATAAAAGAAAACATCATTTGGGAATCTAGAAATAGGCAAGGATTTTTTTTTCAGGAAGGTTTTGGTCTGTGGTTTAAAATAAACTCAATAATCTTTCTTTGCTTTTTCTCCGAGAGTGAAGTGTCCTCTGCGTTCCTAAAAATATTAAACACTGTGTATCAGAAAGAGAGAAATAAAATTATGAAACATTTTATAAACATCTAATTTTTGCTATAGTTTATATAGATATAAAGAGTTTGCATAGATGTCAGAAGTATAATTGGAGTTCACTCAGAGTTCTAAAGTTCTCAATAGGTTCCCACAGCCACCGTGCCTTCATCTTAAAGGGATTGCTGCTCTTTTTACTTTCTGAAAACATCACCAAGATCTAGTCATATGTGACTTTCTCAAAAGAAGTTTGTGGGAATTTTGATGCAGACTATTAATATTTTTAATATTGGTTTCTTTTTTTTATCCTCTTGCCTGCTCAAATAAGTTTTGGTTCAGACCTATCCCATGCTTCCATATGAGATGCTGGAGAAAACAGACCAAATGAAGAAAAACTTAAAATGTGATGATTTGGATATGAAGTGCTCCTGAGCGCTTATGTTGAAGCCTTGGCCTCCAGCAAGTACTGTTATTAAAAGGTGGTTGGATCTATTTGGTAGAGGTGGTTGGACACTATTAAGAGGGAACTGCCTTTCTTAATGGATTAATCTTTTCATGAGCTCATAATGAATGGCTGTTAAAAAGAAGAAGGTCCATGGAGGTGAATGTTTGAAAGCTATGTCTTGCCAGATCCCCTTTTCTTTGCCTCTTTTTGCTCCTGGCAGCCATGAAGTGAGAATTGTTATTCTACTATCCTCTCTGAGAGAGGAAAGCCAAGTGGCCATGAGCTGAGATCCCCGGAACCAGGAGTCGAAATGCATCTTTCCTCCATGAAATTGTTTCTATCAGTTATTCCATCACAGCAACGAAACACTGACTATCAAGAATGGAGTATCTATCACACCTTATCCTTCAGTTCATGTGATGTATTTCAAAGACAAAGATTCTGGAATCTTTATAAAAATGTTGGAGGCATAATTTTTTTTAACTTTCAAACTTATTTTCCCATGTAAAATGTGTGCGTAAAATAAAGATATAACAATTTTCAACAAATTGTAATTTTGCCCAAGATTTTTTTTTCCCATCATACAAAAAGCACGCCCGGGTGACTCTCAGTATAGAGGCTGAAGGGACCACGTGTCCTATGTCTGGTGTATTCTATGAAGAGCCTTAGCTACACATAAGACTTAGTTTATCCAGTAATTATCAGCCTTTCTAATGTTTGACCCTTTAATAAGTTCCTCATGTTGTGGTGACCCCAAACTGTAAGATTATTTCATTAATACTTCATAAGTCTAATTTTTCTACTGTCTTGAATCATAATGTAAATGTCTGATATACAGGATATCTGATATGTGACCCCGGTGTGGGGTCACAACCCACAGGCTGAGAACTGCTGCCCTAAACCTAAGAGACTCTGCTCACATAAGATGCGAAGTCCCCTTCTGGACACAAGGGTGGAGAGCAAATGTAACGATTACTGTGGAAAACACTGATATCCCTCAAAAAAAAGCCAAATATACAAATATAAAACAACAACAACAAAAACCCCACAATAAAAGGCCAAGGGTGCACAAGTCTGAAGTCCAGACAAATAGAGTCAACATTGACAGAAAGGGAAGTGTGGCTACAGAAAGATGAAGAACAAGGAAGGTCTGGGAAACTCAAACTGAACCTTACAGACCAGGGCACGTTACACTAAGAAAGATGGAGACAATAGAGATATCTAGTAATATGGTGACTTTGGAAATTATATGGAAAAAAGTGCATGAATTGGAAGGGAAGTCAAGGAACACAGACCAGACCTTCCGGAAGCCAGAGAGTAACCAATCCTGCTAAGGAAAGTGGTGTGTTCTGATCCCTCATCCCCAGGCAGGAGGAGGCAGAGTTTTCAGAGGGTTCACATTCTCAGAGACAAATAGCCAGTGAATAGCTGGGTATGGTGGCTGTCACAGATCTGTGCTCTTAGTTACCTGGGACACTGAGGCAGAGCTGTCATATCAGTCCATACCGGTTCAAGCTAGTCAGGCAGCATAGTGAGGCTCATCTCACCAACCACAGCAAAAGATGATATGAATAACTTTAAGCAGTAACGAAAACTGGCATCTCAAGGGGAATGATGGTGTCCTTCTGGCCTGCTTTGAAACAGTTCCCAACCAGAGGTATTTGGTGGCTGAGGGGGCAACTGGCCAACTCCCCAATAGTGGAAACTATTTATATTAGGAAAAGCATATGTATGTTTTTTAATATAAACATACTAACTGTTTGGTTATGTGTCAGATTTTTAGGAAATAAAATATTGATTAGAAAGCTAATCAAAATTAAAAAGTTAATTAATAAAAAATAAAATAAAAAATATTTTAAAAATTCAAAAAATAAAAAATTAAAAAGCTAATCAAAACAAATCAAAATGGTTAGATTCACATTGTCAGTGAGCTCTCCTTTCCTCTAACCTCAACTCTTTCTAGGTTGACAGACAGTACCTCTGATAGAGCCCATTCTTGCCCTCAGGGTGATCAGCAGGTATGTATCGTGTGTGTGTGTGTGTGTGTGTGTGTGTGTGTGTGTGTCTAAGATTTTTAGGGATTTGTTTCTTGGCCTATATGGTTGAGATACAGAATTCCCAATTCTGCTCAGGGCTTTTCATCTTTTGCCCTAACTGTTCAAGAATAAAAGAATAACCAGGAACTCTGCATGCTCTGTGGGGCTCCTGCTGTGTTACTGGTTTACGCTATTGTTTTACAAGGCTGGGGAGAAAGACTTCGCACTCACTCGTGAAAAATTTGTTTGTTTGTAACAGCCTAAAAGGAACACTCGGTATCATCAGCTCAAGAATGCATGAGAGAAATTGTTGAGTCTTTGTCAAGTATAAATGATCCTGGGGAACATCCCAGATGACAGTTGGAAAACCACATAGAGGGCTGCTTTAGTTTTTGTTATATTTTGCACATTCTATTTATAGAAGTAGAAATTATGTTAAAGCAATTAGGAAAAGTAATTATAAATTATTAAGAAGGAATTAACTTTATTTCTTCATTTATTTTTTTGTTTAACTTTAAATCCAGCCTTTACTGAAGAAAACTGTGTTTTCAATTAAAAGCATCTTTTGATTTTTTTCTCTATGTGCATCAGTGTGTGCATGCGTGTGTGCATGTGTGTGTTCACTCTAGTGTGTGTGTGTGTGTGTGTGTGTGTGTGTATTATGTATGTCTAAAATTTTTAAGAATCTATTTCCTGGCCTGTGTAATCGAGATACAGAATTCCCAACTTTGCTCAAGACTTTTCATCCTCTGCCCCAACTGTTAAAGAGTGTTATAGAACGAGAAAAGATGTACATAGCTAAGATTGTCCACGGACCACATCTTTCTCACCTGACAGAAAATCAGTGGGCTTTTTTGTGCAGAGCCTCCAAACAGAAGAATAAATAAAAACTGGGCAAATGCAATAAAGAGGTCAGGAAAATCAGAGGAGGCCAGATGGCCTATTGCTTAAACTAAGTACACAGGGTTCCTGCCAGGCGGCTGTTGACACATGAGCACCCACAGAAGGCAGCATGAACAGAGGCTGTGTGTGCTTCTAAAACACAGGGCAGAGGCCAGGCCACCTGATGGTGCTGAGCATCAGACAGAATTACTTTTAATAACTAATATGTTGTTTCTTGTTAGAAAGGTTCTATAGTGCAAGGTGAGGGACAGTCCTGACTAAGAGGCAACAAGAACCCTCACCTGAAGCTGCAAATCCCACAGCATGACTCCATGTCCTCCGCTGTCTTCTCCTCCTCTTCCACCAGGTCTTTCTTCCAAAGGCTCTGATACCAGACCCTGCATATATAGCATAAATCTGCTCAAACCCACTTCTTTCTTCTCTTTATATTGACATGAGCTTGGGTCCTCCAAGCAAATGTTTCATTTGTACTTTCTATTGCATAAGACAGCAGCTAAGTGAAAGCCGACCCTCCTGTGGCGTCTGTAGAAGAAGCCAGATTGAAAATCAATGGGCTGGAATTATCTTAGAGGCTAGATTTCCAACACGTTACCCGGAAACTTTGGCGGAACCATAATCAGGAATTCACAACACAGATCAAATATGTGTTCCGACTGCAGAGCGTTTTGGTGGAGTCCTCGTGTAATTTGATGTTGTTAGGGGGAGCATTTTTGGTTCAAAGACCTTTTGGAGGAATTTAGAGAAAAACCCTGAAAATTCTCACTTGAAGAAAGCATAAATATGCCTGCCCCTGCAAAAGGCATACGATTTCAGACAATAGAGGCCTGAGTGTTAGGAAATGTACGAAATGTGAGGTTACACGCGGGACCACAGATCATACCACGAGATCGGTTCCACACGGGAGGTTTATTAGGTAAAGGGGGGTTACAGAGAGGGAGATAAATAGAGATAGAGAGAGAGACATACAGAGAGAAGAAGAGAAAGAGAGAGAGAGAGGAGAGCAAGGGGAGGGGCCCCGGTTCTCTTATAGGGTGATCCAGAGCATGCGCGGGTGGTTCCAGGTGGTCAGCAGGTGGTCTGGGTGTCCTTCCAAATGCCTGATACCCGGTCTGCCAAGCCCGAGGGGCTGCCTGTAGAAATGCCTGCTTGCTGATCCCAACACTGAGAGCCTGTTAAGAGCCGTGACGAGGATTCCTGAATTCCTCCAGTCTTCCTACATGCGTGCCAGTGAGGAAGACAAGCCCCAGGTCAGTGCAACTCTGTGAAATAATCAGCCCTACATATTCCAAGTGCGCCTGTTTTTGATCATGCCGTGTAGTCTCCGCAGAACTCTGAGGTAAAGAAATATGGACGGTGATTGCACTGGTCTGATAGCACTAGCGTCCTCCGTCCAAGATATAGTTGAAACCTCAAAAGGAGCCTCAAGGGTGTAATCAAAGACTCTGATGGCATATTGGTTTAGGGTAAATATATATATATATGTATTTTTAAAGGAAATATATTAAAGGAAAGACAGGTGATGACACATTTGCCCCTGGAAAAAGCTAACTGACTATTGCCACGATATTTGGAGGTTGTAGTGAGGAGCAGAGAGCAGGGTGACAGTTCTTCAAGACAAGGAATGTGGTTGACGGCAAAGATTAGAATCCAGGACGGAGGCATAGCATAGATTCCCCTTGAGCCTCCAAAAGCACCAGCTCCTACAGACTTCCTGCAGCCCCTGGGTGGGAATTTCTTTTACTTTAAGATACCTAGTTAGATAGTAATGTCTTATTGGAACCCAGAGAAATAGGCAGCATTGTTTATTGCTATTTGTTTATATTTTATAACCATTATCGTTAAGAGTTTCAATACTGGGTGTCCGTGAGTGATGGAGAGAAGAAGAGGGGACTGAGGGAGGTTTTTAAGAAACTGTTCAGTGCTTATCTCTAAGAAGCAAAGCTGGAAATTTCTCTTTCTGTTACACAACTGATTTTTATTTTGCTTTCTCAAGATAATTTAAGATTTTTTTTGTGGTCAGTAAAATACACAAAAAAGTGAAGAAAAAAAATGGGTTTCAATACTGATCCCATCACTGGTCTGCTTAATGTCTTTTCATTTTCTTTCCAAACTAACTGACCTAAGAATTGATGCTGGAATAACAGTACCCTCCTTTTCCTCAGATTTTCTTCAGGCATTGTGATGAGTTCTGTTAATGAAAATTCTCAGACCTATCATAGTGTTCATCTTGCTTTTCAAATGGATGTGTGTTTCCCACGCTAGGGTAGCTGCTATTGATCTTGTGTGATAGAGATGGGGGGAAATCCAAAGAAAACTTGAAAGGAAGCTCCGTTTAAAGTTTCTAGTAAAATGGAAGTTCTGTTTATTCAAACAATGAGGAGACCTTGAAGGCAATGTTGTTGACTTCCTATCCGCTGAAGTGCTTCAGGAAGATAACTTGCTTACTGGGGAATGATCTGTCTGAAAAGAACTGCTTCCCAGAAATTGCTTAAGATAAGTGAACTGGCTTGAACTAATTTTCCTAATCCCATTTCCTGGACACACATAGCAGCTGTTCAAGTCATTTACTGTTCAAGTTATTAGGACCCTAGATTAACCTGTATATTGAGATACTGTTTGATGCTGCTATCAAAGTGTTTCAGCAATAACCTAGAATACCATTCTGTTACCCATAATTCACTGTTCCTGACAGATTCTGAGCTGGAAGAAATTTTCCCCCCTGGGAGAAAGGTCCAATGCCATGCTAATGTGAGAAGCCATCTGGATATGTAACTTGAAATAGAATTCACATTTCTGCCTAGTTTCATGTCTAAGAACTGCTAGGAAATACCGCCCTTTAAGATTCTTGAGAAAAGGGGGGGTGGGGTGGGACTCTTCTGTACCTCTAGGAATCGTGCTTTACATACAAGCTTCACATCAACATGGCTTCTGTTTGTGGAGTCAGCTCTGGTTTCCTGTTTCTTAAGTGTAGAGCAAACACTCTGGTCTTCTGTTTCTCCATTAGCAATGAGTCCGCCTCTGGGAGTTGAAGGCATGACATAAGCAGGTAAGGCAGTTGAATTTTCATAAGCCTCCTCCAAATTGACTGCAGGAGTGGGATGGTTCTCTTTGAAAGAGGCTACTGTTTTCTTAAAGAGGAAGCAGGGCGCTCACACCTCCAAAGAATAAAGTACGGCTACCTGAAAGAATCCATATCACATGATACTTACAGAAGTCCTTCACAGTATGTACTTGTTTCCTGAATCTCAAACTCATTAGAGTTGTGTTATCAAGACATCAGCCATCAACCATATGAGAAAATGTAATTTCACTAGCTACATTTCCAATAACATGTATTGATAGATTGTGCTTAGACGGTATACAGATATCAACATGCATGGGTATAAATATATGATAAATATATGCCACAGATACTTCTATTGCCAGTTCACAATTGACTATTATGGGTTGTGTAATTAAAAATATATATGTCATCTATATATACATAGAAGGGCTGAAGAGGGGTAGCTCAGAAGTTGAGAGCACTTGGAGCTCTTCCAAAGGACCTTGGTTGATTTTCAGCACTCACATGGCAGATAACGATGTCTTTAACTCTAGTTGCAGGTAATTTGATGCTTTCTTGTGGTCTCTGCAAGCATTGCACACATGTGGTGCACATACATGTATGCAGGCAAAACACTCACATACGAAATCAAAATAACAACAACCATAACCACAAAGATGTAACCCAGAACTCAAAGAAAGGAGAGCAGTAGGCAGATAAGTTGCAAGAAATGCAAGACTTTTGCTGAATTAAGCTCAGCTATCTTTTTGAAAACATCTGGGATGGTGTCTGTATTGAGTAGAACTTTATCTCACAGAGACGGAGAAAACTTATGTTGTGATGTACAAGTCCTGAAGGTGAAAGAACTATAACCTTATTTTAAAATGTGCCCTGCAAATGTCACTTCTGTCTGTGGTGGCAAAGCATAGTTTATCAGAGACTAATATGGTGAACTGTTTACCTCAAGTAATCCTGGGAGCTAAACAAAATCAGGCAGGTACGATAATGGCAACCAGACTTTAACCAATGAGCCAGGCATACCACTCATGAAAAGTTACACACCAAAAGAACATCAGGTTCAAAGGTGAGATGTCTTAATGCATATATCAAAGTCCAGAGAAAAAGATAATGTCCCACAGTGAGGTCACACAGTATCCAAGATGCAGTGAGTAAATCTATGGATTCATGGTTAAATAGCAAACTAAATCAAAATAAACCCCACAAACCGGAAGATGGAACAAGTTCTGTTGCCACAGGTCACAAAAGCTTACAATGTGACTGTGTCTATGGAAGACATCCTGGAGCCTGATTGGAACATGATTAACACCTGTGACTATGAACATATGCCAAGTGATAGTCGAGGAGCTACAGTCTGCCCTGTCACATTCAATCCTCGGGATCTCAAAGTGCTGTAAAACTGTCTTAGACACAGCATCTGCTAAGTTAGAATGCAAAGATCCAAATTAAGGAGGTTTTGCTTCTGTAGTTGTAGCTGAAACATGCCTAGGTAAGTGGGAAAAAAAATAATGGACCAAAAAAAAAAGATAAAAACAAAAAGAAACTATTTTTTAAAGAGTCTATTGTCCCTTCTGCCCTTACCCCATTAATGAAATACAACTAAAAACAGCTGAAGTATAACATGAAGAAAGCATGAACCCTGTGTTTTGGGTCTTCAGAGGTAATTCCTGGGCATTGACATGACAGTTCTGAACAGTTTCGAGAAACTTGAAGCTATCTAAACTGAAAGGAGGTGTGCGCCAGATGGGAGCCTGAAGGAGAAGGGTCCCTAAGGCTGTTCCCTTCTGTAGAGGCTTATTTGAGAATCTTATTCCTTCGTGGGTAAGGTCTGGTGCCTTGGCAGATGGTTTTAACTGAGTTTCACAGATGATGCTATTCTCTAAGTCGAATGTTAAGCCTTAACACTTAGCATTATTTTCCAGCCGTAATCTTCCAGAGCACACAGAGCTGAATGTACACAGTTGAAATGCCTGCCCTGACGTGGAAAATAATGAATAGCATTCACAGAATCATGCACGATCTAAACCATGTTTTGTAGCACCCCTCAGGTGGATTCAAAGTCTTGACCAAGTGCTGTGGACAGAAATATAAGACGGGGCATTCAAGAATATTGTTGTTGTTGTTTTTATTCGGGATTTCCCTCTACAGGGAATGTGGACCTATGAAAACGAACTTGTTAGGATCTTAGGCACTAATAAGTATGGATATGACAGTCCAGAGATGTGTGCTGAGCGGCCCATTCCCTGTGCAACCTCATGTCTTGTTGTATAAAGAGGGAAACATTATCTGAAGGGGATCATGTGAAGGGGAAAGATTAGAAAGCCATAATGCAATTTTACACATAAGGACCACATCAATTTCATAGAACATAAATAAGACACACCCAAGCAGCAAAGCATAAAAGTAACATGACCATCTCTTTCTCTTTCAGAAATTTGTTCTAGCTTCACCACATTTTTTTTCTCTACATTAACCAGTTTATCAGGATTGCCATAATAGAGTAGCGGAGGAGCCTTGGCTATTTAAGTAACAGAATTTTGTTTTCTCAAAGTCTGGGAGTTGGCAGTGTGCTTTCTTCTGTAGCTTCAAGCACTAACTCAAGGGCGCCATCTCCTCTCTAGAGTGTCCTCATGTGTCCTTTCTTTGTGTACATGCCTTCTTACGAGGACACTAGTCAGATTATACTAAGGACCCCACACATGAGCTCATTTAACCCCTGTTACTTCTTTAAAGACCCTCTTTCCAGATAGATTCTGAGTCTATTAATTGTAAAGACTCAAGTTCTGAAATTTGAAACAATGTAATTTGATCCACAATACGGGAAAAGACTTTTTTTTTTTTTTGTAACTTTTTATTGATTCGTTGTGGATTTCATGTCATGGACTCCTAGTCCTACTCCCCTCCTAATCCCTTTATATCCACCCTTCATTCTTGCTACTCCCCCCTAAAGAACACACACACTTTTCTTGCTACTCCCCCCTAAAGAACACACACACACACACACACACACACACACACCATCTCATTGTGGAAGCTATGGTGTGTCACAGTGTGTCACAGTGTACCCTTTTGTCCACACATCTTTATTCCCAAATGTTCATTCCAACAATAATACTGGGTCCTAATCAGGACTCCTCTCAGATATCCTTTTGTTGCCTTGTGTTGTGCAGATCCTGCTGCTTTGGATCTGTAGGATTGGCCCGTTCATATACTCCAGCAGCTCATAGAAGGGGTAGGTGTTGGGGTGGGCCAACTCAAAGCCCTGGATCTGGGTCTGGATGGTAGCTGAGTTTGTCAGCCACCAGCTCTCCCCCACCCACACCACCAGGGAGAGCTCTCCAGCACTGCCCTGTTACCTCACCCAATGACACAGCTTGTGAGGGGCAGGGACAGCTCTCCCATTCTCATACCTTGGGGCCAGCTCAACCATGCTCCTGCCACTAGGGCCAGCTCTACTGTGCTTCCCAGGCAAGGTTCAAGGCCACTTTCCCACTCACTGCAGCTGGTGAGGAGCGGGACAAGCTCTGTATGTCTCAGCTCAGACATGGCCCCAAGTGGCAGCCCAGAACAGGTGCATCTTCATAGCCTCTGGTAGTAAGACACTCACCATCACCCTATCCTTCCACCAACTGCTGGAGGGCCATGGATCCAGACATGCAAGTGCCTGGACCTCACCATGGCTCAGGTAGCATCACCCACTGCTCACATCAAGCTGTTCCTCAGTACCCTAAAGTCTCCAGTTCTGCCTCTCTTCCCATGTACACACCTTTCTGCTTCTCTTTCTCCTCCATCTCTCCACCTCTTACTTGCTCATCTCACTGGCACCTGGGGCTCCCTGAGGAGTCACCTCAGGAGTGCTTTGTCTCACCTATGCCCTGTGGCACCAGGCAGGAGGTTGTCTCAGATGTGCTCTGAGACATGTGCTCAGCTATCGTGACACCTGAAAAGACGTTTTCACTTGCCTCACACTCTGCTCTTTCTTCTCACCCTATCATCTCGTTACTGTCAACAAAATCCTTCCTTGTGTTTAACAATCAACGTTTGAAATTCAGTTTAGTTTAGACTTTAGTAAAGAAGCGCATGCGCACAAGTGTGTTATTTCAGCGAGCTTCCACGTGAGACGTCGGTATTGGTATCCAAACTGGAGTTAATTGTATGTAAGCCAGAGACTGTGAGAGACATAGAGAGGCTTATCTCTTAATGATAGTACAGGTTATTGGTTTGAATATTAACTGTGACAAGCACTGCGTTTTTTTCAAGTTCTCTGTCTAAAGAGCTTCCTGTAATTGACTATTCCAGTAGAGGTGGGAGGAGCCCATGTGACAACAGTGATCAGTTGTCAGATTGAACCACTTGAGCTGGGCCCATGTTATTGAGGCCATAGTGACACAGTGAAAGAGGACCACAACATGGTCAATAAAATTAGCATTAGTGTAGGAGATGTTAGAGAGAAAGAAAAGGAGAGGGGAGTGGGAGGGAGAGAGAGTTGTGCTATGTTATAAATAGCCACACTGGTTACTATGACAGCACAGTCAGAACATTAAAAGGAGACAGTGGCAGTGACAGTGGATCTACATTGATTGACTGAACCATCGGAGCTCAAGGAACTGAGTCAATTCAATACACCACCATTGACTTCTTGCTATCAGCAGTCATTACTCATGAAAACAGAGAGAAGACCAGAACCTGACTCAAAGTGAAAGCTCCCTGAGGAGCTTCACTTTCTATTTGAGAGGCTTCAATTTCTATTTGATGGTCCACAAACATTTGAGTGTGTCCTGGAGTCATGCCAACAGTTCCCTTTCCACCATATTGCATCATGGGAAGAGACATTGTGACATCCCCCATGTCAGGAATGAACTGTCCATGGTAAAAAGCTGTTGATTGCATGGTAGCACATGCCACCCATTGCAGTTGGTTCTGTATGCAGAAGCCAGTTGTAGTCCCAGGCAAGCATTTATTGAGCATTTGAGCCTCCTCTGATCTGACACCTCGAACCCGGGATGAGACTGGGTATCATTATTTCTGACAGCACAGTCCTCTGCTTGGTTTGGCAATCTGAGTTGACACAAATACAGAACTATTTTAATATAGGGGCTATTTGGAAAAAAATATTGTTTAGAGAAAAAAGAACAATTATCTTTAAAAAATCCATAATAAATAAGTTTTAAAGTGGGGGAGTAACCGATTTTAGGAACAGGGGAGACAGCTCAGTTGGTAACGTGTTCATAAAATACTGAACACACGAGCATGAAGACCTGTCACCCAGAATCCATCTAAAGGTAGGGACTGTGCACTCTTATAAGCCCAGTGCTTAACTAAAGAAGATTCCTGGATCTTGCTGGCCAACAAGTCTCACCAAATCAGTGGGCTTCGGGTTCAGTGAAAGACCATGTCTTAAAACCCAAGAGGGAGAAGTGATGAAGTAAGACACCTGGCACTTACTTCTATCCACCTCAACACACATGCATATACCCACACACATGCACACACACAAGCTTGTACATATGCACATAGCCCACATACACAGATAGAATTTTGCTAAGTGTGCTGTGTTTCATATGTATTCTGATACATAGGCTCACCAGTGTCCATAAACACATGTGTGGGCACACATAAACACACACTGTACCTTTCGATTAGCCCTCCCTACCCATACTCCACCCAGTGTTTCCTTTCAAGTAACCTCAGGAAATATCTCAGTTTCTATTGCTGAAGTCATAGCATCTGCAGTGAAATAAGATTATTTTCTATAGAACTGAAGTAACTTCTCGGAACCACAATAAACAGACTTGAATATCCCTGCTACACTCAAGAGCTTTGTTCATCTCATAACAATCTTCTCATTAGACATCTGCTTCTAATGATTTAAAGAAGAGTCTCATGAATATAAATCATTTAGAAACACAGCAATGATGATTGCAGCACGTTAACAATTCATGAAGAAGAAGTTGAAGAAATCAGAAACTCAGATCTATTATTTGGGTTGGGTAAGATATTTTCAGAATTTTATGTACAAGAAAAAAAAACATGGTTATGTATTCACAGATGGGGTCAGTTATCACACAGAGCCAAATGCTGGTGAATAAGAGAAATGAAATTTGCGCAGCCCATAGTTGACTTTGTGATCTAAATACCATGGCCAGAAAGTGGATTATTGCTAAGATGCCCTCTCTGATTAATTACTCTCCCTTATGTAGGCCCACTTATCATCAGAACCAATTCTGTTTAGCAGCTGAGAGGAGTCCATCTTCTCAAATATATGCTATCAAATCACCCTAGTACATAGTACTACACCACACAATTCTATGTGTGTGAGTACTTACAACTTCGCTTAGTTTTCCTAACTCTCCAAACTATATAATGTCTCTGTCCACATTCGATGGACTGGAAGGCTCAGAATTCATTAGCTCAAATTCACGCAGCTCCTGGAAACTCTAGGGCAAGAATCTGGATTAATCATATGATTCTACTCTAGGGCAGAAGTGTTTTACTATTGATACATACAGTACAGTATCAGTGTATACAACATTATTAGGGACTTTTAAATCAACTCTTCACAGATGACAGTCAGACCTCCAGGTGAATCTGTCTTTCTAATTTGGAGGCCGAGTAGAAGGAAAACAGTGAGAGGGTGTAGAGTCTCTGCTGGATTTTCTGACTACCCATATTACTGTCTCTTGGAAGAGGGAATAGATTTGAAGATTTCGTACTATATTTTGTCTGTAGAAATGAAGCAAGGATGGGATATTTTAGGACAGCATTTGGAAGAGCATGAGAACAGAAACAAGGTAACATTAATCATGGCTACACATTTCCTGTCTGACAGGTCCTGCACTAGCCTCTGAGGGCGCTGTGCATTCTCTCTTGCAAGGACTCAGGGTCAGACTGGGATGGACATGAACAAACAGGGCATCATGACAGTCATCCTTGCCCAACGGCATTCTATGAGCATCAAGAGGTGCACCTGTTTCTAGAAAGATGGCTAAGAACATTACATCGAGACTGAGTTGCAGAATTAGAAACAGGTTGTCCAGAGATTGTAGGCAAGAACCCTTGTGGCCACTTCTTTATAAAATTGGAATCAGGAAGGGAGCTATAAAATGCCATTGGGGTTGAGCCTCATGCTCAGAGATTCTGATGGAATGGATATGAGTGTGGGCTGCAGAGTCTGAGTTTAAAAAGTCCCTCTAGGGATTTTAGTATTTGGCCTAATGAGTCTAGGGTGTTAGGTCTCAGTACTTGTTGTGTTTTGATCACATGAAAGTCTTCAAAATTTCCTCTTAGATTTGCAATCAGATTTGTCTGGGATAGTGATATCCTTACTAACTCTAAACTTGCAAATTGTTGCCTGGGTGTTCAGAGTGGTATGTGCAAGATTTAGAAGCATAGGAGATTCCTCCATTTCTCTGTGCTTGGAGCAAAATTAAGCTACCAAAGAAAGAGAGGATTAGATTAGAAATGGGTTTGTCTGCCAAATTATGGTGTTTAGTCTTCAGTTGGTGCATGATGATGCTAAGTCATGGGCTTAAAAATCTGTTCGACAATATAATTTTTTTCAAAAGTCTACAAGATGGAAGGTGTCACCATTTTGTGCTTTCAGGTGGGCACATCTGGGTAAAAGTTTCCCATGAGCAAAAAAGAGAAGTTTCCAGTGTGGCATGGAATACAGGCAATTTTGGTTCAAGCATCTTCCAGAAGAAGGTTTGGAGAAAAGGTTTCACCTCTCTTTTCATACCCATGTCCAATATAATAACCAAATGTATCATTCATCATTATCCACACAACCCCTGTTTGAGGAAAGGTGGTAGATAGTAACGAATTGACTGTCTTGAAAGTTTGCATATGGGGGAAGAGCAGCTGATCTCTGTGGAAACAGTGTGTGATCAGACAGCACAAAGGCAGGGTGAAGCCTGGGGTGTCACAGGAGGTCAACTCAGAAAATGTAGCAAACGTTCTAACCTGTGCCTAGCTCCGAGGAACATTCCTGTCCTCTCTGATGTTTATGCCTGTAATCTTCACCCTTGGTATTTCTCTTGGACGGTTCAGGGGAAGAAGCAGAGATAGGGAGCAGGAAGGGATGTGCAAGGCAGTCAGTCTATCCTTGGTCACTCATTGCTCAAGCTTGGAAAACAGCCCCAAGCATTTCATGACTCAGAAGTTTGGGAAAGGACTAGACTGCCACCGGTGGGAAAATGATGACCTGCCCTCACTCAGCAAACACGTCACAAGAGAAGAGCATGAGGCACACCTGCACATATCCGGTTCACATCCTTCCTGCGTGCGCTGGTTTGGGTGAGCCTCCTGAAATCAGCGTAAATGAACTCAGCATGCCCTGAGTCTTCACATCCCTAAAGCTGCAGCTGAGATGTGGCGACGCGTTGCCACACCACAGCTAGCCCATCTGCTGAACTAGGCCTGTGGAATCTTAAAACTCCTGGCTAGAATACTAATGTTGGTATTTAAGTAGCAAACCCTTTTGATAACTTTCTGAGAAACTGGCAGTATTTCCTTGGGTGGAAATATGCTTTCTTAAAGAAGGGTCACTGTGGCCTTCAGGATGGAAGTCAATGTGTTCTATGGCACCCAGTGGGAATGAAAGACTCTCGGGTCCAGTCCTCCAGAAACCTGGTCTACAGTTTCCACAGAGGGTTAGACACACTAGATACTTGCATTAAGTCGAGGCATGGCTCTTAGATTTTCCTACTTTCGATAAACTCCTTAATTAGGTTAAAAATGAGTAACTCTCCTCTTTATAATAACAAGTATTTATTGAACTTCTTTATGCCATTTACTTTATTTAATTAAATATTTCTAATAATACCGAGGGTGTTATTAGAATTCCAAGGTGTAAGAGCTAGTGCTGAGAAGAATAAAACCTGAGTGATTGCCTCAAGCCAACAAACCAAATTAGCATCAAAACCAGGTTGTGAGTTCACATCTGTCTGGCTTTCCCTTCTAAGTCTTCTATATATAATTGGCTTTTCTCTAGCACTTCAAAGTTTCTTTTCTCCAAGAAAGCAAATCCTTGGTAACCAAGTTCTGAACTGGAATTTAAGTCACATTGTCCTATTCACAGAATCAGCCATCTCTCTCAGTTTGATCTAAGCACTCAGCCCATTCAGTCTCCATCGGGACCTGGGCCGTGCGATGACACTCTGCTTTGACTCAGGCAATGTGATGCAGAGACATCAAGGCACTGCCCCTGCTCTCAGGGTTTATTCATTTGTCAAACGTCAGAAGCCTGCGTGGATAATAAACACCGAGAAGACAAAATAATGGGTGATGATAGGAAGGGATTGGGGTGAAAGAAAGAAAGAAAGAAAGAAAGAAAGAAAGAAAGAAAGAAAGAAAGAAATTGAGTATCTGGTGACTAATCTGTGCCATATGAGTTGACAAAATGATCATAAGAAGAAAACAGAATGTGAAGAGAAGTAGGACACAGGCATTCAGGCAGAGGGAATGGCGTGTGCAAAGGCGCAGTGGTTTGGAATACGCACGCTAATTGCGTACCTGCTGCTTTCTCCCCTGCATGGTTATTCCCCACTGTGGTAGAATGCCCAGATCACTACAGGATGAGATGAGAGAGGTCTCATCTATGAAATATGGAGATGTGGTTACCCATCTAAAAGGATGCTGCATAGTTTCCTCTCATGGCTTTGTAGACATTCTTATAAATAAAATCCTGACTGGACACTCGCCCCACGTGCCAGCCAGTAAGAACATGCCTGCTCATGCTTGAGTTACCCGGAGAATGTGACATTTCCCGAGAGCCACTCGATAAACAGAAACAAGTCGAGGGGTGACCTATTCAATATCCAGTAGGTTTTGCTCTTGCAAATATGTTCAGTTACTTGATGAAGCAGGAGGGCTGTTGAGTAAAATTACATTTAAGTAGAACCTGGGGGAAAACGATAGACAACAGATACAGATCAATGACTCTCAGCTTGCCCAGTGCTGTGACCCTTTAATACAGTTATTCATCTTATGTTAACTCCTAACCGTAGAGTTATTCTTGTTGCTACTTCATAACTGGAATTTTGCTACTGTTATGAATTGTAATGTAAATATCTGTGTTTTTCAAAAGTCATAGGTGAGCACTGTGAAAGGGTCATGTGACCTCCAAGGGGGTGTGACCAGCAGGTTGAAAACCATTGATATAGATGATAGATAGATAGATAGATAGATAGATAGATAGATAGATGGACGGACGGACAGATGGAGACATAGATTACATGCTAGCACAGTGACCCAAGTGACATTATCTCTCTTCCCTTGAGGAAGTTGAGGACCAGATTACAAGTGTCTTGCCAGGTTCCATTGTTAGTATACATTCTAAATCTGTACTATATACCCTGCATAAGACAAGTTTGTTGTCAAGTACGGCCATTCTGAGCAGTATGGCAGTGACCTTCAGAGACACAGTTCTCTGCAAACAATGCGACCTGATCCTCCCTGCTTATATCTTTCCCTGCCCTCTGTAGGAATACTTTCTTGAATCTTGTCTTGAAACGGGAAAACAGGCACCTTCCCCTGTCTCTTGGCCTTCCGCTCTACACTGAGGAGTCACACGTCAAAGTCTTGTCCTGTGATGTTCCATGTGCCGCTTAATGTACGTATGTGGTGTCACTACTGTGTTTTCACGTCACTGTTGGCTGCATATCTGTTCTAAGACTTCAGGAGGGTGAAGAACGTGGGAACCCTGGTTGAGAATTCTTCATAGGCATCCACAGCTCTGTCTGGCACATAGTGACCTTGCAGCAATGCAGTGGTGAAATAAATAAAGCAAATGCTGCTTTGGAAAGCTGTTAAAACTCATAAACTTATAGGGAAGACATTTTCAACCTGGATTAAACTTGTCTGTATATAACCTTAAGAAATAATAGTCTTCGGTCAACGAGACGGTTCAGTGAGGAATGGCACTTGCCAACAAGCCTCACAACATGAGTTTTCATCCCCAGAATCTATATGATGGGAGAAGATAACTGATGTCCGTAGTTGGCCTCTGACCTCCACACACCCACTATAGCAATACACCCTCATAACTCACACATACACACATAAATTAATGAACATAGTTCAGTTTTTTTTTAAGTATTAACCGCTGCTTGCTCATTTCCTAAATAATACGTGGAATTTTTAATATCCAGTATTTTGGTATGTGGCAGTGTTTTAAAGCAGAGCATTAAATGAGAGGATTAAGTTAAAATGAAACCACTAGGATGAAGTCTAATCGAGTAGAGTTACTTACGCTAGCCGGCTTTTTGCTACTGCAACAAAATGCCTAAGGTAATGACTAAAGAGAAGGTTTGTTTTAGCTTATGGTTTAAGAAGTTGCAGTTCAAATGGATGCAGAAACTGTGGTACATTTACACAATGGAATACCACTCAGCAATTAAAAACAAGGAAATCATGAAATTTGCAGGCAAATGATAGAACCTAGAAAAGATCATCCTGAGTGAGGTATCCCAGAAGCAGAAAGACACTCACGGTATATACTCACTTATAAGTGGATACTAGACTTATAAGATAGGATAAACATACTAAAATCTGTACATCTAAAAAAGCTAAACAGAAGGAGGACCCAGGTAAGATGATCAATCCTTACTTAGAAAAACAAATGGGCCTCCAAAAGACTCTACATAGCAGTGTATCAAAGCAGATGCTGAGACTCATGGCCAAACTTTGGAGAGAGTGCAGGGAATCGTATGAAAGAAAAGAGAGTTAGTAAGACCTGAAGAGAACAGGAGCTCCACATGGACCAAATACATCTGGGCGCAAGGGCTTGTCTGAGACTGATTCTCCAACCAAGGACCATGCATGGATATAACCTAGAACCCCTGTTCGGACACAGCCCATGGCAGCTCAGTATCCAAGTGGGTTCCCTAGTAAGGGGAACAGGAACTGTCTCTGGCATGAACTCTGTGGCTAGCTCTTTGACTTCCCCACCCCGTGTGGGAGGAGCAGCCCATCTAAGCCACAGAGGAGGACATTGCAGCCAGTCCTGATGACACCTGATAGGGTCAGATGGAAGAGGAGGACCTCCCCTATCACTGAACTTAGAGAGGGGCAGGGAGGACCTGAGGGAGGGAAGTTGCGATTGGAAGGGAATGAGGGAACAGGCTACAGCTGGGATACAAATTAAATAAACTGTAATTAATATAAAAAATAAAATTTTAATAAAAAATTTATAAAAAAAAAGTTGCAGTTCTAGGTCAGGAAGCCTTGCTACTGTAGGTCCTATGGCACACCTGTAATGAAAGTTTTAAAAACTCAGACATGTTATGTAAATATGTTTCTGTTTTAATCCCAAGTGTGGGATTTTAGTTTGGGCTTAAATTTGTCTACAGCTGACAATTGCCTCCTGCAGAGCATTGTCTTTGCCAGTTAGTAATGGCCTGCCTCAAGGGGTGTGGCCTAGGGACTCTGAAAAAGATAAATAAGAGAGCCTAGAGAGAGAAAGTGTGGCATGTGGCAGTTCGGAGAGATCAGAGACAGCTGATGTGACAGCTTGGAGGAGACAGAGAGGAGGAGACTACTTGCTGTGTTTGCTGTTAACTGAGATTGGCGTAGTCCCAAAAGAACCCATCGACCCTAAACAGCCAGGAGAAGTAAAGATGTCTGCACCCCCTCTCCCTACTAACCTTCAACTCTTATCTAGGGTTAAAGAGTTGGTGGAAAGGAGGGAGAGGTTTAAATATCCCAAATAAAATAGAGTTTAAAAACAAGCTCAGCACACACCATCGTAGCAGGGTGTATAAGACAGAGAAGCTGTTAAAGAGGGCAACACAGCTGGGCACCAAGCCTTTACGACATGGACCTTTGGGGAGCATTTCAGATCATGCAAGGGCTTAAAAAGGAAAGCGGAAACTGGACACAGAAAGATACAGAGAGAAACCACGTCTAAACACAGGGCGAAGGCACCTGCAAGTTAAAGACTACATCAGAAGATAAGCTACCAAAGCTTTGGTCTTAGACTTAGAGCCTACAATATTGCGAACAACAACAACAAAAAATCAAAGTTTTAATTCATTATTATTGAGTGTGTGTGTGTGTTCAACTGTGTGTCTGAGTGTGTGCTTGTGCGTGTTTGCTTGCATGTCCCATGGTGCTTATATGGAGGGAGATCAGAGGACAGCTCTCAGGACCTGGGTTTCCACTTCCACCTTTGCCTGAGCAGTGAGTATCAAACTCACATTGACAACCACTTTAACTTGCTGAGCCTTCTCAGTGGTCACCCAGTTGTGATACTCTTTCAGAATAACAGTAAACTGATGCATCTCTCCAAGCTGTATTTCTTTATCTCTAGAGGAATTGAATGAGGCTACATGATAAAGGCAGATAATATAACAGTATGAGCATGTGGACCACTCTAGGGTGCCAACAAATTGTGACTTTCTTCCTAGAATCTCTTTATTATTGTTATTATTATTATTATTGTTGTTATTACTATTACTATTAATTTGAGACAGAGTTTCTTTGTATTGTGGACTCGCTTTGTAAACCAGGCTGGCCTTGAACTCACAGTGATCCACTTGCCTCTGCCTCTCGTCCACCGCGCCCAGCCTCTTTCATATTGTAAAGTTAGAAATATCAAAATCATGGCAAGCTGCCAATAGAGAGAAATTTAATATTATCCACACCCACATAAAATTTTGAAGTAAAAGGCCTATTTTAACGTTCAAGAATGTCATGTGAATTAGTGCTTAAAAGTGAATTGGTAAACATAGTATGTACATCGATCCCCATTTCTTCATAGGCAATTCCCTTCAAACTCTGTAATTCACTAAAAGCAGAAGGAACACAGAATCACTTCACCCACAGCATGCATTTAACTGTGAACCAAACGACTCGTCTCTATGAAGAACACATTGTTAATTCGTTCGTGAATTAGGCTTTGGTCTGTCTCATGTTCTTCCTCGCAAACTAGAATCCTGTTCCATAGATGTTTTACAAGAACTCTGTACAAACAATTGCAGAGAAGGGGGGAAGCCCCAGCCTCCTTCTTCCTGGGAGATCTTCCTGCTTCTCGAAGGTGTGCTTTGTCTGATGCCACACTGCCACCTCCAGAATTTACATCTTGCACTTCCTGTTGATGCTGTCTGCAGGATAGAAACACACACACACACACACACACACACACACACAGACACACTCACACGTCAGCGGAAGGAAACACAGTTTGGAAAGGCTCCTTAATTTATGGAAAACATGGGCAGTTATTATTAACTTTTATCTTTACCATCATACCAGGCTATTCCCATAGGGCAGTTTCTGTCTGAGAATATAAACACCTAACTATCTACTGTCCTTCTAGACACACCTCCAGCTTTAACAGCTTTGTTTACCGGATCCCTAGCTGTCTATCACTGAGGAGAATCTGTATCTCCCAAGTCTGACAGGACTTGCATCACCTGCAAGGGAAGATGATTAGATGCAACTCATGCGTCATGAAATCCGTCCCCAAATAGCCTTTTCTTAACGATGGGCTGGAAGAGAGGAAATGCATGTGTTTATTTCTCTTGAAAACTTATAAAAAAAAAAAAACACTTTAATGCAGTGTACACAGCCAAGCTGCTGTTTCCGTTCAGCACAAGCTAAACTTAGCTTCAGCACACCAAAGGAATGCAGGAAGCGTAATTTTATACATCTATAACATTCCCTTATCTTACATGGAGGCTTGTAGACATCCTTAATGGCTTAAACATGTTAAATGGGGGAAATTAAACTGTCACTTCTAAAAAGCAGGTAACAAATCTGTTCTCACTTACTTCTTTTGTATGGCTTGACATGTTAGCATCAGATTATTAGAAATAGATTTTCTTGTTTTCTTTGCTTGTATTGCATTACTACACTAATTACTATTGTTATACGGCTTTTTGGTGATAATATATTAATTTTAAACATGGACTCTTGTCCTGAAATAGTTCAGAGTTGTTGTCCATCAAACAAACGAATTGGACACTCCTCTCTGCCCCATGGCCTCACGTGTCGCTATGCAAGCACACAACTTTCTAACCACTTGTCCTCATCTGGCCTGTGATGGCCTTAAACCCACAGTGTGCTGTCAGCTTGCTCAAGATGCTCATGCCTAGGCACAATGTGAAGAGTCTCTAGGAGCCCATCAGAATAAGTTCAGTTCTGAACCCCTGGGTCTTATCAAGAACCTGAAATGTTGAGAGGCGATTTTCTTCTTTTCTGGGCCCAGTCTTAAATTAAGGAGACACACAAGTCTATAAACATGTTATTTCTTCCCCTGTTAAGCGACTGTTTAAATCTTATAAGAAAGTCACTATTGTTAAATTAGGAAGGTCACATTACACAGCCTTTAACCTTTGGGAGAACCATTTGTGCTGCGGCCAGGTTCCCTATCCAGAATGCTGAGACACCAATCACATTGCCCTTTTCTGCAAAGCCACACACCAGGAAATCCTAGAGCTCACATATCTAGGGGAAGATATGT
Organism: Meriones unguiculatus; assembly: GCF_030254825.1. Lineage (NCBI taxonomy): Eukaryota > Metazoa > Chordata > Mammalia > Rodentia > Muridae > Meriones > Meriones unguiculatus. Next base: position 85,199,179 of record NC_083354.1, read on the forward strand.
GACCTTAGAACCCTCTTCTTCAGCATCCAACCCCAAGTGGGTTTCTTGGTTAGAGCTGCACCACAGAGGGTAAAGAGTTGTAACTCAACGGCTTCTCTGTTGTACTTACACACCCTCCAGGTCAATCCATTTATGCATACCCCAAGTTCTTCTTTCCATTAATTGAAAAAAAAGACTTTTAGGTTAACATATTTTAAAAAATGGGCTTTCTTGTGACATTTTCATACATATATAATGATTATTCTTTGTTCTTATTCTGAGTAAGGCCCTGGAGAATCTGACCCATAGATAAGAGAAACAGACACACACATACACACACGGGGGTGGGGAGGGGGCGGAGAGAGAGAATACGTAAGTGTAAAGGGAAGAAAACATGGGAAGGCCCCTTAATGGAAAACATGCGTTGTTGTTGTGAACTTTGTATCATCGTGTGGGAATATTCCCAAAGGGCAGTTTCTCTCTGATCTTTAGTATATCTGTCCTGCCCCATGCTACCCTCTTACAGGAAAGGGCTAGAAAATACCAAGTCTCCCAGGTTTTAAGTAACACTGACTGTAACCCCCCTCTCCTACTCTATCCCCTGTCCTCTGCCCAACCTTTTGTCCTAGGACACTGTCTCTAGGGGAGAATACTGAGGAAAATTTCCAGGGTGGGTCTTGAGAGCATACATTCATTAGAATAGTGCTGATAATGAAATTAAGGTCTAGAAAACCATGAAGCAGAGAGTGAGCTGAGAGTGTGGTTAGGCTAGGAATGCTCTACTTCCTCCTCGAGTGGTGAACTTCCTCCAGCCATGCCCAATGTGGAGAGCTACTTTTCAAATTCCTGAGCCTGCTGGGGACTCTTCTCATTCAAACCATCACATCTCTATTTCAGATGCCAACTGTAACTTGCTAAAAACCTCCATAACCACTCAGAGTAAGAAGAATTCGTTTCTTAACTAGTAAGGACATTTCTTAATCTCTTTGAAATTTAGTTTTTTCACCCTTAAGCTAAAAAGGAAAAAAAAAAAAAAAACATTTGAATATAAACTTTTTTTTCTTTAGGAAATGGCATATATCTAAAAATTGTGTGCATGTGTTTTTATGGGTTTCAAGATAACCCGAAGTTCATTTAGAATATTCTAGAGAATAAAGGTCTACCTATCTTTTCATTAGAATGAGATAAATGCTTTCCTTCACAGAGTTTTCCTGAAAATAGCTGCTTAGTTGCAGCATTCTCTGACCAGAATCTCTGATTCTCCATATTAATATTTTAACTTACTATTTTGTAAATGTGGCACCATTTTTTTCCTATCAGATTTATCTTGGTTGCCTGCTAAAAACATCAAGGAATTGTTATCTAGAATTCAGGCCCAGAAGAAGTAGGAAAAGTCTAGGAAAACATATACTATAAAATTATAATCCCACCTCATTCTTAGGTAAACTTGAAAAAAAAAACAAAACATTTTTAGGCTAGGTTCTTTATTGCAGGCAATATCTATTTGCTTGTTTTTAGACACTTTTTGTTCTGCTCATTTCAAGTCATTTACTCATTTTAAGTCATTCTGCTCATTTCAATAAACCTTTGTCACCATTTTGCACAACTCGTTTGAAAGATTCCTTTCAGTGTACAAGCAGTGTACATCATACTTACACTGTGAGAAAGAAATTATCTGAATCTAATGTTCTCAAGAGAGCAAATAGTAAAAAAAATAAATAAATAAAAATTAATTAATTAATTAATTAATTAATTAATTTAAAAAATGTGTTTCTTCAGGTTTGTGCACCATAGCCCATGTGTTGTAGTTATTGGGTCCCTCGGGAATGTTCAAAGCACAACAGGAAGTGAAGGCAAACAGGAAAATGAACGTTTACTAAAGCCAGGCAAAGGATTGGAAATGTAGCCAGCCAGCCAAGCCATTTGTTACAGGGCAGAGAGCTACAAATAGTTCAATTGTTTTCATGCCCATTCTGCTTTAACTGCAAAAGAACCTGTCAAAGTGCATAAAGCTACTAACTTACTAGAAAGTCTGCCCAGTATGCTTCAGAGACTCTTCCAAAGTTTGTCAATATTAAATAATTTATTGTCTGTTTCTCAAGAAAAAAAAAGTATATTCCTCTCTGGCTTTATCTGTTTTTGAAATGTGGAAGCTTATGGATTGCACGGAGTTTGTAAGGGATACAACGCAGTTAAGCTATGTTCTTCCCAGCTTCTTTTGTTTGTTTATAATTTATTTTTTTATTAATTACAGTTTATTCACTTTGTATCCCAGCTGTAACCTGCTCCCTCATCCCCTTCCAATCCCATCTTCCTTCTCTCTTCTTCTCCTATGCCCTTTCTCCAGTCCACTGATAGGAGAGGTCCTCCTCCCCTTCCATTTGACCCTAGTCTATCAGGACTGGCTGCATTGTCTTCCTCTGTGGCCTGGTAAGACTGCTTTCCCCTCAGGGGGAGGTGATCAAAGAGCCAGCCTCTAAGTTTCATGTCCAAGACAGTCCTTGTTACCATTACTAGGGAACCCTCTTGGACACTGAGCCACCATGGGCTACATCTGTGCAGGGGTTCTAGGTTATCTCCATGCATGGTCCTTGTTTGGAGAATCAGTCTCAGAAAAGGATAATCATACTAAAATCTGTACACCTAAAGAAGCTAATCAAGAAGGAGGATACTGGGTAAGATGCTCAATCCACATTCAGAAAGGCAAATGGGATGGACATCAGAAGAGGGAAACAGGGAACAGGACAGGACCCTACCAAAGAGGACCTCTGAAAGACTCTACCCATTAAGGTAACAAGCAGATGCTTGTTACCTTAATGCTTATTACCTTAAGCAGATGCTGAGACTCATAGCCAAACTTTGGGCAGAGTACAGGGAACCTTATGAAAGAAGGGGGGGGGACAGAAAGACTGGAGGGGACAGGAGCTCCACAAGGAGAGCAACAGAATCAAAAAATCTGGGCACAAGGGTCTTCCCTGTTTCTTTAGGCTCCTGCTGAGAAGAAAGAGTAGGCAGCCCCTGAGAGGCAGATGTGAAGGCATGTAGCTGAAATCAGAAGGTGAGGCAGAAGGGTCTTGCATTCTAAACCAACCTTGGCTACATGACAATTTTAAGATCACCCCAGGCTGTAGAGTGAGATTATGTCTCAAAACAAACTAACTAAAACGTACAAAGAGTTTCCAATTACCCTACATAGAAAAAGAGAGCTGTCAGCAAACCGTTAAAGTTCGTATTCTCTGACAACTAGAAAAATCCTAGACCTAACCCAAAGGGGAGAAGACTGCACCCTGTACCAAACAGAGAGAAACTCCGGTGCCTTAAGGGCAAAGCAGTGATTGCTGTGCTGTCCTATAAGCGTCTTTAAGGCCCTGACTTGTTTTAATTGCTCAGTAAGTAGCTGCAGTTAATGGCAACTCTGGCTAAGCTTCAGCAGGCTTGAAGAGTCCTTCCAAACACTTGGAAGATTTTCTACTCCGAGAGAAACAACATAAAGCCCAGGGGTAAACACGGGATCGTTTTTTTCTAAAGTGACACTGAAGCTACTGCTGGAGCGACGTCCGACTAGGGTTCCGTGCCATTAGAAACACAAGAATGAGCCCTATGGCCAGAAATCGTCCTCTGTGTCGCTGGAGACTGTTGATCTAAAGAGGGTTCTGTTTACTTTGTCTCTTTTTCTTTCACAAAGACAGGACCGTGGAGAGGTACATGCTCAGGAAAATATGCATCCCCGCACTCAACGCCGCAACCACGCTAGGAGGAGTTCCTACTCCAGAAGAGAGCTAAAGTTCAAGCAGGTCACACGAAAAATAAATATAAAGCACCAAAAGGAGATTGTTCTGTGCTTGGAGTGAATTACTTCCCTTTGGCACACGGACTGCCTTCTTGAGAAGTTCATTTTGGCTACAGCGCGGAGCAGTGGCTGCAAGCATGTCTGCAGATAGTGAGGTACTGGACAGTTCTGAAAGGAACCCAAAATTATTAACGAGGGCCTTATTTCTGGCATAGGACTACTTCCCGCCTTGATTCTGCTGTGTTTTCATGTTTCTCCATATAGCATTGACGTATACTCCTTAATAGCCTATGAAACGAAGTTTCTTATATACAGTGAGAAACAAGTTGCAACAGTCTTAACAAAAATTAATAAAATTTAAAGGAGGGTATCCAATACATTCTTCACAGAAATAGAAAAAAAATATCCTAAAATTCCTGTGAAATCAAAAAAGATCTCAAATGGTCAAAGCATTCCTGAGAACCATGATGGAGGGAGTACCATTCCAGATCTCAGGAGAGATTAGAGAGCCTTAGTAAAAAGAGCAACACAGCTCTGGAACAAACGCAGGCTAGTGGGGTAAAATAGAAGACTCAAACTTTTGTGTAATTCTTGCCGCCATCTGCTATTTTACAAAGTAGTCAAAACCACAGCAGAGAAAACAGTGTCTTCAGCGAACAACGCAAGGAAAACTGTACATCCATATATGAACAAATGAAATTCGACCAGTATTAATCACTCTGCACAAGGATGAACCCCAAATGGATCAAAGACCTCAGTGTGAATGTTGAAACTGATAGACGCATACGCAGGAAGTTCCCTACAAGGTATAGATGTAGGCAAAGAGTTTCTTAATAGGACTCCATTTGCTCAGGAATTAAGGCCAACTATTGACAACTAGAACCCCACAAAACTTTTTAGCACAGCTAAGGAAACATTCAGTCTAATGAAGAAGAAACCCACAGAGCAAGAGAGAATCTTTGTCAGCTATACACCTGTCAGTCAAGAGCTCAAGTGATCCAATTAAAAATGGGGTGTGACTCTGAACAGAGTTTTTGATAAAAGGAATAAAAATGCTTAAGGCTTTCAGAAGAGGAGGCAGAAAGATTGTAAATGCCAGAGAACCAGAAAGTTTCCTATGAGGTTGTGTCTCCTGGACATGGCTGCTTATATTAAACCACAACAATGACAATGTCAGCAGGGATGCTACAAGACCTGAAGAATAACAATATCGATAGACATGCTAAAGTGGAAGGGAGAAAATTTTACAGGGCTCTACCCCTAGAAAAAGAAGACAACTGATCACTGATGAAATAATTAGCCTTTCCCAGGGATGAGTTCTTGATTGGTTATCCAATACAGAGTGATCTTCCTTGGAATCATATGTACACAAGCAATAAAAATTGACTCAGCTGATTGTATTTATATATTTGTACATCTAGGTATGACTATCATCTATTTATCTATCTATCTGCCTATCTATTTATCTGTCTGTCTGTCTGTTTATTATTTATCTATGTCTCTATCATCTATCCATCTATTTATCTACCATCTATCTATGTAACCATAATAATTAGAGAAAAAGAGGCCATCAGCTTGAGATGGAATGGGGGAGGGCATGGGAAAGGTTGGAGGGAGGACAAAGAAGGCAGGAAGAGATGAAATTATATTTAATTAGCAAATATATTAAATAACAAAATAAAATGCAACAGGAAATATACCCAGAATTGAGCCAGGAGTAAACACTGACAATCTATAAGGTAAAGCTGAAGTTTACTGTTAACATCCCTGGAGTATGGTTTACTGTAAATGTTTACTTCACAGAGGTTATGCTTACCACTTTGCTTTATAACGATCTCATTCCAGATAAAGTTGTCAAAACTGATTTAGCTTTGAGATAGATATCTATGGTATAGTTTTATATACAATTAAAAAAATAACAAACCCTGGAGTTTCTGTTCTCTCAGACTGGGAAGACAAAGTGAAAAAATATCCAGAGAGCAGAGTTCAGGAAACCTGCTGGAAACGAGAAACTTCATAGTATATTACTGTAAAGTGAACTTTCATTCACCGGTTTCAATCGTCATCTAGGAGGCTTACTGCTTCCTTCTGCTAATCTAGGCCTGGAAGCTTCTAGCCTCTGTACAGTCTAACCCAGGCCTAGAATGTATTCAGCCTCTGAGACCTACTGCTTAAAAAACTCACCCTTTCTTGTTCCTTCTGAACTCAAAGCTAGCTGGTTCAAGTCAGCTGTTGTGGCTCAGACTTCTCTCCCCGCTAACTTATTCAGTCTGGCTTTTCTCTCAGTCTCTGAATTGCTCTTCTTGGCCTAAAACTAATTCCAGCAATCTTTTCTAATCTTCTGACTCATTCCCGTTCTCTGGCTCATTCTTTCTTCACCTGTGTCTAGCTTGTTCTCTCATTCAACCTCTCTGTAAAACTCTCCTGAAAAACTGCCAAACCGTCTCTGCACTGCCCCTCAAGCAGCTTGTCTTTCCTCTCTCTTCTCACAAGAACTGAGCATATCCTAGTCTGTCAAATCTTCTCTGATTCATCACTTTCTTTTTTCTGCCACTCAATTAGACATAGCTTTCAAATATGGGTTCATCCTTCTACAAACTAACTTTACCTTGATTGTTTGGGATTAAAGGCATGTACCACCACTCCTGGACCTACGCTTTTCTTTACCTGAACCTTGCTCTATAGCAGGCTGGCCTTGAACTCAGATCCGCTTGCCTCTATCTCCTAGATTAAAGGCATATTTGTAGTCTAGTCAGGTCACACAGACCTAGAAGGTCTTTGGATGTGATCTTTTGCCAGAGCAGCCATGTTCTGAATTAAAATTCCTCTACATATTACACTCTTTTCTCTCTCTCTCTCTCTGAATCTGTGAATGTCACCTTCATTTCAGGACCTGACATGTTTCACAGGAGGCTCATTGGAGAGTTCAGACTCTGATAATATAACAGACAAATACCCTGACAAATAATAATCTTGTGTTGCAAGACACTCTTGCCTATCACATTCCAGTGGAAACCTGCCCATGATAATGAATTCAGAGAGGATGAGGAACTGGAAAGTTGCCTTCTGATTCATGACTCCATGCCAGCTGTACTTAGGATAATGGATCCAGGCTGGTTCCCCCTTGGGAAAATGTGTGTTTGGGGAAGGAAGATGCCTGGACAGCATATAGACAGAGGTTTCCTGTGCTGCCAGGAGCAATTTGTGACTCAATGAGTATGTTTACAGGCACATTAGAAGTCCTTCATCATTTCAGAAATCAATGAGGCAATTTCCAAAGGAAGTCGATGTTTGGTGGCTATCAGTTAACACTAATTATTTATCATAAGGAAAAAATAATTATTTCATTTGAGAAAACCTGTAACTGAGCAGCTTAACAGGAGGGAAACCCTAACTTGTAAACATTGAATACAAAGTCTGGTGAAAGCAGATGTTGCTTAAAGCAAAAGACAAAGTGTGTTCACTAGTTAAACATCTTAAAAGGCTATGAGAACTCTCATTTTCTGACCGTGACTGATGCAGGAAGTTGCCATTCGCCAAGGACTCATTGCTACCTTGCCGGATGCTTGCTAACTACTCTACACATTTTTGCCCTTCCATCCTGATACCACAAAGAGGGTAACAGGACTCTGAAAGAGATGGTAAGTAATTATTAAAGAGATATAATGGTTTGCCCAAGACAGGGGATGCTAAAAGGGGGTTAATGGGATGATGATCCCAAATCTATGTCACTCTAAAGCTATGCTTTTTGACCCCCTCAGAATAACACAACTATATTCAAGTTATTTGATAACATCTGAAAGAGATTTATTTGATCTTACAGAGTCATTTCACTCTGCATTACAATATACAGCCATATATATGCGTATCCAAATTACCAGTTCATCGCTTCAGCAGTTACAAGTCTGTTGCTAACCTACATCAAACCCTTACTAAGCACATAGAACCTATGAGTTAAAAACTAAAGCCTCTCTTCTCAGTGAGTTTGGCAGAGAGATAAAACAAGCATCTTTTATATTGCAGCATGTGCAATGATAAAAGAATCTTATGAAAGAAGAGGGAGATAGAAAGACATGGAGAGGACAGGAGCTCCACAAGGAGAGAAACAGAATCAAAAAATCTGGACATAGGGATCTTTTCTGAGACTGATACTCTAACCAAGGATCATGCATGGAGGGCAGCTCAGTCTCCAAGTGGGTACCCTAGTAAGGGGAACAGAGGCTATCTCTGAAATGAACTCAGTGGCTAGCTCTTTGATCACCTCCCTCTGAAGGGGGAACAGCCTTACCAGGCCACAGATAAGACAATGCAGCCAAGTCATGATGAGCCTCACAGCTAGGGTCAGGTGGAGGAGGAGGAGGAGGAGGACCTCCCTTATCAGTGGACTAGTGGAGGTGCAGGCATGGAAGGAGGAGAGGGATGGTGAGATAGGAAGGGGTTGAGGGAAGGAGCTACCATTGGAATACAAAGTGAAATAATTGTAATTAAAAAAAAAGGTATTGTGAGCAAGGGGGAAAAAATGTACACGCTCATAAAAGCGTCCCAGCAGTGTGGAGTCTCTAGACACGGCTCTGCTCTGCAAAACATCGCCACAGTTGTCAAATTACCAGCTATTTTTCCAAAGCTACCAACCTCAATTCAAGTTGCAGATAACAGCAGGACTGTCTATCTGGATGTCTGTAGAGTGCACAGGAAAGGGTGTATTTCTGGACAAGGGAAATCTCCTTCTCCCAAATGTAGAACCTCAAGGAAACTGTTCTGAATTTAGAAATCAATTTCAACCTTCAGTGTTTGTGAAGTGGGTGGGTTGAGGTGGAGCATAAGCTCGGAGCAGCTACGTATACCACATTCTCTTTTTTTCAATTGTCTTGGCAATTCTAAGTTGGGTACAAAAAGACTCGCATACCATAATCTTCCATTGTTTGCCCATGATTATTGTTTACACACAATAGACTGAGTTTCTTTGGTTGGTAAAATGTGAGTTTCTCTTTTAAATTAAAGCTTTCAATATAATAGAAGTGGTTTTCAAAAGCTGCAGTGTTCATTCTTTGAAAACGCACATTGAATAGTTTCTGTACCAGCTTTCTCTGTGTTTCCTTCTGACTAAAATAGAAGCATGTCTTATAAATATAAGACATGAAAAATAGACAAGAAACATAAGGACCAAGTTCAAGTTACAGGCAGCAAAGCCATGCTGGGAAGCATGACATAATGATTGTTAGATTTCATCAAAACATGCATTAAAGCAAGTTCATATTTTACATCATTCCCCTTGTTTTCAGTTGCTGTGATAGATAACACAACACAAGGCAGTCTGGGAAAGGAAAGGCTTTCTTTGGCTTGCACTTCAATGTCACAGTCTACCATTGAAGGAAGTCAGGGCAGGGACTCAAGACAGGAGAATGGAACTAAAGAGACCACAAAGAACACTGCTTTCTGGCTTGCTCAGTCTTCTGTTTTTTACAACCCAAAACCACCTGCCCCAGAGTAGCATTACAAAGTAGGCTAGGCCCCCCACATCAACCATTGGTCAATATAAAGCCTTCACAGACTCTTCTGAATTGATGTCCCTCCTCTCTTCCCAGAAGAATTTAGCTTGTGTAAAGTTGACAAAAACTAACTAGCAAAGCTATTTTATGAAATGAATCAAGTGAGTTTTTCTTTCTTGTTTTCCAGTTGAGGAGCTAGTCTCTTAGTTACCTAATAAGGGAAGCAGGAGCTTTCTCTGGCATGAATTCAGTGGCAGGGTTTCTGATCCCCTCCCCCTGGGGGGTGTAGCCTTGCCAGGCCACAGTCCTGATAAGACCTGATAGGCTAGGGTCAGGTAGAAGAGGAGGAGGACCTCATCTATCAGTGGACTAGGGGAGGGGCATAGGGGGAGAAGAAAGAGGGAGAGGGAGATTGGGAGGGGATGAGGAAGGATACAAATTTAATAAGTTGTAATAATTGATAAAAAAACTAAAATTACAAAAAGAGGCCAAAACTTCTCAGGAGCCTATGTAGTTAATATAAAGAATTCTGAACTTAGCTTTTCTAGAGTCGAAGTTCATTGCTCATCACTGTGTGGCTGGAAAATTGTCGGAAGAAATATGTGGAAGCTTTCTAAATTAAAAATAATTTCTTGTCATGATAATTAAGTAAGCTCTCAGGGAAACAATTTATATTTTATCTGATTTACTTATTTTATTTATTTTTTAATGCTATGTCATTATCCTGGAAACAATAACAAGAATTTCCCCAGTGAAATATATTGTAACTCACCCTTAATCTCCATAAATAACATGAATATAGCCTGAGATAAAAATTATAAAGTGAACATTGCTCCCCATTTTGAGGCGTTTAGGCAGCTGAAAGGATAAAAAAACATATATGATTTCAAAGGAGTTATTTGGGCTCTTTCTTTCCTTATTTTTTCCTTTCTCTCTCTCTGTGTGTGTGTGTGTGTGTGTGTGTGTGTGTGTGTGTGTGTGATGAATGTACATGATTATAGGCAGAACACCCAGAATGGGTGTTCAAACATATTTACTTTTAGGCATGTAGAGGCAATATGTCGTGTGTTTTTGTCCATTGTTCTCTAGCTTACTTTTTTGAGAAAAGGTCCCTCATTGAAGGTGGAGTTCATTTATTGGCTATATTGCCTCCCCAGTAAGCTGTGGGGTTCCGACTATCTTCATTCCCAGTGCTAGGATTAGACACCTGCCACTGACCCTAACATGTGTTCAGTATCTGAACTCGGGTCCTCATGCTTGTGTGTGACCTACCCTTTGCTAACTGAGCCTCGAAGTTTACAACTGTATTTGTTTATCTGAAATATACTTTACTTCACAAATGCCTTTAGAGTCACCTGGTCTTACGGCTGATTTTGCTGTATTGCAGTTTCTAAAATGTAGTCAGAAACCACACAGCACACACAGGCAATATTGACACTTGCTATGATGACCTAGCTTATAATTAAAATGCTGGATTAGGAGGCTCTATAATCAAGCTCCTGACAGAACTAGACAGGTGGAGCTGACAGTTTCTTCTTTGCAGGAATGAGCTGAGCTGTGGAATCAAAATCCTAATGGCTTAGTGAGGCTGGTGCAGAATCAAATGGCCTTCCTGTCAATCAGAGTCTAGAAAATGACCTTCGTGTTTCAGGCTGCACACGTAAACTGACCATGCATGCACATCTGTTAACCTCTATTTGTGTCTTCCTTTGCCCTGGGTTTCACATCCAGCCTTAGCTCTCTTTCTTTTACTCCAGAAGCACACAGTTCTTCGAACATCTATTTCTATGCCTTTTAAAAGTTCTCCCCCGCCCCATGCAATTTTTACTTGAAATGATGTTCCTTTGTGGAGTTCAGAAACGTCCATCAACTCATCACTCAGAATCCTGATATGACTTGAAGTACATTCCCTGAGGTGGAAAATAATTTTGTGAAGGTGTTCTTTATTATTTTCAGTTTCACAGTTCTGCATTTTCCCCTTGACTTCTAAAATTTTCACATTTTTCCAATTCTTTAAAGTCACAAGCACATGGAAGAATCAATGAGTGCTTTCCCATGAATCATTTAAAAGAATCATTAGGACAAATATGCATAGCAGTATTAATGTAATAACACAAACATTGTGACTTGTGTTTTTCTCCTAGCTTTAAACCCATGCTAGGTAGCTCTGCTCTAAGCTTTACTTTCTGATAGGATAGGTTCCATGGGGATAGGAAGCAAATGAATAAGTTCAATGAGCTACCAAGGATCTCATTCAATCCAGAAGTGATATCATTTCCTTCAAATTACTTACAAAGCTTTGTGCTTAAGCAGTCATTGTGCTCCCGTGAATTCTATTGTTTCACAAGTGCTTTCATTGTCCTGTGTGGGTCCTCCACATCTGTTAGAAAGGCCTGCTGAGAAGAAGGGAAAGGCAGGCACTCATTTCTTTTCTACGATAGGCCTGTGATTTTTTGAGTTGTCACCAGCCTATGCTTAATAAGGCTGATTAATAACTGATTCTCTACCTTGCACTGAGTATGCTATACATATCTCTTAATAGAAGAAACACCAAAACCAGATCCCAGGTCCTCTTCAGAGGATAGACAGGGAGAATGAATCTGTTTTATTTTAATACAGAAAAAAAAAAATCACTCCAGGGAATTTTGCAGAATTACACCAAGATTACAGGAACTTTCTTTCCACAGGCCTTGTTAATAGTAAGTACAAAACTCATTTCATATGCATATATATGTTTATAAGACAACTTAAAGAATATATTTGAGCTCTTATACCAAGAGCTTGTTTTGGCGTTTTAGTGATCATTGGTGAAAACTCCAACATCATCATTTTCTTGCATTGCCACGTTCTTCTCAGCGAGGTCGCCATTTTACATCTCTGCTTTCGTCATACCTTTGTGTTACTGTTTACCATACACTGTCACTAAGTGCTGTTTTTTGAAAGGTCAATGGTGGCGGGGAAAGCATGTGTTTTCTGACACATCTGCCTCAACAAAAGAACTTAAACCCTTAATTTGACTTGTAGCCATTTCCAGAAAGAAATATGTGAGGAAGGAACAAAAACAAATCGACCAACAAACCAACAACAACAACAAAACCACACTCTAGTAAATGGCGGTGGTCTTACACAATTCCAGAGGTAGTTGATTACTCATTTGAAGAAGTCTGGTTCTCTTTTCACGAGGTGACTGACCAATAACTGGTGTCCCCTGTTTTTATTGCTAACATGTGCATGTCCCATCAAGCAAACCATACTGAAGCCTGCAGAGGCAGCTGAAATTCCTGCGGCCCATAATCTGCATTGGTCTAAGGCACTGATTCTCCACCTGTGAATCCTGACCCCTTTGGGGTCATAGATCAGGTTTGTTTGTTTTTTTCCATAGCAGATCCATAAGAGTAGAAAATTTAAGTTATGAAGTAGTAACAAAATTAATTTTATGGTTGTCGGGGAGGTCACCACAACACGAGGAACTGTAATAAGGGGCCTCAGTATTAGGAAGGTTGAAAACCACTGGTCTAAACTGGTTGAACTGCTAGGAGAGAAACTTGTGGCATCATTTGCACAGCTTTGGATATAACAGGGATGCATATTTTAAAAACCAAGAGCAGCTCTTCTCATGATTATTATAAAACACTTTCTAATATATAGTGCACATTTTCCCATAAAAAAGAAAAAACTGACACAAGAAAAAAAAACAGCTTGACAAATCGAGCTCAGCAAAAATCACTAGAATGCTAGTTGTGCTAAAATATCTCTGGAGATTGATCTCATTTTCACTCACAGGAGCGCAGCATGCAACTGGTCTTCTGCCTTTGAACTTGCATTTGCTATATTTACCCTTGTTTTCTATTAGGATCCTCTCACAGGCAGAGTGGGAGCTAAATCAGGCTCTGATAGGGTTTCCTCATCCTGAGCTGCTCTTTGAGAACACTGTTTTCATAAATAGCCTGTAAGGCAATGGGTTTCTGAGGTCACTGTGCTTCACACAATTGTTCTCCAAGGGACTACGTGAAAGACAGTGGCTGGCTGAGGCCTGCAGTTCCTGGAAGCTAGGTTTCTCAGCATTGAAGGGCTATCTCTTACGAAACAAAGCAGGAGGCTGTGTGAGGGTGACCTTGGTCATTTTTCTTGGGGCCTGTGACTTCAGAAGTAGCGGTTGTCCCTGAAAGGATAGGACCAACTTTGAAAGTGATATCATCTTTGTCTCAGGAAACCCATAGAAAAAGCAGGTTGATATCTGGAATGGGATAAATGCTCTGTAAATGTATCACCACCAGAAACGGTTGCAAAGTAAAGCATTTTCTGAATATGCTTCCTTCCTACATCCTTCACACCCTGAAGGATTAATCCTACTCACCCTCACCAGCTGGAGATAAAATGGGGGTTTTGATCAGTTGTTACTCAATATGAGGACTATATTTTATAGAGATTTTGAGTTGGCGAATAAAACTTGTCTGTTCCTTGGCAGTTGGAAGAAGAGGTCTGAGAAGGTAGGATCAACTGGTGTGGTAAATGGGAGGAGCATTAAAAATCTGAAAACTGAGAGTGAAGAAAATTCTTGGTGTTAAGAATGCTTTCTCCTTTTGCAGAAGACCAGATTTCCACCCTAAGCATCCATCGAAGATGGCTCAAGCCACTTGTAACTCCAGTTCCAGAGGATCTGACACACTCTTCTGGATTCCATGGGCATCTGAACATACAAACACAGCATACATACATGCATACATACATACATATAAATATTTTAAAAAGTTGATCATCTGTTGACAAGAGTACATTATGCTGTTATTTAGATATGGGTAGTGTTAACACAAAACCCTCAACTGTCACCTCAGAGAGGACATGAGGTGTTTTATTCCGGAGCCAACTATGAGTGACTACAGCAAAGCAGGAGCAGAGATTTAGATTAGCCCAACCTCCATGTTCAAATGACATTTCACGAGGCTTTATAGGAGTAGAACAAAGAAGGATGTAAACTGAGACTCTTGGTGGAAGTACCAGGTAGATGGGTTATGACAAAGCAGCAGAAACCTGATGTTATCTGGTTACTCTCAGCCCCTGAGCTGGCAGAACCTAAGGGTCTGCTAAGTGCCTACATTTCAAAAGGTTTCACGTCCCACAGAGGTGGGAAAGGAAGGGCTGGTAAGGGTGTTGGAAATAGCTCAAGATAACTTTCAATTAAGCTCTAGACCTGCAACATTTTAACCACTTCACAGGCTTTGTAGTTTTAACCAGTCAATCAGCCTTGGGGAAAGCGTAAGCTGAAGGCGTGGCTTCTTTTTTAGGAAGTTTCCTTCATGGTAAATACTGTACTGAAACAGCTAAGGGGTGGGAGAAGCCTAACTGTCACAGTCTGCTGCCTTTCCCTTTATTCTTAGTGAGGTACTGCAATTTACATACAACCCATGCAAATTCCTGGCACTATTTTCCTGTGACTATTTCTACAAAAGGATGCATAAACACAGAAGCAGAAAAATCAGTCATTGCTTTTCTCTAGGACCCTGTGATTTACAGCAACCCACAAGCTTTGGGGAAGGGTTTCTTGGGGGGTGAGGAAGACAGATCAAAGACTCTGCAAACCGAATAAGCACACTTAAATGTGTTTAAATGTATCTTGATCCCATCTCTTTGGGGAAGCACATGCGGATTTTGCAGGCAGTGAAGTACTTAAATAATTGCCATTAAATATCTCAACATACAATGTGATTTAACTGCTCTGGTCCCATATTCAGACCACAGTATTATTTCCCTATGTATCTCTGACTGCATTACCCTCCTTCTGTTGTAGGACTAGCCATTCTGCATTACTTCTAAATTTATTTGAGGTCAGACCCCTAGATTTGCATTGCAATGTCCTAAGTGTACAAATCTTGGCAACTTGTTTTTAGCCAGTTTCTGGTGAAGGTGGAGTTGGTAACATGCCTTAGTTATGGATACCATTGAACTTCTTGCCTTGAGAACATAAGAAATGGTTGAGACTATGATATAATTCAGAATAATGCTTTTTGTTTGCTTAGAGTCAGAGTCCCATGTAGTTCAAGTCGACATTGAACTTATTATGGAGCCACAGCAGGTTTTAAACTTTTGATCCTCCTCTCTCCACCTCCCAAGTGGTAGAATTATAGGCATTTAGGATTATAGGTTTTACCACCAGACCTAACTCCAAGAAGTGTTTAAGTTTTTGTTTTTAATTCCTGCAAATAGCTATTTCTTCCCATACAAAGAAGAAATTTGCAGCGTCTATACTATTTAAATACTAGCCTTCATACCGAAAGACTACTGACATTTCAAATTAAGAAGAAATAGAGTCACCTAGGACTGTATGTAGACTGTGATGCTGACATTGTCTTCCCTATACTCACATAAAACCATATTCTTTTTCTCATAGTTACTAGTCCATGTTTCTCTTTGGACTGTAACACACACACACACACGCACACACACACACTTACATAATAGGCACTCAAAGTTAATACTGTGAGTACCTTGAAACTACGGATCAATTCATTGAAAGCAATACTATCTGACTACTTGGCTAAATTGGTTTGTTATTGGATTTCCCTGGCAAGTTAATGATGGAAAAGAATACACTGAAAAGATTCTATGTTAGGAAAAACATAAAATTTCTAAAGTCATGTTCCTTTTGAAAATAACCTTCATTGAGTTTATTTGTGACAATTCTGCTCATGTATAATATGTACCCTGATTATTTTAACACTGCTTTGATCACCCTCCTACCTCTACTCTCCTTCCTTCACTGAAATTCCCTTTCTATACTCACAAGTTTATTTTTTAGCTGTTGTTTCTTTGTTTATTGGGACTTCTTGAATTTAAGCAGGATTGTCTGTGTGACCATGAGTTTTGAACTGTCTCTTGGAGTCCACTAGGCTCTTCAGTAAAGTACAACTGAAGACAATGAGTGCCTCGCCCTTAGAATGTATTAGGAGACAAGCGCTTAACGGGTAGAGGTAAGGCCTTGCAGATCCTTTCCCTATCCGTGAATGACTTTTGATAAAGTCACAGTTGCAGTCATAGCAACTGTTAGGTCATGACTGCACTGGCTAGGCTATGCTCAAAAGACAGTGTTCCAAGCCTTTCTCCCTAATTTCTGTCTTTTATTTTTTTTCTGCCATGACCTCCCTGTTTAGACCTGAGCACTCATGCATCATTACTGTCAGCACTTTGAGCACCCATGTGTCTCTTCATTCACTACCATTCATTGTAGGGAGAGGTGTCTCCAATTAAGGCTGGGAGTAGCATTTGTCTAGGATATACAAGTAATTGTTTAAATGGCAGCTTAGTGTCATGACCATTTAGCTAAATAACAATATTAGTTCTTGCTTATAGCCTAAAACCTTCAACCATGTGGATTTGACCGTTTTGCTGTTCCTTCCTGTGAAATGAACTTCAAATCCAACCAGAGAGAGATTGGTTAACCGCATAACTGCCGTGCCTCCATTCCTCCTGTGGATCGATATTGCCTGGCAGGTTGGTATTATAGCTTGTGAGGTTCACAGCTGCGCACAACAGCTGAAGCCTATTGCTCCCCATCAGGCTGCATCGAACCTTCTGGAATTATAAAGCAGGAAAGATGCTTCCAGCTTGCTTTCTCTGTACCTTGCAATCAACCTGTGCAGGGTCTTTAGCAATAGAATCCCTTTTTTAAGCTTTAGAATTCATTTGTTTACCAAATGTTGGTTGAAAATACAAATATGTGCATACCAATTTATGCTCTAGAGAGCAAATTGTGTCTCAAATGGCATATATTGCTGACCATTTTACAATTTATTGTAGTCTGCACTGAAACCACATGCAAAAAAAGAGAATCTTTGACTTTACATAATTTCCAGGTCTGTGTTGTAAATTGTCAAGGATCAAAATTATCATCATGCTTCTTAATCGTGTGTAAACCATTATTCTTTTCATGTTCTCCTTGGCTTCTGTCTCTTTCATTTCTAAGTGTTCATTTAGAGTTTAGGAACATTTTCATTAATTACGCGAGAAGGCAAAAGCTACTCTGCCCTAGTGGAATGGGAGTTTTCCATTACCTCTCAATTGTTTCTTGAATTTTTTTCCTGTTAAAATTTTTTATACAGCTGACAGCATTTCCTTTCAGAATAATTTCTTTCAAAAATGTTTTTTCTTTTTTCTTTTTCTTTTCTTTTCTTTTTTTTTTTTGGTAAAGCTCATACCTGGTGCTCAATATTTTGAAGCATAAAATTGTAATAGTATTAGTGTGGGGGCAGAGTGGGGTATATTTTAAGAAATCATGTACTATCATCTAAATTATAAAATGGATACTTGAAAATGATCCTATACTCGAATAATTATTTTAAGAAGAAATTTCTTGGTATTCTTGAAGAACAAACATATTTTCATAGTTAACTGTTAATATGAATATCTACAAACATGATTATATAGAAATAACTACTACTTCTCTTTTAGCAAGAATTCAGTATTCAAGTTATCCCATAGAAACAAAATTAGAAAAAGAAAGGAAAAATCTAATTAAGGCAAAACCAAAGAAAAGCCACAAAGTGGTGTCTCCAATTAAGGCTGGGAGTAGCATTTGTCTAGGATATAAAAGGAATGATTTAAATGGCAGCTTAGTGACTCCAGTAGACATGCCAAAGAGGGCTGGGAAAACTCCCTGGACCTTCAACCCTAAAGGAAGAACTATAGGCAGCTGAAGACTGCTGGAAGCAGGAGAAAACATCTTCCACAGGAAAGATTGCACCAATTGGTTGTCCAATACTGAACGGTCATCCTTGAAACTATTTAAGGGAGCAATGTTACACAGATGCAAGCAAAGCTCATATTTGGGAATATATACCTTTATACGTATTCCTATGCAATATCAATTAGTGAAAACAAGAGGTCATACATTTGAAAGAGAGCAAGGAGGTGTGTGTGGCCAAGTTTTCAGGAAAGAAAAGAAAGAGAGAAATATTATAATTAAATTAGTGGACAAGCAAAGAGAAAGGCAAATACCCGTATGTTTTAGAGTGGCTGAGCCTATATGACCCAAAGGTAAGGAGGCATCTCACATCTGGATGTTTTTTTCCCCTTGGACCCCTTAGCTTTTGGGAACAGCATTGTGCAGATTGCAGAACATTTGTTTCTGAAACCTCTCTTTTCCTAAACTTACATGTATTTTATTGGTTTACAAAGCAGTAAGTTTTCTGTGTGATTTTCCCCCCCACAACCTTAGGTTTGGTTATTTCTCCCTCCTTCTCTCCTCTTCTCCTTCACCCCCATCAGCTTAAGCTTTCCACCCTCAAAAGTACCCCTCTATTTTCATATCACCTGTGTTAAGCTACCTCCCCTCTTAAGACATCCTCCATCTCAATGACTTTAAATAATTTACTACTACAGGTTTTCCAGGTAAAACATACAATTATAATAATTCTAACGCAGTAGCCATGTGGCATTTATCTTTCAGAGTCTTGGTTACTTTGCATAATCTTACATTTACATTCATCCATTTACCTATACATTTTATAATTTCATTTTTTAACTGAATAAAATTGTGTTGTTTATGCACCACACACTCATTGTCCATTTTTCAGTTGTTGGACATATAGGCTGATTTCATTTCCTAGTGACTGTGAATGGAGCAACAATGAACGCGTTTGCGCAAGTATCTCTGAAGTAGGATACTGAAACCTTTGGGTATGTTCCCAGGAGCCAGACAAATGGCAACTTCTTGAGTTCCAGAAAAGAAGAAAAGTACCCGTGACCCAGCACTCAGTGCATGGCCTCAGACAGTAAGGTGAGAGTCCCAGGGGAAAGGAGGGCTCCCTGTATGTTGAACAGGCATTTGGCAAAGGGCCTCGGGTGGCCGACTCATCACTTATTTGTAATTTAGCCAACGAATCTTGGTTTACATTTCCAGTACTGATTTAAAGATCTGTCCTCTTTACATAATGCATAAGGATTTTGCTTCCAATTGGAATTTAGTGAGAGGCGTTCTTAAATCTGAAAGCTTCTGCTTGGCCTTCTTCATGTGCCAGAGTAGGTTGGGAAATCCGAGAGACACCTGAGGGAGGTGGAGCCATGTCACTCGGCGTCTGAAGAGAGCAATTTTATTTCAGAAAGTACAATTAACTCTCGTGTGTATCTAGGCACCTGGCTGCAGGTATGGTGCACGGATTCTTAAAATATTCCTGTCATGTCCCTTCATCACAGACAGGGCATTGCTCAGTTATGAAGTGGCCTAAAATAGGGGGAATTTATTTTAGGATTCTGGAGATGTTAGGCACCACTCTCAGTGGAGAAGCTCTCAAACTTCAGGCTTCCTTCTTCTGCATTTATTTCTGTCTGGCTCTTTCTTGGTCACTTCTAAGAGTGGAGGGAACATTGAACAGCATTCAACTTGCAAACTCATTTAGCTGGAGAAAGGGACACTCACAGTTCCTAAAGATCCTAAAGATTACTGTGGAGTTGAGACAATACTGTAGACATAATTACTTACCCTATGAAATCTTCCTGTGCAATGTCTGCATTTGCCTGGGGTACTACAGCCAGCCAACTATTTTTTTTTAATAAAACCTACTAAGACATTATGAGTAATTTGTTGGTCCAAATAGAAAAACTGATGTGAAGGAGAAAAATTAGCCACTCACTTTGTCTTTATTTTAATACACTTAAGGAAAAAAAAAAGCTTATCTAAATTAGTCTTTATTATAATTTAGCACACTTCATGTGTCTCGACAATCAACAGTCCGTATGATGACCTGAAATGTAATTCAAAGCCAAAAGCTCAGTTTGGGGGGGCTTGTTTTAAATTTGCCATAAATATTTCACTTAGGAGAAATAAGTAGAGGCAAAAATGCCAACTTTCCTTACTTCTCAACAACCTTGATGTTTTTGTTAATGTACTTCAAAATACACGTTCATTTGACAGGAACATCCTACCTGTTAACCAGCTGTGATGGAAGGACTCTGACCTGCTCAGTGAGAGATGCAAAGCTAAAGAATGTTAAAGAAAATAAAGAAGCAGCTGGTGTCCGAAGGAGACATAGGAGTTCCCCATTTTTATGACCTGAGCATGAGGTGGAGAGAAAGAGACACGAAAATCAACAATGCCTTGTTTATTCTTAACGGGCTTTGAATCCAGCCCTGAGGTTTTCTACAGAGACATTGAAATGTGTTTTCTTATTAACACCTTTCACTACCCTTTCTGGCTGGAAGCATTTCCTGTGAGCCAGTGCAAGCCCTGGCTGTAACCCACAGTTCTCCACCCACCCACCTCACCCCAGGGGGAATAGAAAAGAGCTATGTGCCCATTGGCCTGTGTACAGACATATCTCAGGTAATTCTAGGGAGTTAGGGTGGCTAAGGAAAAGCATAACTATCTTTTCTGATGGATGGCCTAATTCTAGTCTGACTACCATCCTTCAAGATGGAATTTTAGGGATAAATTAATGAACGCCTATGTCTTTTTTAAAAAAAAAATCACATTTACTGTGGTTTCATTTGTTTTAGGCCGCTGGGTTAGACTTAATAAACTACAAAACAGACTGTCCGTCTCCCACAGCTGGATCCCTTTCAGGGGGCCTCTCCTTGGGTAAAGCTGGCTCCCCCCTTGTCTTATAGGGTCTCAAAGACGATCATTTATCGATCCTACGTGTTTTTGCAGCTGTATTAAATATCAGAGATAATCAAATCAACCATGCTACGACACAAACCAGATGTTAAGCCACTAGCACCAGCAGAAAATGTTTTCATCTACTATTTCTAGTGTTGCAGATATATCACAAGACTCATTGTTTTTATTTCTCTTTTCTAAGGGCTCTTGTTTTCAAAACTAGGTGTTATGATATTTTATTTCATCACAATAAATTTTGTAGAAGCCACTTAGAGGACTTGCATTAATTGGGGCCATTGCTTGAATTGTTAGGTTTTAATACTTTGAAGTTTTAACTTAAATGAGTATGTTATCCTATGCCTGTCCCCTTCTATACATTTAGTTATAAGACGGCCTCTTCAGTGTTGCAGCCATATGTGGTAGACAAGGGGAATCTTCCACAGAAGTTACTTTTGAGTTTTCACCAATACCATGTTTTTAAAGTCTAGATGCATGGTCATACACCAGAGATTCTTGCTTAGTGTTTCTTGGAAAAACCCCATGAATCTACATTTTTTTTAAAACAAAGAACCTCAAGTAACTGCGATACTGATACTGTAAGCAACACAGAGAAACAGGGAGTCTACGAGCAAGCTACCCCGTCAGACAAAGTAAGAAGAACGGTGCCCAGCAAGTCAAGACTTCAGAGTTGACTGGGGCTATGGCTCAGTCGATAGTGTTTGCCTACAATGCATGAAGGTCAAAGTTCACTCCTCAACATTGGTGTAAATCTGTGTGCAGTGACACATGTCTGTAATGCTAGCACTTGGGGAGTTGAGACAAGAGAATCAGAAGTTCAGTGCCACCTTGAACAAACCATAAGTTCAAAGCCAGCCTGCCATATATGAGACCCTGTGTGAGAAAAACAAGCATAAAAGGCATGTTTATTTCACATGTAAATATGAAATCGACATATATTTATTTTGCCAACAGTGCATTTTCACCTGAGCGTTTACTATCCTGGGAGCTTATCCCCCCATACCACCTTACCCTGGCATGTCCTTCTGAACTCCCTTTCATTAGCCATGTTTGCCCCCGCCCCCGACAGTTTCATTTCTTTCAGGTTACAGATATAAACGTGATTTTAATCACATGGTCTTTTTTAATACATCCATGTGAGGGGAGTATTTTAAGAATAAGTCGTTCATTCTAAATCTGATCAAGCTTCTATCCTGTCATGGCTGTGTCTGCCCACTCCTAGGCAGATGTGACAAAGATGAAGTGGATTCTGCATGAATGTCTACTGCCTGACTCACTTGAGAAACAGCTCTCTCACTTACTAGACTTCACCCAAGTGATTCAGCCTCTCTGGATAGCAGCAACCCTTCTACAAACGGGGTCAATACTTTGTATACGGTTGCAAATATAATCAAACAAGCTAATATATGTAAAATACTTTTTACGATTATGTTTTGTTTCCAGTTAAACTTTCCTTAATGTCTTTTCCAACTTAGCAACTAAGTGATCTCCTTCTCTAGTCTTTTTATGTAATGTAGCATTGTTAGTTGGAATTGAAAACTCAAGTGTAATATGTGATGAGCTGAAAACAAATTTAAATGATTATTTATGACTGCAATATAAAAATGTGTTTCTTTTGCTTTTCAAAACCACAAATACAATATTTACTATTTCTCTAAACGTCATCATATGCCATTAATTGAATTCTGTGATTTACAGCTTTAAAATAGGGTCTTACCATATAACCGGGTGAACCATAAACTCCAGTTCCTCATACCTCAGCTTCCCAAGTGTTGGAATTTCAGATGCATGGCCCAGATTCTCCATTAAAAAAAAAGTAGTTCCACATTAGAATTGTCAGGGGAGCTTTCAAAAACTTTTTCAGAGCTTAAAATGTAAACATCAGCATCCCTCATGACAGAGCCTGGGTACTAGTATTTGCTGAAGCTTCCCAGGAGATTCCATTTCAGGAGTAATGTACTTGATAAAATGCCAACAGCCAGTCACTGGCAGAAAAACAGGGTGATGTGTAGCATGGCATTGGGAAAGTGTCCAGAGATGCTACCCAGAAGGGAGGGCCAACAATGGGCTATTGCAACCTCCCAGAAGTGGGATGGAAAATCAAGGAAGTGATACTCTTCTGGCAGATATGTGAAACACCCCAGAAGGCAAATGACAGATTTAAGGGGACTAGAATTAGGCAGCCAAAGCAGGCTCCAGTAATGGTGAGGAAGATCATTTGTCCCCAGATCTCAAAGCACTTTAGAATTTAGCTTGTAAAAATAAATGTCCTAAGCGCTAGTATTTGTTTAAGTAAAAAGAAACAAGAGTCGGGGCTAATGCTGTGGCTCAGAATAATGCCTAGGATGATAAAGGTCCTGCGTTTAAGCTCATCCTCCAAATCACAAAGTAAGTCAAATAAATAAAAATCATGGTAATGGGACAGGTTCAATTTGGATCAGAAGTAAATCTGACTTTCCTGGCTTCTAACATTCTATATGACAAGAAACCAAATTGATATAATGCCTGAAACAAAGCTGTTTTTTGTTTGTTTGTTTTGTTTTGTTTTTTCATTTTTTTAAATGGAAAGCCAATTCAGAATCCCTGGAAAACAAACTGGCTTTCAAGGAAGGTAGATGGACATTGTTTCTTTTTGGCATCCCTAATAGGACTTTGGGAATCTTCCCAGAAATGCCCTTTTCCTCGGTTCATATGAATATTCATTGCTTATATAAATAAATAAATCATGAGTTTCTGTCAATTCTAATTCAATAGCACCATTTAGGTATATCCAATTAACTTAATCCTCCTGTAATTGCCCTAATTAAAACTTACAAAATCTCTCATGTTGATTAATACATTATTAGACTCCTAGCTGGTCTGTTTTCTCAAGTATTCCTAGCATGGCCTGTGGTTTTCTGTCTCCTGTCTTTGCATGTTTCTTACAAGTCTAGTTTCCAAGTGTGTCCTCAGAACTGGGAGCTCTGAGCATAGTCTCAACAGCAGTCTCAGTTGGTTTGGGGTTCTACCTGTAGAGAGAGAGATGCCTTTCCTCTTCTTTATACAATTCTTATTTTTAGCATCAGTATACCTTCTATATCTGCTAGAATCATCATGCCATTGCTCCTCCACCTCCCTCAGGTGTCTGTTGATAGTCTGGATCCCACAGGCCATGGTTTTGTAGGTACTGTACTCTTGTAGGTATCATAAATTCTTCTAGGCTTATGAAAGAACAGCATCTAATCACGTGTCAGGGTTTTCTGGTAGTGCTTGCAGACTGAGCTTAGAGGTCCAGTCCCAAGAGAGAGGTTAATCTCTCTTATAAGCAGTAAGTTGCAGCTTCGGCCCAATACTCAGGGAGGGAAAGAGGAAAGCATAAAACAAGGAGAAGGGATAATCTGCCACATTGCTGAGGAGCAAGAGTAAATATTGCTGCTTAAATCCAACAAATTCAAGAAGAAATCCCACAGACTAGTGAAGAGGTGGAGGGAGGGATTCCTAGTTGGTGGTTACTCTGAGAGCTTTTATTCCTCTTGTTCTAATCTGATTCTTGTTTATTTTAAAGGAGAAAGCGGTAGTTAAAGAAGATCTGATCCTACCCAACAAGGCAGGAAAAAATGGAATAGGTCCCTAAAGACTTGACTTACTACTTTATAAATTCATTTATTTCCATGGGTAGACAAAATTATCACATGGTCCTGGTGGATACAAAAAAGGAACCCTAACAGTAATTATGAAGATGGGGTAAATTCTCATAGTTCACACCTGAATCATGTTTTGTATATGCATAAATTAGCCAACACGCCACTCAACACGTCCCTTCTGAGCAGCATAGAGTTCTGAGCAGCAATCACCTTTTGTTTGAGAATTATGAGCCTGTTCTTTTGTAAAATACCAGAATTTGGTTAGTTTAAGCCTCTTGATTGCTAACTTGAAGCTAGCCTGGGCTACATAGTAATACCCTATCTCATAAACAGACATACAAACAACAGAAAACAAAACAAAAAAGCAAAACCACTTTATCTTTAAGGGGAAAGTGCATCGTTACAGACTAAAAGTGAGTCAATGAGGGTGTCCACAAGCCTCCATCCTTTAGAGGAAGCCATTCCTAGGCCATCTACAAAATTTCCTTTCTAAAGGTTGCACAGTCACCCTATAGATTTGGAGTCTTCCTGGAAGAGTGGGGAATCCCCGGAACATTCTCAGATGCTCTGTGAACTTAGCCAGGTCTTTCTCTGGAATTAGCTGGCTATTACTTGAGCTGTCATTGCTGGCTCTCCAGTTGGAATCAAAAGCTGACTCACTCCGGCTCCACAGATGGAAGAAGAAGGAAAAGCGACCCGAGAAATTTTGCAGCTGTTTCCTGGCCTGAGCCCTTGATTTATGATGAGTCTTGGAAAGTGTGTGCGATTTTGCAAGCGTTGGGGAAAGGTTGGAGAAGCAGTTTCCAGCAAATTCCACAACTGCTCAAGATTAAGATCCTGGGGGGGCATGTCTCCTGTGATGTCAGGGTCGTGACTGAGCTCACTGAGAGCAAGCTGTTTGAGCTCTCCTGACCGCTGGCATTACCCAATGCCCTTCGTATTAGTTCTGCCTTCCACCTGGAGGGTTTGCATTGCCTTGGTTTCCTGTTTCCATTCCAGGTGCATATTGCTCTATATGTGTGTGGAGTTGTTTCCCTGAGCACAGGCTAGGAGAAGATTATAAACTTTGGAAGAGAAAAATGAAGAGACCATAAGCAACCCATCCCACAGTTAATTCCCTCACAGCCAGTTCCTTGTCCTTCTGGTCCCACACTAGAAAATATGTTTTCGTTGTCTGCTTCCTGTCCTGCTTTGGGATAGGAGCTGAGCCCTAGGTGACATGCCAGTCTCAGCCAAGAGGCTCTAACTTTGGAGTCTGCTGAATTCTGTCATCGAGTGACACTCAGACATTTGGGCAGCCTTACCTTTAAGCCCTTTGAAAGCATTCATGCAAACATCCAAGGACTGTGGTAAATGCCCGGGGAAGGTTAGTCTCTTCCAAAAGTGTTCAGCGAATTGCTTTCTACAAACTGCGCACGCATTTCCTCGGGATAGTGTGCAGATTGGCACAGGGATGACAGACGCTCCAAAGAGCTCAGTGAGAGGCACAGCCGTAACTGAAGGTTCTCAACCATAATTTGTGCCTCGGGTTTCATTTCCAGCCTTCTACGTTCACTAGTCTCCAGAACAAAAGCTCTTGGGTGCAAACACCCCTGTAGAAGGGATGTAGCACAAACTGAGCAAAGACAAGTTGTGACTCGGGAAAGGAGAATGAAGAATTGAAGAACAGGCTGAATTATTAATATTTTCTATTGTTCGGTGAATAGCTGAGCTGACAATAGTCATTGTGTTCACAGACTTCCATTGTAACTGGGATTTATTGTATTGGGTACTAGGATCTGGGAACACATATTATCTAAAAAACAATCTCACACACAATGGCTGGCTTCCCAGGCTGTGCAAAACGCCCATTTAACTCATAACACTATTTCAATGAGTGATGCTATTGAGTAAATATTTCTTTCAACTATAATAAATATTTCAACAACTCCACATGTAAAATCTTTAAATGTAGACACAAAACACTGGTAACCTACAGTTAAATAATGAAACAGTAGCATACTGTCTGAGCTATGGTTGTAGGCAGTGTGGAGAAGCTTCCGGGTGAGACATTTTTCCCTTCTGAGGACTCCGAAGGCTGAAGGTAATTAAATCTACATCCAGATTTTCCCAGAAATGGACTCAAAAACAGAGATTTTCTTTTTGTTTGATAAAACAAAAAAGTCTCAATTACCATTATTGTTTCTTGTCTACTGAAACAATATTTCTGGTTATATATGTGTATGTATCCGTACATGCCATTACTTCTGTAATTTGTATGAGTCTGTTCTCATCCACTGCTCCGTACACCATCTTTTGTCCAGCATCATTCATTCTTTATTACAGTTGGTACATAGTACCTTCTTGCTATGTACCAGCTATAATACTTTCTTGCTTTTAACGTGTTAATATGATAATATGGTAAGCAATGATTGGTCTGGGGAAAATTGAAGCAGTCTAAAATTTCTGGGATAAACCTCGCTAATTTAAAGTACATAATAATTTTTGTATAGTAACAAATTTAATTGGTTATGGTTTTGGGGATAGGCTTCTGAATTAATTTGTTTTCCAGTGTTCTCCCCTCCCCAGTTTGGTTTCAATATCAGGATAGTTCTATTTTCATAAAACAAATAGAGTCTTTAATAGTTTCATGCAAAGACTATGTAGAATTGATATTAATTTCTCTTAAATCTTTATGCATTCTCCAATGTAATTATATGGGCCTGGACATTTTTCAAGGAAGTTTTAAATTACAAATTCACATTTCTTAATAATTAACTATTATTTTAATTTTTGACTTTGTATTGCACAAGTTTAAGTGGTTTGAATTTTTCAATTAATCTATTCCATCTGTATTTTCAAATTTATGTGTCTAACACAGGCCATCCTACTCTTTGTTATTCTTCTGCCAGCTGCAGGTTTTGCAGCAGTATTATAATGATTTGACTCTTCCCTTCGTTGGTTTTACAAGTTCATACACTTTATGAATCTTTAGAGAGCCACTGCTTTGTCCTGTTGATGCTGCTGTTTTCTATCTGTAGGACTATTCGCTCATTTCTCTTTTCTCCGTTGCTTTCTTCTTCCTTGCCTTGCCCTTGCTTTCTTCTTTCAATAACCTAAAGACGTGGGCACTCGCTGACTTACATGCTGTTCCTCTTCTCTGCCCTTCTCCTATCAAAACCTCAGCCTCCCTTTCAGAGTCTCTTAAGCAGTGAGTGTCAACTTTTCAAGCGTTGCTAGTTTTCTTCTATTTAATTCACTTTCAAATTTTCTTTTTTTCTTAAAAAAATTATTCACTTTACATCCCGATCATAGCTCCCTCTCTCATCTCCTCCCTGTCTCACCTTCCCCCCTTTCCCCCATCTCCCTCTCTCAGCCCTCATAAAGGGGGAGACCTTCTCCCTTACTAACTAGCCACAAACTATCAATGCTCTTCAGGACTGCCTGCATCCTCTTCCTGCTGACCCACCCAGGGGAAGTGATTGAGTGATTGAGGAGCTCACACAGAGCTCACATCAGAGTCCACATCAGAGACAGCCCCTGCTCCACTAGGGACCCAGCTTGGAGACTGAGATTATTTTCAAATATTCCATGAACATTCTTGTACTTTATAGATTATCTATGAGTATGTTATTATTATTTTCAAACACCTGGAGAGTTTCATATTTTTCTATTTTTAATGGTATTTATTTAATGATGGTTTCATATATGTAGATAATACATTAAAACTTATCTCCCATAACTTTCTCTCACCTCCTCTCCCTCCTCCTAAATTTCTTCTTTTTATTTTTTATTTTTATTAGTTACATTTTATTAACTCTGTATCCCAGCTGTATCCCTCTCCTTCATTCCCTCCCAATCCCACCCTCCCTCCTTCCACCCTCATCTCCTCCCTTCCCCTATCCAAGTCCACTGATAGTGGAGGACCTCCTTCCCTTTCATCTGACGCTGTTTTATCAGGTATCTTCAGGAATGGCTGCAAAGTCCTCCTCTGAGGCCTAGCAGGGCTGCTCCTCCCTTAATTTTTTTTTTTTTTTTGTCTTTTACTCCCATTCAATTGTAAGCAAACAACAGAAGCACAATATCAGCTGTTGCTCTGGTTCTGTCCACTGTGCTTTTTATTTCCATTTTTTTATTTCTCATTTCTAGAGTTTGCATTTGTTTCTGTTCATTCTTGTTAATTTTTAAGGTTCTAATTTACTTACAACATCTTCCCTTCCCCTTGGTCCCTCCTAATCCTTCCATATACCCCTCCCTGTTCTTCAAATTCATGTCTTTTCTTTTTTCATTAATTGTTATTGCACGCATATATGTATTTTTATATACATATATCTTCATCAAAATAATCTGGAGTGATGTGTTCTTGGCTAGCAAGGGTCACTTCTTCAGCCCCCAGCTTTACTCAGCTGTCTGTACTTCTCTGTTTAGGGTTGAGACCTCATTGGCTTTTCCTCTCTAGGGTGCTCATTGTCATCATCCGTGGTCAGCTCATATTTGGGTGGTCACATGGATGAGACTTTGTGGGTATAACTTTTTTGTAGCATCTAATGGTTGAGACATTTTTTTGTGACTTGAGTTATGGTTGTGATCACCCATTGATGCATGTTTTACATGGCAGCTCTAAAATCCTTCTCAGATAATGTCTCTGTCATTGCATCACTTCCTCTATTCATAATCTACTTCCTTCCTTTACGAGATCTTACTGGTTCTTGATATGAGGAGAAAATTTTCATTTGAAACCTGGGCGTTCTCACATTATTTAAGGAGACTCTCTGTGGTATATAAATTTTTGTAGGTTTGTTTTGGTTGGCATTTTCTTTTAACACTGAATCTGCAGGGAGAAAAATGGTTGTTAATCTCAAGTAGCTGTTAGAGAACACATCCTTCATTTGGTTGTTATTGAAATATGCAAGGCAGAGAGGACTCTTTATGGCTGATAATCAAATATTGGAGTTTCATTTTCTCATATAGTTGCCACTGGCAGTGAACAGGAAATGTCTTATTACCAGCCAGCAGAACCTCCTTGGCTTTCCCAGGCACTATCCTAGTAAAACACTGAAGTCCCTTAAGACAACTTCATGAGGTTGTAGTCTTACCACGTCAGAGCCTAGGCTCAGTTCTCTCTCAGTATCTCCCCTCTGCACTGTGGTATTTTGCTAAATAAGGGAAGTGATTGTTTAACAGCTTTCTCTCTTCTTTGGTTCCCTCTTTCAAAGTATTTTGCCAGAAGAAATCGTGCTTTGGCTGGTTTTTCTTTCTGTTTAGGTTTTGTGTTTGCTTTTGTCTACATTTGTTATTGTTTCCAGGAGGCTGGCTTCTTCAGCCCCAAGTCTGGAATAAATGAAGCAAGAAGAGCATCCAGGGATCTAATGGCTTTATTTCCGTCATGTCCAAATTCTCTGGTCAATCTACCTTACCGTCTCTATGCTTTAGAGTCTTCATGTGGTTTTTTTGTAGTTACAATGTCTACAGTTTTAACATAGTTAAATGTACTTAGATGAGGAGATATGTCACTCCCTTTTCTTTGTAAAATTCCCTAAACCTAAATCACAAAGTTTAAAAGTGACCTTGTGGAAGACATTGTAAACAGTAATAACTTTATTGTTGGACTTTGAAATTGGCATTGTTATAGAAAGGCTACACCCTTATTTTTAGAAAAATGTTCAACAGGCAATTTACTAATTGTTCATATTGTAACAATACCTGCCTTAAGAATTAAAATGAGTTTTGTTGACTTCCTCTAAATACTTCCTTTTTTATATATATATTTTCTTGTAGTTACTTAGTCGTTTATTCTATCATATCCTACAATTTCTGGCAATCTGTCCCTTCCCCATGCCTTCTCATTATATCTTCTCTCCTAAAGCATATGAAAAAGTGTAGGTCGAGAAAAGGAATGGTCTCTCACTAAACAATAGTTAGTATATATATATATATATATATATATATATGCGCACAAAATCTAGGTTGGGTAATGTGTGTGCGTGTTGTAAAGTTCAGCCAGTTCTGTGATGTTACACATATACATAAATGTCTCTGAGACTGCTGTTTATAAATCCCCCTCCTAGCAGACCAGACTTCAAAGACCAGCTTCAAACACTCTGTATTGTTAAAAGTCTCAGAACTTAAAGCACTTTAAAAGCTTGGTTTCAAATATTACAGCAAAATACTGGAGACAGAAACACGTGTTATATTGTCCTGTATGAATCTGCTGGTAATTGCATAACAGATATGGTCAGCTATGAGTTTTTGATGAGCCACCCACGCTGAGGTAGGGCGCACATTCCAGAGTTTCTAGGACAAAAAGAGGTGATGTGGCTCTCCATTGTCAGCCTACAAGCTCCCAGAGAAAAAGAGCTGGAACTAGACTGTGTTCTTTAGAATCTGGCCATTAATAGGCAATTAAAATGTTTACTGATAATGCAGTATGAAATGGTGATCGGTGATCATGGATAATTCTAGGAATTAATATAGAAGAAAAGCCACTTTTATTGCTGCAGAGGTTTGTGTCTTTAAGATTGAAAGAGGCCTTAGGAAAAAAAAATCATCCATCACTCTAACTTCTTCAAAAGGAACAACCGTAGATAATGAATTGCATGACAAGCTTTCCCCTGAAAGTGAAAGGGATGTGTTTGATAAGCATGGGTGAACATCAGACAGTATCTTCCTTCTTTATCCGCTTTCCCCCAGTGCTTCCTAACTGTTGACACTGGACAGGTTCCAGACCCACAGCTGAGCCCACTTCAGAGGTACGTTCACATTTCTCACGCGGTTATGGATCTATTGATCTGGTCAGCAGAGAGTCTGGAATGCTGTTTATACTCAAATTCCAAGGGCATCTTTTGATCCTTTCCAGGAGACCAAATGCCAACAGGGATGTCAGATGAGACTGTAACAACTGGCCATTTAAAGCAGAGGTCCTGAAGAAGAAAAGAATATTCATAACTCCTAGCTAAAGTAATGGCTCATATTTCCCTCCTTCATCTCACCCTCATTGTTCCTTCTGCTGGGTCTTTGTTTTGCTGCGGGTAATGAGGACAGTGCCAGTACCTCTTCTGAATGTTGTTCTCCATAATCCATCCACTCTCCCAAAGCACACACACACACACACACACACACACACACACACACACTTGTATTTCAAAGTGTGTTCATGTTGATCACTCTGAAATTACATGAAAATCAGTAAGATGTGTGAAAAAATTCAAATTTTCTGGAGATAAAGTTTTTTTTTTTATGTTTCATTGCATTGCAAAGAACTTAGAAAAGTGGATAAATGTAACATAATCAGTCCACTAAGGAAGAGATATAGGTAGCAGTGAGAGTGAAATGTCAAATGCAGAAAGGGAGGACACCAACAGACTAAGTTAATCTGCTTCCCTCTGGCAGTTACTAGTACTCTTCAGTGATTGGAGGCTGAGCTGTTTATAGGTCTTCTTCCTTAATAGGTCCCTGTCAAGCGATTATATATATATATATATATATATATATATATATATAATCTCTCTTTTATGCAAAAACGTGTGTTGACAAGCAAGATTGAGCATACTTAAAAAAAAAAATCCATCTGCCAAAAGGAAATAGCAGATGGAGAAACTGTTACAATGATATTCTAACTAGACTGGCTGGGAATATTTGGAAAGCTCTGTGGCAGTTCTCACATAAGCACAGTGAACATATACGCCCTCAACAGCTTACTATATCACGGGGCCAAACCACCTCAACAAAACAGAAATCTTAATCTTTATCTTTGCAGTTTTGCCAGGAGATGTTTGGTTCAAATATTGTTCAATAGAGTAATTTTAAACCCATGCACTTCATCTGTGTTGATAAGAACACAAAGTTAAGACCAGATTGAATGTGGCAGAAATAAAAAAAAAAAAAAATTAAATGGGGAATAAGTGACAGACACACTAAATAGGAAGGCTTTGTAAAGTAGGATAATTAGATTAGCTCCACAGAAACACCTTATAATGTAAGCTAACTATACTTAAGATTTTAGTGTTGGTAAATTACATCTGAAAATAAGACTAAGCAGGAAGGATGGAGAAAGCAGAGATGTAAGCTGTTTTAGAGATCATCTATAAACAGATTTATAATAGAGTAATAACACAATTGACTACAGGGATCACAACACGTTGTCACTAATTACGGTATCCCCAAGTCTGTTACTTTGACATAAAGGTTATTTTGAGCTGGAGGCAAACAGAAACCAACAGATGTGCCCAAAGAAGCCTATAATTAGCTTTTTTTTTTAACGGAAAGCAAAATATGTTTTTTAAATTAGACCTTCCAAGAATCCCGGTCGATGATGTTTTACAGCCGTAAGAAAGATGGAGTCAGCACCAAGATGGACCTGCATATCATATCAAACCTCAGGCCTTCAATGTCCCCCATGCATTTCTCCCCTACAGCTTATCGCCCTGGAAAGCCAAAACACTTTCCCATTGTCTCGTCCTGTCTCTGAGAAGTTGCCATTCTTTGGTGAAGATGCTGCGGAAGATCAAGCCGAGAATGGTTCTGCTCTTCCATTAATCTTCACTGTGTTCCCCTGAGGGGCCTGCACTGTGCGGGTCAACAAACCACTCAGTCACCTTTCTTTTGGCCATTTGATTTTGCAGATCCCTGGCTAGTGACCAGATTGCACAAGGAAAAGAACTCTTTGAAACTACAGGAAAAGAAATCATTTCCCCTGTACTCTCCAAAGGGTCTCTAGCAGGACCTGGGAATTCATCTGGCCTGAGACAAACCCATAGAAGTAAGCATACGTGCTAACTTTACATGTTGTGGGAGCCACCCACCCTCAAGAGGTGACGACCCAAGAGAGAAATTCAAGTGAAACACTTTAGCTCAGTGTGGACAACAGGTAGTAAATTATGCAAGCATGACAAGGCAGAAGGACTACAGCAGTTCAAAGTTTTTTGTTTTTTGTTTTTTTTTTTTAAAAAAGGTAACTAGGCAGATACAGGTTATCTGTATAGTTTTCTCAACTTCAACTCTTCATCTGTAGTTAAAATAATGCCATTTTTTTTTCCTCTTACGCCTTTCATATGGTGGCTTTATGAATTGTTTTAGAAGGAACAGGGACCTTGGGATTTCAGCATGGCCCCTGTTGTGTTAAAATACCTTGCCCAAATAATCTTTATGCCAAAGTAGCTAGCATGCTTTTAGGGTAGAAGGAATGCCTTTTGCCATCCATTAGTGCCCTGCAGAGCTGAGGAAGTGTGGGTGGTCTCATGACAGAATGAATGCTGGAGAACAGGGTTCAAAATCCAGTCACCTGAGCCAAAGGATATAAGGAAGGATTGGCATGTAAGAAGGATGTGAGAAGGATTGGATATATGAAGAATAGAGGAAGGATTAGGAATGTAATATGTTGATGTG
Organism: Meriones unguiculatus; assembly: GCF_030254825.1. Taxonomy (NCBI): domain Eukaryota; kingdom Metazoa; phylum Chordata; class Mammalia; order Rodentia; family Muridae; genus Meriones; species Meriones unguiculatus. Next base: position 85,233,031 of record NC_083354.1, read on the forward strand.
TTCTCCATTAAATTTCTTATTACTAGAGAGCGGAGGCTTAGAGACCAAAAATATGGTAGCTGTATGTAGTGGCCTTAAGAGGAGTGAAAATGGATAAGATACCTTCACAGTTAGAGTATTAATAACTATTAACTAGGAGGTGGAGAGAAATCTCAGCAGTGGAGAGCACTGGCTGCTCTTCCAGAGGACTCGGGTTCCATCTCCAGAACTCAGATGGTGGCTCACAATGTTCTGTAACTCTGGTGCCAGGCCATCCCATGGGAGATCCTTCTCTAGAAAGTATAGGGTTGCTGCTCTTCCCGGCCTGATGGCCACACATTCTTTCTTTAGTTCTGACTAACTCAGAGGTGTCCTATCTGAATTCCAAATGGGGGGGGGGAGCAGCATGAAGGTCTAGGAAACTGCAGCTAATCATAAAGACGGTTAAGTTGGAAAACTTTGAACCTCGAGCCTTTGGTTCTCGAAAGACATGAGGCAGGCCTACACTTCTGATGTCTTGCATATCTGTGCTCGTTCTATGTATTCATGAGCAAACAGCAGTTCATCTCACGAAGCACAGAGGCCATAGTCTCGACAGCAGAGTCTCTAGGTCTTATACTCATGAAGGTTTGGGCCTGCACAGTCCATCAGAAAGTTGAAGTCTCTTTCCCTGCTACTTTCTAGGAAAGTCAACAAATATCCCCTTAAAATCTCCAGCTCTGAGAATATATAACTGAATTCTGATCTTAAATTTTTTTCATAAAAAAACCCACACCATTATAAAATGCTTGATATGTACAAGGAAAAAATTAAAATATTGCTTTATCTTTCCCTCTTCTTGTGGATCCAGTGGAAGAAAATTAGGCATATATGTTTCTATGTGGCCGTGTGCCTGGCATCATCTAGGTGATCATGTGTAAATAATTAGAGGGCTTAAAGGAAAACAATACTGAATGAGTAATCAATTAGAAAAAAACAAGAAAATTAGTGTTCTAGAAATAAATGCCTTCTTAGAAAACAGCACAAAAGTTTTTATTTCATGAATATATTAACAGTGTCATACTACTAAAGATCCTGGAACAAATGCAAACTTTAGAACATATTGGAAACAGACCTTTTGCATTCAAGTGGCAAAGATCGTTCTCATTATGAGATAATGTAATACAGCCATGATCAATTTATTATCTCACCAGCTTTTTTCTCTCCAAGCATTCCTGATATTAAAATTCATAAGTGTGTCCAAGGCAGGGTGATGCATCTGTTTCTTATTCATTTACATCTTGTTTGCTGTGATGTTTAATGTGAACTACCAGAAGTTCTAGAAAATTTGAGGCCTAGGAAAAAAGTTTTCTGTCTTTCCCTTTGAATACAGAGAATGTTCTCGTTTAATTTGAAATGGAAACTCAAAATCTTACTGTGGACTTGGAGAGCTGGGACCAGTCATGCTTTAGTGCTGTACTTGAGAACATCAGGACGGCTTCTCTGCCAGCCGTGGTTAGCATTTCTGTGGCTTCTTTTTAATGTGAGATGTATGTTTCACTGAGTCCTGTGATTTCACTGCACAGTGGCGAGATTTCCAAAATTAAATTTGAAAACTAAAATAAAACATCAGAGCCAGGTTGTTGAAAATGAGTTCTTGAACTGATCTGAGCATAAACTAACTTAAACTTTGCAAGACTCTAACTGCCTCTCATTCTCAGCACTGTACTCAATGCAAACTAGATCCAGCAGCCATCGTGTGACGCGCTTTTTAGAAAAAGGAATGCGCTTCTCACTGCAAACTTAGGGAAAGCAGAATAACTCCAAGGCCTGGATAACCAAAGGTTAAGTGTGTTATCAAACATTTACTCGACTAGTGTTTAGGCTGACTAACGTGTCCTCTGTTTTGCTTTATTCCTGAAGCTACTAATCAATTTAGGTGAGTTAAAAACATCTCACTCTTCTTTCTTTAAACTTTTTTTACAGATATATTTAGTGTGTGTGTGTGTGTGTGTGTGCGCGCGTGCGCGCGCCATAGTATGCATGTCAGGAGGTCAAGGGACAACTTCAGGGAGTTGGTTTTGTCATGGTACAATGTGGGTCATAGGAATTGAACTCAGGTCTTTAGGTTTGGCAAGCTCCTTTACTTCGTAGCCATCTTATCAGCCCACTGATTTATGTGTGTGGTTTTTTTTTTTTTTTTGTAGTAATTTGTTTGAATAGATCTGCTTGCCAAAATAAAAAGGTTGAAGAATAAACAGAGACATCAACATTGATCCTTTGGGAGTAAATGAATTCATTGGTTACTTTTGCATGTCTGTGACCAAATATCTGACAGAAACAGCGTCACGGAAGAAAGGATCATTTGATCTCATAGTTTCCTAGAGTCTACAGTCCATCGTGGCAGGGGATACAGCCAATAGGAGTAGCTCAGTCCTCTACAGTGGATGCATGAGACAGTGCAAACTTACAATACGGCCAACCAGGAAGCGGAGAACACAGATTGGAACAATCAATGCGCATAAAACTCAAGGCTTCAGAACGCAGCTTGCATCGCCCCTGTCTCCATTACTAGTTCTTTGAAAGGAGTTCCAAAGAGATGGATTCCATGTAGAGTCCACGTAGAGTCTGTGGAGTATTGAAGCACAAGGGACAGCAGAGTAGTGATAGCGATGGTATACCAACTCACGGAGATAGAAAGGTTGCACAACAGTGCTGATGATTCAGCTGGTACGAGGCTGCAGGGGGAGGGGACGGGTGAATGGAGCTGTGGTATGAATAAGCTCATACTTGGGGGGGGGTGCTTGTTCTGTGTTGCACACCCTTCTAAGGACTTTATAAGCATTAAGTCACATAATCTTTAAACCATCCAGTATAGTTATAATTACACACTCCCTCGTCTCCCATCTTTTTTTTTTTTCAGGCACAAAACAGGGATAAAGAGGTTAGATAACAGGTCTAGACTTGTTCAACCAGCACACTGTAATGCTAGGACTACAGTTCAAGGTACCCAGGCTAGGAGTCTGCACCTCCCTTATCTACTGTGCATCAAGCCCCACCTATTGGCTTTCGGGGAGATTCTGAATGACGAAGGACTAAGGTCTAGTACCTACAAAAAAAAAAGTCCAGTTTTCCAAAACCTTGGTGTGGTGGTGCGGGGAGAGAATAGAAGAACTTTCTGTGAAGCTGTTTATTGTATATTCTTTTAGCATGATTTGCTATCTCTCTGCTGCCGATGAACAAACCAACTGCTAATGTCCAGTATATGCATTCCAAAAGCCTGGGAAAGAAAACTCAGGTGTTGCAACTTAAAGAATTTCTTTTTCCCAAATGCTAGCAACGAGAAGAAAAATGCTTTAAAGTAGGCATTCTATTGAAAAGGGCCAGGCTGTCAGACCAGCAAAAGAAATTTCCTACCAACACATGTACTTGAAAAATAAAGTTACCAAAACAACTGTCTCTGTGGGCTCTAGGAAACGGAGGAGCTGAGGTTTGTTTTCAGTGTAGCTATCACTTGGATGTAACACAAAACGACTGTATTTAGGGGCAATTTCACAAGAACTTTCTTTTCTTGGCTTTTTCTTGTAGGGGGCGGTAGGTCCTTGTCCAGAAGTAGAGTGCCTTTTGTCTGTGCCTGATCTCTCTTCCTAGTTCTATCTCTGTGAACAGAGAGGCTCAGAAGAAAGTAAGGTGTGTCTCTTACATCACCACTGGCTCCCTCACCTACAGCAAGCATGCCTAGGAATATTCTAGAAGTATTTCAACCCGGCTTGGTTTTGCTTTCCGGTTACACTAAAACATGAGAAACATGTTTGTGTCAAAGATCCTGCAAAAGGCTTCTAGGTAAAAATGCCTGGCTCTGTGAGGCTTATGGGTGCTATGTCGCCTAATGAGTTGGCATCTTGGAATCTTAACTATTTCCCACCCGTATTTCCTGTCTGGTGTTGGCGGCTCTCACCACCACACCCCCGTCCCCCAGCAACACCTTCAGAGGTGAGCGCCGTGTCGTATAGCAGCTGGCTCACCCTTACTTTCCTGGAGTAAGACGAGAGAGGGAGGGTTCTCTCTCTCTCTCTCTCTCTCTCTCTCTCTCTCTCTCTCTCTCTCTCTCTCTCTCTCTCTCTCTCTCTCTCTCTCTCTCTCTCTCTCTCCCCCTCCCTCCCTCAGCTGCAAACCATCAATGCAGCCTCAGAGTCTGCGCAGTCCACCAAGATCACGGGTCTCAAGGCTCTGCCGTAAGAAACGGCACAGCACAGGCGGCCAATCAAAGAATGCACTGTCCTGCCATGCTTCTCCTTCCCCTGAAAGGAACCCTGGGGTCCTTTGAGAGAATGAGAAAAAGTGGGTCACTGGGAAAACACGGCCTCCCGCTGCTTTGACCACAGCCAATGCACTTCTTCCCCACTTGGTTTAATAGAAGTTAATGGCTAAACCATCAGATTAGGTCCCGGAAAAGAGTTTACGCTGATTCAATGTAACTTATGAAGTTTATGAACTTTATTGTTGTCCCCTCAGTGACAAAACAAGATGAGTCAAATAATAATTTTATGTTGTCAATTAAATGCAGGCACAATAAAGACTTCTGTAGTGTCTTTGTGTGCATGACTAAAGCATAGAGACTTTTCAAGCTTCCAGCGTTCGCTGGGATGATTCTCCCCCAGCTACCATGCTTCCACCTGTCAGTTCTCTGGCTTGTGATTTTCAAACAAAGGTCAAGAGGATGACGTGTTGTCAGTGCTTTCAGGGAGCGAGAGCAAGAGGGAAGCTGCGGTGTAGAATCTCTGTGAACGGTTAATGTGGGTTAATGAGTAGAGACGTGGGGAGCCTGCATTAGTGACCAAGCCTCTGGCTTACAGATTTCTTCTCAGTGTCTTTCTCCCATAAATGTATATATATGAGAGAGTACACATATACTTGATAATATACTTGCATATATACATACAAGTGTATATGTCTTATATATGACACTTACATAAGCCTATATGTATGTATTCTTTTGTGTGTATATATATATCATAAATATTTTATTTTTTTCTAAATTTCCATTTCAAAGGTAATGTCAACATGTCTTCTACACCTCTTTTAATGAAGACATGCCTAAATGAAATCTTTTCTATATTACTAATGAGGGCACAGGGGACTTAGATAGAAAAAGAACTTATTTACGCAGAGCATTATTTTGCTAGAAAAACAAAAACGATGTCAAAATTCATACCACATCCTATAGCACTCTACTCTGTCTTTGATTACATGGCTGCCAACATATACCTCACCCAGAAACATGAAGAAATTCGTGCTTCTTCAAATTCAGAGACACATTCTTTCTTCAAGTCGGTAAGACACTCATTGCTAAAAACAGAATGGCTCTTCAAATGGTTTGACAAGGTAGAAATTAAAAATCAAAGTAAGATTTTTTTTTCTTTTCCAGAATGAAGTGTTAATGTCAGGGCTTGGAGATGGCTCAATGGGTAAAGCGTTTTCCACAAACCAGGAAGGTCAGAGTTCAGATTCCCAAGATCCACATAAAAACCAGGTAGGAGTGTCAACCCACCTATAACTTCAGCACTCTATAGACAGAGACAAGGGATCCTGGAGTTACTAGGGAAGTCAGACCAGCCATGTGGATTTACTTCAGGTTCTATCAAGAGACTTTTCTTTAAAATAAATAAGATGGGGAATGAACCATGTTTCCTGAAAAACATAGCTGGTATTTAGAAAGCTGTTCATTCTGAATTTGGCTTGGGCAGGGCAATGGAAGATAAATTGTTGATTCTTTACGTGCCCTAAAGCCATTTTTAATCTTTTAATTCTATCCAATTTCCTCTTCCTAGGGAATCTGTCCCCTTGGAACCATCACTCTTTTACATTTCAGTCAAATTAATGGAGATGAAGTAACAGCTTACTCTACCCATTTTTAATAAACATTTTAACTGGGAAAATATCAAACGTATTCTTGAGTGTTGCTTGTACCCCAGATTCATATTCCCCTATTAATAACACCTTAAATTGGAACTTTCACCTGCTAACAGCACCTCAGTAAGGAGTGGAGACTCTAAAATGTCTTCCTCATATATGCCAGATTTCATCTGACTTAACCTTGTATTAGGCTTCCACAGGTAACCTACAGGGCTACGCGTTTATAACTGTGATAACATTATTTTGTCTGTATTTAATCTAAGTCACATTTTACGTTTAGCTCTACATTCTGTTTTGAGTTAAATTTCTGTCAAAAAATAGGACGCCTAGGATCTTCTTTTTAAGATAGTTCTCTATCGCTGCTATAACAGAGCAGCTTAAAGCAATACAGATGTGTTATTTTATATTTCTTGATAAGAGAAATTCTAATTGGGACTCAAGTGGTTAAAACAAGGCAGTTTCATCCTCTGAAGTAATGCCATTTGCTTACTTTTTTGGGCCCTGGGCCTGCAGATATTCCTAGACATTGGATCTCATCCTTTCTTTTTCAAAGCCGGAAGCATCACATCAAGTCTTCTCCGTCTTTTCTTCCTCCTTCCCCCTCTGTTGCCCTCTTTTGCTTTTCCTGACCCACAGGATTTTACTGGTGCACCGGGATAATGCTGTGTAAAGCCTTACTAACTGTCAGTTGTGAATTGATATCAGTTCTATTTGCACCACAATTTCCCATTGCCGAGGAGCCCAAGGGATGCACAAGTTCAGGAGCCAACTGTTGAAAAGATTGTTCCTCAAAATTAGGAGTAGTGCTACCTCAAGATCCAGCTATGCCATTCCTAGGCAAACATCCAAAATATGTTCAACTACGCAACAAGGACATTTGCTCAACCCTGTTCTTAGCAGCTTTATTCGTAATAGGCAGAATCTGGAAACAACCCAGATGTCCCTCAGTAGAGGAATGGATACAGAAATTGTGGTGCATTTACACAATGGAATACAACTCAGGCCTTAAAAACAAGGAAATCATGAAATTTACAGGCAAATGGTGGGAACTAGAAAAGATCATTCTAAATGAGGTAACCCAGAAGCAAAAGACACACGTTGTATATACTCACTTATAAGTGAATATTAGCCATATAATATAAGATAAACATACAAAAATCTGTATGCCTAAGGAAGCTAAGCAAGAAGGAGGACTCTAGGGAAGTTGCTCAATCTTCACTCAGAAAGCAAACGGGATGGACATCAGAAGAAGGAGAAAACCGGGCAGGACAGAAGCCTACCACAGAGGGCCTCTGAAAGACTCTACAGCAGGGTATCAAAGCAGATGCTGAGACCCAAAACCAAACTTTGGGCAGAATGCAGGAAATCTTATGAAAGAAGGGGGAGATAGAAAGACCTGGAAGGGACAGGAGCTCCACAAGGAGAGCAATAGAAAAATCTGGGCCCAGGGGTCTTTGCAAAGACCGATACTCTCACCAAGAGCCATGCATGGAGATAACCTAGACCCCTTGCTCAGATGTAGCTCATGGCAGCTCAGTGTCCAAGGGAGTTTCCCTTGGACAGGGTCTCTGACAGGAACTCAGTGGCTGGCTCTTTGATCACCTCCCCCTGGGGGAAGTAAAGCAGTACCAGGTCACAGAGGAAGACAGTCCTGATGAGACCTGATAGGCTAGGATCAGATGGAAGGGGAGGAGGACCTCCCTTATCATTGGACTGGGGGAGGGGCATGGGAGGAGAAGAGGGAAAGATGATGGGATTGGGAGGGGATGAGGGAGGGGGGCCACAGCTGGGATACAAAGTGAATAAACTGTCATAAAAAATAAATAAACACTATTGCAAAAAAAGGAAGAAATGGCTCCTGCCTTTAACACAAGCAATTGGCTATGCTTGCTTGAACTCACTGTAGTTTGAAGTAGTACTTTCTTGGCATTCAATAATGTGAAAACACTTTTCTATATGCTTGTCTGGCAATTTCTTCCGTAAAATAATTTTACAGGTCTCCTTTCATTTTGTTCCCTTATGGTTGTCTTCTTGTTGGTAAATCACGAAAGTGATTTACTCTAAGCAAAAGACTAACATCCATACGGAAGATGTTTGTTCTCAGTCTACTGCTTATCACTTCCCGTTTAAGTTCAGTGCTACAGATAAAAACTCAGAGCCTTGAGAACGCCGGGCAAGTGCTGTACTGCCTAGCTATATCCCAGCCTCCTATTTTTTTAATCTGAGAATTTCATATATGTATTTCATATATGCATTTTGATCATATACATATTCTTTCCCTCTCCTCCGATTTCTTCCCTATCTTTTGCAGCGTGTTTCCCTCCAACTTCATGTGATTTGTTTTTTTTTTTTTTTCATTTTGTTTTGTTTTTTGATTTTTGGGTTTTTTTTAAGCCTACTGAGTTCAGTGAGTGCTACCTGTATGTGCATGGATGTAGGACCGTTTATTGGAAATTGGGTAGCCTCATGAAGGGCTGTATCACTGAAGAAAATGGACACCCACCAGAGGACCCATCAATTAACAATAGTTCCTTAACTGCAGCGGGACTTCCTGATACCCCCTCCCCCACCTATGCATGCATTTTGTGCCAGTCTTATGCATGCAGTCACATGTGGACAACAGCGCCTTCATGTCCGGCAAATACTGCTTTGCTGCAGAACTACCTCTGCCTCTTACACTTTTTCCATCCTCTCTTCTGCAATGAGGCCTGAGGCTTATCAGAGAAGGAGTAAACCTTTGTCTACTTTTTATGTAGAGGTGGTTTTCACTGTGTTTTCCATACTGGTCTTGACCTGCCTCTACAGTCTAGGCAGGTCTAGCCCTTATGATCCTCCTTCCTCCTGAGTAGCTGGAATTGCAGGCTTGAGCTATCAGGCAAGCTTTCTTTCTATTGCTGTTGCATATACCTGAGGCAGAGTTTCAGCACGACTCACAGGTTGTACTTCAACTATGTCCACCTTCCTGCACCACTTCCCTCCAGCATCAGCAACAGGAACGGACCACCAGACCAGCCTTCTTTCACTTCCTTGGTAATGTCTTTGATAAAGAGAAGTTTTAGTTGGCTCAGGTAACATAGTTTCAAAGACTCTCATTGAACTGCATTAGCTCCATTTTTGAAAATGAACTCATTGTCCAATATTCCCCTCTTCCATCAAATCTTTAGTTACTTAAACATCTCAAAGTCTGCTAGCACGTATTCTCCATCTGGATTCTTCTGCAAGCTCACTTTAGGGAGCAGATGTCTTCTGCATTTCTGTAAACGCTTTAGAATCAGATAAAAGTGGGGGGAATATCAATTCACTATTTCTGTTCAGTCAGAATGCAGGATCATTTTCTTTAACTTCAAGCTATCAAGAAACAGGTATGCCTCCTCTTTAGAAGGAAGACAACCTGCTCCACAGCCTTCACAGGTGAAAACAGAAGCAACCATGCAGCTACAGGAGTCCATGGCTTTGTGCATGACTGGTAGCTAGCTCTGTGTGTGTTCTCTTGGCCTACAATGCAGGCTAATGCATGGGAACAAACTCTCCTGAGGAGCATGCAGATAGAAGCTTGCTCCACTGAGCCTTGCCGAAGCACATTGCTCAGGCCGCAGAAGCTGTCCTCTGAGTCTCGCTTCTTAATTTTCAGAAAAGCCGTAGTATTCCAGAATAATGGAAACAAAAACACACTGATTTTAATTTACTTTTCTTACCAGAGACTCTCAATTTTTAGAGGTGACTGCCTGCCACGAGGCCTAACATTGTAAAAAAATGATGGAAAACTCTGCAAATAGTTCTTAAAGATTAATAAGCTGCTGTAATAAAAGCCAGTATTCTCCTATTTTATAAAATAAAACTATTTAATCCATTAACAGTTTTAATATTTTTGAGAGCAATGATACTTCAGGATAGAAATATTGATCCCAAGAGGTTAAGAGAGTCTTTATTCACTCAAGATTATTAAGTATCTCCCGCAGGTCAGGACGTGGCTAGGTTGATTTTGCTTCTGAGCAACTGAACATCACAGAAAGAGTCTCAGTTCAACGTTATACATATATATTTAATTTGAATTGATTTGAAGATTAATAATTCACTTAAGCTGTGTGTATATATTCTGTTACCCAGAATCCTCTAAATGTCCTGGTGAGGTTTTATAATCTTTGTAGAAAAACATTCTTTAAACTGAGGAGTGCCACTTGTTTAAAATGTATAGACTTCAACCCTTTATTCTCAAAATGCAACATAGGAATGATTAGAGAAAAATGGTCTCCACACTCTATTTCTGATTCTGGTTTAAGCTCAACTTCCTGAATGTAATTTTAGGAGAGAATGTTATTTTCTAATTTCTATGCCTAAGAATCAGTAGGAAAAATATTTAAAGCCCTCTCTTGGCCCATTATTAGAAATTATGACTGATGGGTGGTTAAAATACGGTTCTGAGAATTTACATCTTTAGCCCGTGTTTTGTTTGTTTGTTTGTTTGTTTGTTTTTAACTCTATCATCAAATTATGAGTATTCGTTGGATAATGACTATGCACAAGTCATTTAAGGACTGGGGGTCTCCAGGGATGAAAGAGGGTGAAAAGCTCCTCAGTTCATGGAGATGAACTCTAGACAGGGAGAGAAGGCAGACTATAAGGAGGAATAGGATTCACTGAGACCTGTCAGTGCAACCGTGGACTTGGGTACAATCTAGAGCAGTGGTCTTCAACCTTAATACTGCTGTGACCCTTGTGTTATGGCAACCCCAATCACAAATGTATGTTTGTTGCTACTTCATAATGGTAATTTTGCTGCTATGAACTGTAATGTAAACGTTTTTTGAGTTAAAGGTTTGCCAAAGGGGTTGCAACCCTCTACAGGAAGAATGAGCCAAAAAGCCATGGCTTAAAGCATGCTTCTCTTTCCCCTTTTTTTCCGCTTCCTTTCGCTATGGCTGACATCCTGGGGATGATTTATACCTTGTTTCCATGATGATTTTGAAGTAGCTTAAGCAATTCTACTGTTTCAAGATAGACTTGGTACTGTATTTGTTGCTGTTTTATAAGTACACCAAAGATCTGTCCTTGTAATTTAGGCCCACTTTGGGTTGTTGCTGTTGTTCTAGGGAGGCCTTGTGGGAAATTTGGTTACTTGGAGCCCACTTTGAAAGAAGAATTGTGAAACAGGGAAAAAGAAGGAGATTTATCTTTCCTGCATTCAAGAGCACAAATGGTCAGTAGTCTACAAACAGAAACAGCCTTGCTCTTAGAAACACAGAGCACAGAATTCTTTCTACTCAACATAATCCTTCTTTGTGAATAATGTTAAGATAACATTGTACCCATGGGGAAGAGGGACATCTATCAAGTGTGAATTCCAGCAATGCACTGTACTATGTGTAGAATAGCAAAGTGGAAAACGCAAATAAATAAGAAATCTTTCAGTGACTAAACTATTTACATCATTCTGACCAACCTTGAGAAGTTGTCCAGAGGTGAAAACATGTGCCTGCCACCTTTTACTATGCTTTATTAAATAACAACAAAAAGCAGGTCCCTCCAGAGTTTATTCTCAACTTTTTTTAAGGAAACCTCAACTCAGCAACTTCTAGGTTGATATGTGATTTTAGCACTGTTTTCAACCATCAGCCCAAAAACGTGGGAAAATGGGGCATCATGAGGAGATCAGAATATGGCCCAAGTAAAACTGCCAAAGTATTTTAGGAAGCCCAGAAGAAATCTTCTCATTGACATTTTACCAAAGGTTTTAACTCCCCTGGCCAGCCAATAACCCAAACATCTTCTTATTTTCTTCTTTCACATATAAATTGTACTGATGAGAACAATTATATATGTATTTTTTTTCCAAAGTCAAAACAAAGGGTAGTATCTCACATTACCAAGTCTCTTAGCAAGGGAATGGTGAGTTAGAATAATTCTCAGCTTCCTGTATCTTTGCCTACTCAAATCTTTTTCTTTAAGCTATTTTCTTGTTTAATATTTATTTTATTATTTTTGAGACTTCAATATAATTACATTATTTTCCTCTTATCTTTCCTCCCTTCAAACCTTCCTACATAATATACTCTTCTTTGCTCTCTTTCAAATCTGAGCTAAATGAGTAAAGAAAAAAAAATTATTTTGAAATCTTTTCAACACAATGTGACAGAAATGAAATTATAGGGCCAAACAGATGGGCTAGTGGATAAAGTCGTTTGCCACAAAGCTTGAGGTACACTGTGGTCAACAGGCCTACACCCTACACACACAACCACACAGCCACACACAAACACACACACGCACACATGAATTCAATAACTTAAAATATAAAAATGAACTTTCAGTCACATGAAAAGTTAATTAAAGTGGGATGGGCTGACATCTCTCCCATATTTTTTCTGTGCTCTGCCTACCGATGGATTTTACAAGACACTGAGAAGGCTAGTAGGTTGCAAGAAAGAATGATGCTTTGTTTACTGTAAGCTGTGAGTGTAAAATGTGTGCACAGTATGAGCACTAGGAGCTTACAGAAAAGTGTGGTACTGTTAGGCATCCTTAGGGGTTTTAGGCCGTCAGCTCTTGTTGCATTTGCAGCTCGGATCCTACATTGGTCTCTCTTGTCAAGCGAGTGATGTTCTATAAGCTTGACCATAGAGTCCCGATGTGGAGAGATACTATAAGAGTACTATAGTATAGAGAGTATAAGAGTAAGTACTCTTAGAGTCCACACAATCACTGCCACAATGATGGTAGACAAGACCATCTTTTATCCTACCTCAGTTACCTCACAAGAGATCAGTGGGCTCTGCAGTTTGATGAATGCAGAATCCAACCCTACCCATATACATATCTATATATGTGTATTACATATATGTATATTTGTATATGTTTATATATACATATATGTGTTTATAAACATGTTCATATATACACATATATATATGTTTATATATACACGTGTTTATATGTATGTATATGTACTTACTATATATAAAATAAAGTAAATGTCACCAGCAGGAGACATGATCCTTTCACATACAGAATCTCAGTACCTGATTTTTCTCATGAAATAACAGTATTTTATCTCACACTGGGTAAAAGGAACACTTTTTAAATTTCATTATGAAATTTCAAACTATGAATCTCAAAACTTGATGGGTAAAGTTCTTGCAGAAGCCGTGCCTGTGTAGCAATAATAAAGAACTGTAATATTACTTTGGAAGAAAAATACCAGTCACATTGGCATCAGAAGTAGCAAATACCTAGAAAGAAATTTAATAAAATGTCATTTGTTTCATACTATGAATAGTAGTTATTGCTCATATATATATATATATATATATATATAAATTATTGACTATATTAAAGAATGAAATTTGTGGAGGTAGGGAGAGAGCCTAGCTCTTAAGAGTGCTTGATGCCTTTGTAGAGAGAGGACTTGAACTCAGCTCTTAGCCAGCTTCAGGCTTCTCACAACCACCTGTAACTCAGGCTCCAGGGGATAAGAGCTATCTCTTAGTATTGCTTTAATAATATTCCACAAATTTTTAAATGAGTTCTCATTTTCATTCAATTAAAGATGTTTGCTTAATTTTTAAAGTTGTTTTTTTTTTTTTATTACTTCTATGTTTGCGTGTGAGTGCATGCCCTTGAGTTCAAATATCCTTGGAAACCAGAAGAATGTGGCAGTTTCCCTGAAGCTATCGTCATTTGGGGCTGTGAGCTACTTGACTTGGTGCTGAAAACTAAATGTGGGTCATTTCTAAAAGCAGCATTCATTCTTAACCACGGAGCCATCTCTCAATTCAAATTATTTCAAAAACTTTTCTTGACCTACAAATTATTTAGATTTATATTTATAAATTTCTATTTCTAGTTATATTTCATTTCTAAATTTACAGAGCACTGCATTAGGGTTTGCCAATTGAAATTCATTGTGTGCAGAGGCCATGTGATGTACAACTTTAGTCTTTTGCATCTATGAAGATATTATGTGGCCTGGGATGTGATATACTTTAATTTCCATGTGTAGTTAAATACATATTCAAATATGAAGGTAAGAGGTTACACATAGTTAAATATTCAAATAAGCATTTGCATAATAAATTGCTTCAGGGTCCTTTGTAATTTCTTCCATTTTTCTTTGAGGATATACTACAGAACACTTCTCATTAATGTTCAGATCCTTTTGATAAAATCACACCAGAATATGAATTAAATAGAACTGAAAAAGAAGGACAGGAGCTGTGGAAAAAGCTATGTCTTGAGAACCTAGGAAATGTACCATTATTGAAAGCCTGCAATGGATATATGGTTTTATTAATTTGTTTTATTATTCATAAATCACTGTTAAATCCTTACTATTTGCTATAAATAAGGAAAAGGATTGAAAAGAGATCATCAGTTTTCTGTAAACTAGGAATCTAGGACCTAGAAGTAAACATCCCATAATAAATACCCCCAACAACATTGCAGCTAAGCCAAGTTATCTGATTAGCTAGAAAGGGTTGGAAGAAAGGCGACTTACACTTCCTGAGAGTCCCAGGGAATTAAGAATAGTAACTATGGTAAGATAGTAGGGGAGGAAGACTTCTCCTCTCAGTGGAGGGGCATAGGGAGAGAAGAGGAAGGGAGGATGGGACTGGGAGGAGATGGAGGAGGGGGCTACAGTTGGGATAAATTGTAATAAATAATAAACCAATAAGGAAAGAAGAGCAAAAAAAGAAAATAAGAAAAGAATAGACAGTAGAAGTTGTATTTCTCTTATCAGCTTGGTGGAGAAAGAAGAAAAATCAATCTGGGAATGCATCAGTCCATAAAGGCAGAAGTTGAATGGTAAAGAATGGGGTTTGTGCTTTTGGTTTTTGTCAATATGATACGAACTAGGGTCATCAAATCATCTGGTAATAGGAACCTCAGTTGAGAAACTGCCTCCATAAGATTGGAACTAACCTTCAAGTATAATGATGAATCATCTACTCTAACCCAGAACTCTGTACAAACTTACAGCTTTAGGTCAGAGTTTATGCAAGAGACAGGCTGTTGGTTGAACTGGTAGTGAAACTGAGGAACAAGGAACCAGGTTATACCTATCAAAGAATAATTTTCTGTTACTTGAAATTGATAATTTGTGCGAGTTTGAATGAGATTCTCCATGGACTCATATATCTGAATATTTGTTTTCCAGATGGTGGAGTGCTGAGGAAGGATCAGGAGGATTGGAGGACATGTGTCATTGGGGGATAGGCTTGGAAGTGTCAAAAGCCCATGCCAGGCCCAGTTTTGTACACTCTGCTCCCTGCTCTCTCCTCTCTTCTCTTCTCTTCTCTTCTCCTCTCCTCTCCTCTCCTCTTCTTTCTCTCTCCTCTCTCTCTCTCTCTCTCTCTCTCTCTCTCTCTCTCTCTCTCTCTCTCTCTGCCTTCTGTACATCAAGGTATAAACTCTCAGCTACTGCCCCAGTGCCACACCTGTGTGCCTGCCACTTATATTCCCTGTCATAGTGTTCATGGACTGTTACTCTGAAACTGTAGTAAGACTCCTCTTCGCCCCTCCCCATTAAACCCTCTCTTCTAAAGCTGCTCTGCTATGTGATCTAATCACAACAATAGAACAGCAATAGAAAGTCGGTTCTAGGGGCTGCGTAGTTCTGTGACAGGCTGACCGTGCTGCTTGTTGGTGGAATGTGGACTTTGGGTCTTTGGAGTATGAAAGCAGCTGAACACTGTAAGTGGGGTGGAACAGGCCATTCTCACAGAAGCATAGAGGACAGTAGTGCTGAGAGTATGGCAGACCCAGCTCAAGAGGTTCAAGAAGAGAAGAATATTAACAAGCGGCCTATAGACTTGTGATATTTTATCAAATACTGTAGCTGAGTTTTGCCCTTGTCCTAAGAATCTGCCTGAGGCTAAATTAAAGTTTTGAACTATTGTCATTAACAGATGAGGTTTCAAAATAACCTAGTATTGACTGTGTCACATGGTTGTCAGTAACCTATAATGAAACAAAAAAAAAAAAAAAAAAAAAAGGAAATCAGGACCAAAAAGGAAAAAAAAATGTACAGCTTGAAAAGAAAAACAAAACCAGGAAATTTGTTGTTGGATCCAAGTCTTATATTAAAAAAGATGAGACGTTTAAGGAAAGGCTTAAGAAAGAAAATGAATAAAGATAGTGGTACCCTTAGGGTTAGATCTTGTCTAGCTAATTCTGTGGGTTGTAAACAAGGAAAATAAAAAGTAAAATAAAAGCAAAGGAAAAACCACCAGCAAGTCAAAACTTATGCAAATGTAGTTCAAGGAGGAGGTCAGATTCCATCCCAAGCAAGCAGAATAAGCTGGCAGCTTCAGCCACATGGTTCTGGATTTACCTGAGTACAGGGGTTACAGGCTCTTCCGTGAAGGTTAAGGAAAACTGCTGAGGCCAGCTGTGATGCAAGAATGGAGGTCTGGAGAGGCCGCTGTGTGAAGTCGTGAAATGAAGCCTGGATTGCACTGGAGACACCACAATCCTGGGATACCTGCCAAGGAAAGCTGCTGACGGAAGGCGAGGAAACATAGAGACGTGTGTCACAGTCAACAGAGCGGGAAAGAGTGTGAGGTTGGAAGGGGCCTCTAAGTCAGGATTCAGAGTTTGTGCCACTGGATCTTCATCTCACTTCCATCCAGTATGTCCTCACCATGTGGCTTCTTCTCCGTTTGGAATGGCAGTGTCTGCTCTGTGACACTGTACATGGGAAGTTTTTGTTTGCTTTCTAACTTTACAAGAGGAGCAGTTAAGAGAGTCTCAGAAGGGACTTTGAGCATTTCAAGGGTCTGGAGACTGGGAAGGACTATGGGGACCTTTGAGTTAGAACTGAACGTATTTTGGGTTATGATATGGTTACAAGATTATGGAGATCAGGAGTGGAATGCGGTGGTTTGAATGAGAATGGTTCTCACAGGCTCGTGGACTTGAATATTTGGTTCTTAGTCGGACTCTTTCAAAGGATTAGGAGGTGTGGCTTTTTTGGAGGTGGTGTCCCTGGGATTAGGCTTTGGGATTTCAAGAGGCAGACTCTCTTTCTGCCTCCTGCCTGCAGGTCTAGGTCTTGGGTACTGCTCCAGTACAGGGCTTGTCTCCCCCTCCACCGTGAAGATCACAGACCCACCCCGAACCTGTAAGCAAGTCTCCAGTTAAAAGCTTTTGTCAGTAAAGCTGCCTTTGTCATGTAAAGAGATACTTCACAGCAATAAAACAATAACTTAGAAACCATTTAAGAGAAACCATCAGGCTAGCTGACCTAAACATTAATCACTTCTCTCAAGAGTATCTGCTCTATACTGAGCAGATACTGTAGCAACTTACTGTAGCTATTTTATTGAGTCATTTTCCAATAAAAGCCTTTCGTGAAATCCCCACTGCCACAGAACATTAGCTCATGAAAAGAGATTTAAAAAAAATGTTCACTTAATGTTTCACCTTTTTAAGCTTGACCAAAAGGAGAGTAAAAAATTACCTCCATATAAACAAGGGCTGTTAAGAGCTTGCTTCTTTCTGTCCCGCTTGGTGTAATTTGAGTTGTTATGATGCCTTTCCCTTCACCAGTCTCTTAAGTCTCTATGTGCTTCCTCATCTCTCCGTTGCCTAAAATCTCATATACTTCTGATAGATCCTTTTTTATATTCCAGTAGAGGAACAATTGATATCTTGTCCTATGTCAACTAGGGTAGAGCTCTTTGGATGGAGATGATTCATTCTATTCTTGCATTCTCAGGCCCTAATATTATACTTGACACACAATATTTATGCAATAAAAAATGTTAAACAAATGAATTGCTGAGTATATGAATATTTTTATATTTTCGTTTCCTAAAGAACTAGGATGAGTTACTGAATGCACAGACTGAATCAGTGTGAGGTTTTGTTGTTGTGGCCATTGTTTGTTTGTTTGTTTTTGAGCCTCTGTTGATTCACAACATACTTCTTTTCTCATTGTATTGTTTTATCAACTGGGACTCCGGAGCAAATTTTATTGTTGGAGAACAGCCACTGGCAACTTTGTTTCTCCTCAAAGAAAGAAAATTCTTTAAATCTGTAAGAATTTGACTGTGTACCTTTGATGTGAAAATTGCATCGTCTATTTTTGGAAAAGCTGGCTGTTGCATAAGAATATAAAGAAGGAAGTGAAGAGAGGCCACGAGTCAGCCTTCGCAATCTGTAGATTTTCATTTTCAAAGACGGCAGATTAAGTTCTCAAGTCTTGAGTTTTACTTGGAAAGAAAACAATGTTCAGAACTTGGGCACATCTGATGGCTCAGTTTATAAATGGCAAAGCTGTATGCTTATGCTCTGGGCTCCATCCGAGCTCTGCATCTGGGCCCCCATGGTGCACTCCACTCTCAGCTTTTTGAAGGATGTCACTCTGAAACATGTTACTAAGAACTCGAAGATGAAGCCCAGCAACTCTTCCTTGATAGAATCCTCAAGGGACAGTCCTTGGATTTGTTTCTTAGTATCTCACACCTATGTTTTTATTTGCCTTCTGTGTTTTATTTATTTATTGTTTGTTGTCTGTGTTTTTTTTCATTTCATTCTCCTTTCTCAAGAACAAATGTGAGCAAAGTTGCATGAGCTTAATACTAACAAGTGAGAGGCCATGCCATTAGCACTCAAGAACTGTGCAATTTTTTTTTTCTACCTGAAAGGTTAAGGTTTGAAAAGAAATTGCTCCAAGTGACATCTTACATAAAAGACACATCTAATTTTATCTTGTTGTCAAATCTTTATGCAGATGATTAAACCTGAGATTTCTTTTTCTACATAGCAGACATGTTATAACCAGTGCTTGCCAAGTAAGCCTTCAAGATTTATATTTATGCTGTACTTGTATATGTTTAGCATATATATTCTGTATATTAGATGAATATATTTTTAGTATACAGATACTTTTTGTCTTCTGTTGCAAACGTTTTATCGCATGAGCCACATAATTTCTTCCTTAAATGGACAGTTGGAAGGGTAAGCCTTGATCTAAAGCCAACCATGGATTGCTTATTACTATTCTTCACCATTCAAAAATAACCAAATTGGTTTGGGAAGGAGAGAGAAATTTTTTTTTCTTGCAAAAGTATTTTTGTGATTTAGTTTGGTTTTGTGGTTAACCCATTCATCATCAAAAAACCTCAGTGGAGAAGGTAGGTGACTGACAGGTATAATTATACTCTCATCTCCAAAATTAGATAATGTACCACAGGTTGGGAAACACTGGGAGGCTAAAGAAATTGTCACAGCAATAGTTAGCTGTAGAGTTTCCATGAAAAAAGCCTGTGTCTGTTTATACACAAGTCTTTTTAGCTAAAGCAGCATTTTTTTTAATGCTAGTTAGCTGAATCTCTGGGTCAGAATAGATTCTAAGAGGGTGCAATAATTAAATCACTATAGCTAAGCCCCAGAGAACTCTCCATGGCATTTAAAGATTTATTTATTTATTTATTTATTTACTTTATGATTCTAACAGCAGATTTGGGACCCCGTAGACAGAAATGTGCCATGTTCTTGTTCATGAGACCTTGTGACAGCAGACAAGGAGGGTGATTCAGAAAGTGTCTCAAGTAATAGTGTCAAGGGTAGACTTGGTTGGGTAGGGGCGGCTGACAAAAACTCTAGTAATTGCTGCCAACTCGATTAAACCTACAGCCTAAGCAAGAACTCCTTGTGAAAAAGTACCTTGCAGAACTCACTCCCTGCCTGCAGTTTCTCGAACTTTCTGACAAGTGAACTCTGAGCCAGGGTAAAAATATAAAAAGGGCAGGTTTATTTGTGAACTGAAGCTCAGGAGACCAAGCCAGAGGAAGTCTTACCCAGACTATGGCTGGGGGGAACGGGAGTGACCGTGGGGGGTGGGGAGACGGGGGTAAGGGCTGCTGGCTAAGGAAAATAACAGATGACTGCGTCTGCCACAAGCTGGATTTGGGGAGCTGGTGGCTCCAGGTGAGGGGGTTGGGGCAGTCTTTGAGAATGCAGGAATGCTGAGGCTTTCCTCAGAGGGAACAGGGTTAGAGAGAGGGAGCGGGATTTACAGGATCCTGTGGGGGAAGGGGACAGCCGGGCATGCCAATAGAAGACTTTCACTCCTGGCATTTCTTACATATTCTACCACTTCCTTTCAGATTCAGCCATCGTGGTAGAGTATTAGCAGTTGTGAAACTACCACACAGATGGGCAGGCTTCAGTCAGAACCTTCAACGCAAGCCTGAAAAATCTTAAATACGCCGAGCATTAGCTGTAATTACCCACGTGTGAGCTACTTCAATGTCATCTTGACACAAACTAGAGTCATCCAAGAGGAGGGAGCATTAAACAAGAAAATGCCTCCTTAAGATCTGGCTGTAGGAAAGTCTGTAGGGCCCTTTTAAAATTAGTGATTCACAGCCTAACCCACTGTGTGTGATGCTCTCCCTGGGTTGGTGGTCTTGGGGTCTATAAGAAGTCAGGCTGAGCAAGCCATGATGAGCAAGCCTGTAACCAGCACTCCTCCACAGCCTCTGCATTAGCTCCTGCCTCCAGGTTACTGCTTTGTTTGAGTTCCTGTCCTTACTTCTTTTGACCATTAATGGTAAAATGGAAGTGAAAGCCAAATAAACTCTTTCTTCTCGAAGTTGCTTTCAGTCATGATGTTTTGTAGCTCTGCTGTTTCTATTGTAATATATTCTGAACGGAGCCAGGATTGACTTCTGGGAGATTTTGCTGCATCCTGGCAGCTGGCAGAGTTCAAGTTGAAAATGAAGAGAGAAGCCAGGATCAGAGATGTGGGTCATAGTTCAAGGCTATTACACATGCCTGATCAATATTTTTCAGCATGCTTCCAATTAAAAAGAAAACAAATCAAATTGGAAAACCTGATTAAAGCTGGCCTAAGCAAAAGGCATAACTGAGTAATGACCCTAAAATTGAAAATACAGTTAATTTCCAAGTGATATTTAATATAGAGCCTTGAAATAAGTGATCAACATCGTCACCCTATTTTACCCACAATCAATTCTTCCATATCATTTGACTTTTGGAAGCATCATCTTACGGTCCCGAGAAAGCAGCCAACAGTTCCTAGAGCTACATCTCCATCATCTGTTCCTACTAGGTTAAAAAAAAAGATGGCATCCTTGACTCCAAAGAAAAGTTCTGAGGTCACTAAAGATATCTTGGGAGCACTGACTCAGGCACACTGAACTGTGAGATAGAACGCTCAGGCTTTGAGCATCATCAGATGGTGTTTCCTGGAACAGAGGTACAGTCTGCTTCTTTCAAACATTGGGAGACTTGCATTTCAATGGTCAAGGGATAGAAGGAAGGTTTAGTGCCGGGAGACATAGGAGCAAATCCACTGCAAGAACACTCTTGACAAAGCCAACAAATTGTGGCATCGAGCAGCTCCTCGTCCCCCTTTCACTTGTGACGCTCGACCCCTCTTTGATTCCACTGAAAAGATGATCCGCATCAACACTAGTCTTATCAGTCAACGCTTTTCTTTGCTGCCCATTCCTGTATCTAGTTCTCCAGTAAGAGGTTTCAATCAGAAACAACATGGGGTTTCATTACATGTCTATGCAACTTACTCTCTTGGAGACATGGTTTTGGTGAGTATGCTTTAATCAGAAAATATCTATCTAAGATTTATGGACTATAAAATGCCTTACGTCTTTTATTTGGAATATTTCTTTGTTCTAGAGAAAATAGTGCTTACTTAAGTTCATTCAAGGAGTAACACAGCAAAACGCTGTAAACCTCATGCCTTGTAAACTACCAGTTTTATTTCTTAGAGTTTTAGAGTAGTTAATGCCTTAAAGATGAAGGCACTGGTACTCATAATGTCTGAAGAGAGCTTCTGTACTGTGTCCTCTTGCTATATTCTCATGCAGTAGAGGATAAGAGTCAGCTTTCTAGAACCTCTTTTAAAAAGGATCTGATTTCATTCCTGGGAAGCCAAGTACCTCTCCAAAGCCTCCCCTTCAAAACCATCACCTTAGGAATAAGATTTCCAAATGAATTCAGGGAAATATAACTTTCAGACCATAGCAAGTAGCTTTATCATTATTATAAATGTAGGTCCACTTAAGAGTCTATACTGAAACAAGATAGTGTCAAATAAGCTAATAATTCCTGCTTCTCAGTTGGCTGTTTATAACCTTCTAAAGTATAGAATATTCTAGGAAATTATATCCAGGAGTTTTTGTTATGCAGCTGAGTTCTCAGGTCACTGGGGCTATCTCCATCAGGAAGTCATGCTTTCTGTAATGATATGAAGATGTGATTATAAAGGGGATTCCAAGATCTTCATCTGGAATCTTCTATAAAGCAACAAAGGGAAGTCTTTTAGCTCGTGTATTTCCTAACTTTCCAAAGAGCTACCCCTTAAAAATGGCAAGTGCCATTTGGAATCAGACAAAATTTAGTTATCAACCAGGACAGATGGATGTCACTAGAGCAAAATACTAGACAATCGTCCTGATTTCACACATCACACATGGTTTGGCCACAGTAAAACTGAATCTTTACTGAACAAAAAGATGCCTTCAACTACTACAGCTATGTGACAGTCAAATCACACACACACACCATAAAACATGTCTCAGAGGCATGAGGAGTTGAGGGTGGATACAAGGTCAAAGAAAATATTAAATCCCTAATAACTAGGACAATTGGACCTCAACAAACAGGAGTCAATTTTTGTATCCACTCATTTCCAGTATGTGTCAAAAACAAGTTGGAAAGGAAGTGAAACAATGAGAATGAAGAGAGATGAATGAAGTTAAAATGCTGGCCAACATTTTTCACAATTTACTAATGTCTCCGAGTGTGACAATTTCCAAGATACTTGTATCTGAACACAGGCTTCCAGAAGTAAGCCGAGCCCTTTAGGTACTTGGAACACAGTCTGAGTCTTTCACACAAGTCCAGCTCAGTCTCATCCTTTTAAGTTTTTCCTTCTTGTCATGGAGAAGCCGCAGCTTCCTGACAGAGTAAGCCCCTGTGACCCACGTGCTCATCAGTTCTCTTTCTTGGCCATGGCTGTGATTGCAGTAGATTCTTCAACTTGGCCCCAACTCAAAAGTGTTATTTCTTTGGGCAGTTTTGAACCAAAGCCACAGCTAGAGAGGAAATGTCAGGAATCATCTTTTGTCACTGATAAGACTTAATGAGTCCAAAGCCTACATGATTACAGAAAGTCTGCAGGAACCTGAGTGCTATTCCTTGATCATTGTTCCAAAGGTATTTACATACTCACTGGGGTAAAAATAATTAACATAAAAAAATAAATGGCAATTACTTTATCAGTAGCTATAAATTTAAACACAATGCATTTGCTGTAAGTTGGGTGTGGTATGTATGAAGAAATGGAGAGGGGGGAAAGAAAGTTAAAATAGGAATAAAAAATGTAAATTGTGAATAATTACAGCAAACCAACCTCTAGGGAACTAAGAGTGCAGGTTGGGTAATGACCTGAGACTGTAAGAGCTGTGGCCAAAGATACTATAACTTAAAAACCAAACAGTGTAACCATGTTTTTATACCCTGATGACAGAAGGAAGACTTTGAGCATTGAGAGATAAACTGCTGAGAAATGTAATCATTAAAATTCTCTAACTAAACTTTGTGTTCCATCTTAATGTGCAATAGTGTAACAAAAGTACAATAATCTTGGTTGAACAACAATAAAGAAGCTGTGTCTCTCGCAAGCCAGGAAGTCCATAGCCATGGCACTGGCAGATCTAGTATCTGGCAAAGGCCTGCTTCTTGATTCTCAGATATCTTTTGGCTATAGACTCTATTATCAGAGAATAGAAAGAAAGGGCAAGCTAGCTTGTGCCTTGTTTATTCTCTCGCTCTCTCTTTCATATCTATCTGTTTATATGTTTAATCTCACTGTATAACCATGGCTGGCCTGGAATTTGTAGAAATCCTCCTGCCTCAACCTCCTGAATACTGGGATTAAAAGTAAGTGCATCCATTCTGGCCTTGGGCCTCCTTTTTAAAGGTATTGATTCCAATGCCAAGAGTCCCATTCTCATGACCTAACAAAATTCCCAAAGATCCATCCCCTGGTGCCCTCCCACTGGTGTAGGATTTTACCCAGGAATCGGAAGTGACACCAACACTTAATGCAGAGCAGAATTGCAGTTTGCTGTAAAGAGACAGGGGCCAGGGATCTGATTAACAGAGGTAGTGACTGAGAAAGATAAGGTTTAAACTCAGGAATTGCTTTGAAGTCCAGCCTTTCCTCCAGAAGCTAGCTGCCTAAGTGTCTATGGTGGGACAGCCATAAATACTGTGATTTTCCATTTCTCTGAACACCTCACTTTGTCTACTCAACCCTTCCCCATGACAGAGTGCAAGCAAATACAGGTGAGAGGTTTTGACTACACCCTAGTGGAAGTCGCCTTCAACCTAGCGAGTAGTGAGAAGAGAGAGATACATTCTGCCACTGAAGATTTGAAATTCTAGGATTTCAAATACCATTCAGATAACTCAACCATTGCCTCAGCTGTGAATCTGATCTACAGCTTGGAGATGGAATTGTTCTCCTATTGACTGACCGCTTGCCATGAATCAATTGACATGACTCAATTGTCAGGAAGCACCCTTTGAGGAAACAGACTGATTCATCGAATTGGATAGTACTTTTTTTAGGCATCACTCAATTCTATGCTTTCATAAAACACATCTCTTCGAACCAACACAGATTTGCCAGGTGCCTTGTGAAAACCTCCCTGTAACCTCTCACTCAATCTCAACTCACAGAGGTTGGTGGTGAAAGGAAGCACACCCAAGATCGATTATGTGAAAGAACCACACTTCCTCCCAGCAGGACTGTGCTACAAGCTCTTTTCCTTCCAGAAATCACCAACTGTTGCTTTTGCTTGCATTCATTGCCTCCTCCTTACATCTTTCCCTGAAGATATGAAAAAAAAAAAAAAAAAAAAAAACCTGTATTCTGACTCTGGGAAAGGAATATGGAGGAAACATGGAATGTAAGAAAACCGTCCTCCTTTCTAGGAAAGGTAGAGATGTGAAGAGAATAGTTTTGGATGATTATCACTTTGGCTTGCATCTTGTGATCACTGAATTTAATCCCTTGCTGTTGGAAATAAAAGCAAATCTAAAAATACACATTGTTGCAAAATAATATTCCACTGATATTACAAAATGACTGCACTGAAAACTATCCTAGGTATATAAGGAAAAATATGCCTTTCGCCTAAGCAGCATATCTTACCACTGTAAAAATATGTAGTGTACGGTACCTGTATGTGGGAGAAAACCATACAGATAGACACACCCTGAGAAAAGGCAGAATGCCTGTGCCTGTTGGTTATTACTGACCTGCACAGTGCCAGCAGCTCTGGTGTTGCCCAGGACATAAGACCTCACAGTGGGAGAAACAAATCTGCCAGGCAACACCTGGTTCTGACATTCAGCCCTTGTCTAAAGTGGTATAAGGATTACCTGGGCCCCAAGAGACAGAGTTTTTTATGGAACTATCTGCCTGTGGGAGATGGCACGCTGAAGAGGAAATATCACAGGTCCAGAATCACAAGGTGCCATCCAGGCTGCAGTTTCATTTCTGCCATTTCAGACACCGAAGGTTAATTGTGGTCTAAAACTGCTTTGTTAACTTTTTTCCTGACTGTTTCATGAGAAATCAAATTTACATAGGTTATTACTATGAATTGTTATACTTACTCTGTTTTATTATGTGACTGCTATTGATCTTTTTGCACCTTATTCAAAAAAGAATCTCTGTCAAAGGAGTGTACAGAAAGAAAACAAAACAAACACACACACACACACAAAAACAAATAAGCAACAACAACAACAAAAATCCCCAACACTCTGTATATATAAGATTTGGTACTACGTCTCTTAATGTCACTTTGAAGAAACATCTTTGATGCCTTCTAAAAAGACAGGGCTTATTTTGGCTCACACTTTGGAGAAGCCCAGTCCAAGGTCAGGTGGATCAAATCTCCGGTGACCACATCAAATGACCATAGGAGGGAGGCAGAGCTCATACAAACCCTCTAGGGCACTGCTTCTCAACTGTGGGTCATGGCCCCTTTGAAGGGGGAATTATCCTTTTACAGTATTACCAAAGACCATCGGAAAACACAGATGTTTACAGTACAATTCACAACAGTATCAAAATTACAGTTATGACATAGCAATAAGAGTAATTTTATGGTTGGGGGGTCACTGTATGAGGAATTGTGTTAAAGGTCACAGCATTAGGAAGATCCACTGCTGAAGGGAAATACCTGTAAAGACCAAGTACTATTTATAAGGCCTGACCTCTTAAAGTCCCTCCCAACTCCAAATAGCACCTCCCTGAGAACCAAGTCTTTAACTCCTGGGTCTGTGGAGCCATTCAGCACTAAAGTTACACAAGCATTGAGTTTTCAGCCATGTGTTGGGGTTATCGAAGTGAGCCCTCTGATGAAAATGAGGTCTACTAAATTGATTGATGTACTGAGATCTTCAGTACGTTACATTCTATCCTCTATAACTAGGTAGATTTGAAGACAAGGACAAGGGTAGAGAGAATCTTAAAAAACTGGAATTCTCTGTCAACTTAAATGGTCAAGAATTTCCACAATCAAACAGCGTACTTAATACACAATAAGGATTAAAGTGTACTTTGGGCATATGTATGAATGAGATACTCATTGCTTGAAAAAAAAAAAAAAAAACTTCTCTGAAACATCACTACCAAGTGTAGACAAGGCTGTGCTTGATACAGAAGTTACTACTTCTGAAGACAGCTCATTGTTAAAATGTCTCCAGATGCAGGTATTGCATTGTATACACACTATTAATGTACCAGAGAGGGATCTCTTTAGTGGGAGGGATTGCTCCTCATGGCTGACAGTGGGGCAAATATCTCCAAAGACAAAGTTAGAAAAAAAAGTACTTTGAAAAAGTATTTTTTTAATTGACACAGTAACTATACATGATAATGAAGTATAGAGCAAAGTTAGGAAACAGGGTACTTTGAAAAAGTATTTTTAATTGACACAGTAACTATACGTGATAATGAGGTACAGAACGGTTTTTTGATACTGGATAATGATAAATCCAGGAAAATGGCGTAAGCATCATTCTAACTTTTGTTATTTATTCGTAATGAAACCTCTTGATAGTTACTAACCCTAACCAACCTCTCTTCATTCCCTAGCCTCTGCTAACCAACATTTTGCCTCTATGAGATTATCATTTCACATATATATAAATGAAATCACTTGCTATTTGTCCTTTTGTCCCTGGCATTTCTTATTTACCATGTTTAATTAATAAATTAAATTATGAGTGTTTAAAATACCGGTTTTGTTAACTTTGGCATTTTGAGGGCTAGAGCAGCATGTATGATATGAACGTTTATTTATTTATTTCCCTTTTGGTGTGATATAGTGCCCAGATCACAATGACAGTACCAGGTTATGCTTCATCGTAGCAGGGGTGTGAAGGAGGAAGAATCTTCAAGCAGCTGGTCTCTTCATTGGAGCAGAGAAAAAAACAAACGTGTGACTGTTCCCTGCTGCTCAACCTCCTCTTCACGCTCACAAAGCCCAGGACTCCCCAGAGAGGGAAATGCTGCCACCCATAGTGGGCAGGACTTCCCATATCAGGTAGCATAACCAAGACCATCCTCCCGAGACAAGCCCACAGGCCAACCTGATCTAGACAGCCTCTCACTGGCACTCTTCCCAATTGATTCTAGAGTTTGTTGTGTTGACAATAAAAACTAACCACAGCAAACACCATTCAAAATTTATATAATTTGTCTCTATCCTCTCCCATATTTGTGCTTTAACCTGTATACCTCATATGTTTCAACCATATGTAAAACTCTGATGTTGTAAAACATTCCATTTCCACTACTTATAAGGGGGGATGCTGATGTATTCTAACTTTCCAACATCTTTTAGAGAGAAAACAGTGTATATCCATTCTACTGTTTGTACCAAATCAGACTTCCTTTTCCCTGTGTGTGCATGTGTGTGTGTGTGTGTGTGTGTGTGTGTGTGTGCGCGCACACACGCATGCATGTGTGAAAGCATTTCAATAATGAGGCTTTCTTTGGAAGTCTAAGTTTTCATCAAGAAAGGCCCTGTCTTCATTACTTTCAGCAGCAAATAGCAGGCACATTCATGCATATGTCAAAAGTACGCTTTAATCCTCCTTGACTATTTAAACTGCCATGTAAGAATTGCAGTTCCCAGGATATGATCTACTTAGATCCTTAACCTTAATTATGTGTAGTTATAAAGCATAGTTATAGTGAAACACAGAGATCAGTACATCCTATTAATGGAAATACATAAGTAAGCAACTCCATTGTATGTATATACAAATGCACATATAATATTTAACTCATCAAGGCACATAATACATTCAGGTTGACTTTCAACATTAGCAACATAATTTCTGTTGGGCCTGGTGGTGTATGCTTTTAGTTCCATTATTTAGGTGACAAAGACAAGCAGATTTTTGTGAGTTCAAGGTCAGCCTGGTCTACATTAACAAGTACCAGGCCATTCAGGGTTATATAGTGAGACACCTTCTAAAATGAATAAATTATATCACATATATATTTTAAATAATTACTTTACTGCTTCTTCTAGTTCTGCAACGTTGATTAACTGCTCAGAGATTTCATTTATTATGAACTATTTTCTTGTCAGCTCCATTCTCTCCTCCCGTCTTAGGCTTGCGCTGTGTTTTCCCAGCGGTCCATTTTTAATGATTAAATTCAGTCACGGCTAGGTAGTGTTACATTTAACACATGGAGCTTGGCTCCAGTTACCTGCCCTGTGTTCCAGTAGGCAAAAACAGAGAGACAGAACGCCCCTGTGCTGCCAGCCCTGTAATACACCTAGAGTCTCCTGTCTCCCTCTCATGTGTAGTGGATGTGCTGGGTCAAGTTCATACCCTGCAGCCAAGTCAGCTCCCCAGGCTCCTGTGTTAGAAGGAACTGACTCACAGCACAACACCCTTCTGTCTCAGTCCTGAAATTTCTAATCATTTTGCCTCTGAAACTGTGTTTTGTTTATTTCTATTAAGAGCAGATTGGCCTCCGAGAAAAAGTAACGTTTGGGGATTTTGAAGAGTCAAAACTATCTTCTCAAAAGCTTGGGCTGAGGCGGAGGATGTGCAGTGGAACAGAGTACCAAAGTAAGATGCTTTGGCATTGTTGATGCTCTCTCAGAAAGGTTTTATTGTGGTTGTGGAGGAGGTGGTGGTGGTGGTGGTGGTGGTGATGGTGGTTTTATCTTCTTTTGTTTCTCTCTTTCTGATATAGGGAGTCATGTGTCCCAGGCTAGCCACACTTTGCTAGGTAGCCAAGGAGATCTTTGAACTTCTGATCCTACACTTCCATCTCCCAGATACTTGGATTACAGATGTGTACTACCACACCCAGCACTTAATTGAGATTAAAAAAATATATATCAGATTTGTCATTCTGTGTATGTATTGTTCTGCAGTATAAATGTGGGAATAGCTGAAGAGCTAAGTCTAAGCAGAGCTGAAACTTTTTCTAGGAAAATATATGAAGATGGTAAGGATCCCAGTAGAGTCCATGGGATTTAAGTTACTTAAAAACGAAAGGGATCTGATCTCAGAACAGGAGCTAATAATTAGCTCATGGACTGAATGTTCAGTGGTTGGATGAATTGTTTTCTTTGGTGAGCTAAAAGCTAAGAAGAGTGGGCAGCAAGGGGTAACAAGTAAAGGAACTATTACCGATAAAGTGAGGCTTGAGACCCAAGCATGGAGAGCTGGAGTGGAAAAGAGAGGTACCCACAGGTGAAGTTGTCCAGACTCAGTGCCGATCAGACGTGAGCAATGATGTTTAGGAAATCCTTTCCCCCAAAGTAGTAAGAGCAGTGTTTAAAGAGGAAGATGACAACCAAAAATCTTGGGGAAGATGATGGTGACCAGGAAATTCAGTGAGTATTTGTGTCTGATTCTGAGCACTTTCAGGGTGTGGCTGGTTAGAGTAATGAAAAACCGTCATTCTAATATGGCATACATGGAGGAACTAAACTTCTTCATGCAAAAAAAAAAAAAAAAGGAAAAGGGATCAGGGGTCTGGTGGGGTTAGAAAGTAAAGGATGCATGTTCTTTTATCAAAGAGTAAGAAGTAAATGGAGAGGAAAAAAAACAGAATGGCTTTTAGTAATTTAATATGTCTTCACTTGATAAATTCACTTTAATTCCCTTAAAATAGAGTCTGTCACAGTCAGGAAACTGGGGACAGTAGTTGAATTCTTCCAGCCTCACTTTCTTTGTCTCCATATTGTGTCCAATTGACTCTCACATGTCATAAGTTTGGGAGAATACAAGTATCACATCAAGATCTCATTACCATACAAAATACATTTGATCCAATCACATCATCATATTCTAAATATAGAAAGTAAATTATCATATTTTGTTTGGTCATGCAGCTAACAAACATTTCTTGCTATGCACTGAGCATGGAGCTTAATGAAGTGGAGCATAGAACAGATTAAATGTTATGCTTGGCCCAAAGACCTCATAGACTCTGAGCAGTGAAGTGGTGTCATGGCAACTATAAGTACTTGGATCTTCCAACAGTGCAACAAGGACAGAAAGAGAAGAGCATGTGCTATGTCCAGTTTTCAAATGAGTATATATTTATCTAATGCTGTTCAATTTACAAAGTCAAATTTCACTCTTGCCGTGGAATTCTGGGCTCCATCTAGAGCTAAAAATGTCAGAAAGAGCTATAAGCTCTGGAACTAGGTCAAGTGGAATCTAGGTCCCAGGGCTCCAGGGGCAGCCGCGGTTATGAGGACACAGATGGCCGCACTGACATCTAGCCTCTACCTTCAGAGTGGCCAAATTTCAGAAGCAGCTATAAGAGAGGAGATCCCAAGGAGCAGGTCCCATGCAGAACGGGTTCTCTGATTTGTGTCTTTGTGTGTGTGCATGTGTGGGTGTGTGTGGGTGTGTTTTAGTGAAGACTGACCCTACAGCCTAACATGTACTATGTAAATGCTCTGCCACTGAGCCATATTCGTAGGCCCAGAACTTCTTTTCTGCAGGGTTTTCCCTACACCCAGAACAAAGCAGGCTTTCTGGGCCTGCTAGCATGCTGTTGTGCCCCGTGACTGTGTTTATGGTTGGTTATGCTCTGGCCATCTTGACTTTGAGCTGATAGTCACACTGAAACACTAGGTGAGAATCACCTTCCTTTATATCTGCTCAGACGTTCTGGACCAAAGCAACATCACTGAGAGCATCCGGACTACCTGGCAAAAGTATTTACTTATCTACACCAGCGACAGGGGAGAGTCTATGTGATGCATCATAAAACAGAAACTCACAGAACATCACACAAAAGCACTAAAATTCTGACAGAGTGCAGGATTTTCATACTGTTTTTTTAACTAACTTTTCCATTAAAATCTCACTTGAGTGTTTAGGGAAACAAACTTAAACCTTAAAAAGCTATTTACAGTTTAGCTTAAATGATTTCCTATACTCCCCAGAATTCATTAATGTCTGGAATTGCACACAATTGTAGGTGTTTTTAGTCACTGTGAGAATCGTAGATTTAAAATTAGAAGAGGCTTTAGAAGGGATGACCCTGGATTAGACTGACTCTCTCTTCTCCCTCCTCTCCTCTCCTTTCCAATGCCTTTCCTTTCCTCTCCTCACTCCTTTACTTTCTTCCTGTCTTTTGAGACAAGCTTGCCCATTTCATAGCATAGCCCATTTCTCAGAACTTCGCTGAGAAAGACACTGAACTCTTGCTCCTCCTGTCATTTCTTCTGTAGTGCTGGGTTTATAGTACTCTGCCAATATACTATAGCCAGTATCAGATACTATCTGATTGACAAATATAAAACTTAGCGTTCAAAGGCCAAAAATATGCTGTAGATTATTTCTTGTTACTAAGTCTCTGGTAAACATGGCCTTGCACAATTGACCCTTCACTAAAAAAGTTAAATAAAGAAGTACATTTTGTGCCATTTGGGAATTCTAGCTGTTCGAATCAAGCGGTGGTTCTCTTTGAGTGGATATTTGATGATATTTTCTGTTTATATTATTAAAATCTTAACTTTAGCCAGCATCGTTCTACTAAAAACACAAAACATCTTGAAAGCTCAAGTAGTGTTTGCAGCAAGCAGAGAGCCAAGTTGCTCTGAGTGATACATGGGTTTCCTGATGCTTTCATCAGTTTCAGTGGAAGTTCTCCAGCTCTCTTGAGATGACTTTGCAAGGTCATTGCATACAGATGACTCATCATTCTATTGCTAGAAAATAACTTCAGGAATAAGCCGTACGGAAATTTGAAAGAGCCTGGTTTCTCTTTATGACAGTTATGCAATCAGAAAAAATAGTCTTGAATCCAAAGAAATGAGCCAGGCCATTAGAAATGAACCTGCTTATCTTGATTAGTTATATACAGTTTGGCCTCGATATTATTTGGTCCCTAAAAAATAATTGATTTTCCCCCAAAATAAGGTAAGCGTTCCTGTAGTCAGCAGTGTTTCAACTCTTTGAACATTAGCAAGCCTAATGAAGCAGATGTCAAGCAAACGTCCACAGTTATTGACTTCAAAAGCATGCATTTAGTATTCAAGACTAAAAGTCCATTTCCAGCATGGTCATTTGTGGGCAATAGTTCATTTTTTACTCAATATGTTACTGGACGATTTGCTTTGTTATTGTGTGAGGAGTATCTGTATTAGAACCCACACACATCAGATTTTCTTTGTTCTCTCAGCATCCCTGGGACGCTGAAAGGGAAGCTATTAAAACAGAGTCCCATGGCTGCTGCTTCTTTTTATCATCACACAATGTGTTCTTAAAACTGTTGCTTCTCTAGGACACTTAATAAACTCCACTGACAAAAATTCTCATGAAGTGCTTCAAATGTGTTTGCTTTGACATTTGATACACAGGTGATATTCTCAAATGCTATTGTTATGTGACAATTGCTTGGTTTCCACTAAGCATTCATAAACAGTGCCACATTGTCTTATCCCCTTGGGAATTTTGGTCTTCATCTGTGATACGTTATTTACACAAATTCAGTCGTCCAAGTTGGTGCCCATTCCATCTAGGCTTTATTTTTAACTGCTGACCCGTATGATCTTCCTAAGCACAGGCTCATCTCTGAATTCTGAAGACTTTATTAGACTTCCAGGATGATTTTAAGTCTTATCACTCCACCTTTGACTGCTAGGGAAGAGAATGGTACTGTCATACTGTTTCAATAAAGGGTGTCCCTGGAGAAAATCATTTACAGCCATCTGAAATAACACAGGTTCACTGCAAAGGCCATACCATACATAATCTTGCTGTGTCCTTGTCCTGGATTTGATGACTCCATTATTATCTATAATGCCTTAGAAATCCTTCCAGAATTCAAACTTCTGATAACACATCACTTACAAGGTAATTGGCACTAAAAGACTTACAATTCTCCATATCTTGATCAGTCATGACTGATTCATCAACCTCTGACTTTGGACTTGAAGTCTCACTTTAAACAATAAGTGTTTCCAGGTTTGTTTATGTATGAGGAGCTTTAGATCTAACCCTATAGTGATCCTGCAAAGCCTATCATCATTTCTTATGGAAAGCAACAAGGGCATGACTATTAAAGATTTAACTGGAGGCATGCCATCCAGAAAAAGGTAAAAACTATGACAAGTATTCTTACCATATGGCATAGCCAATCTATGAAATGATTACTATTGACCTAAACAAGTTCTGTTATTACAAATCATGATTCTGGGCTAGGGAGATAACTCAGCTGATGAAGGTGCTTGCTGCTAAGTTCAATGGCCTGAGTTCAATCCCCATGACCCACATGGTAAAAGAGAATCAGTTTCTGCAAGTTGCCCTCCAGTTTCCACACACTTAGTAAATAAATACAACTATATTTAATTAAGTTTATTTAACATTTTTTATACAGGAGTACTATATTTACATCATTCCTTCACCACTATGTCTAACCACTAATTCTTCCTGTCTTTCTTCTTCCTCTCAAATTCATGACCTCTTCTTCTTTAATCATTATTATTATAATAAATATATATGTTATAATTTCATATGTATGAACTTTATATATAAGAATACATATGAAATTTATATGAATATATAATATTTTACATATATATATGAATTTCATATATTTTTTAACTGAATCCATTTGGGGAGCCCCCAATAGGTTGTCCAATTCCAAGTGGTCAGCCTTAAACACATACACATACAAGTTAACACTAAATTAATTTTTTTGATCATGATTCTGATTTTAAAATGATCGTTCATTCACTATTTTTTATATGGTTATTATGCCAGGTACAGATATTCATTAGTTTAGATCTCATTAGTTTAAAGGAAATGAAAGTAAAATTAAACACAGTTGTGTCTCATTATTGAAAGTATTTATATCCTATAGAATTTCCATGAATTCAGAATCAGCAAACAGTAAATCATTGCTCTCTGGAGAAATATAGGGCTACGTTCCTATAAACCTCTGGTCACAACATTTTCACCTAACTCCCATTGCACAGCCTAGTTTTATGTGTTTCTATTTTAAAACACTGCAGTTGACATATGTTACAGGTCATTAAAATTGAACTCATGGCCAACAGTACATAATTTATACCAGACAGAATTGTGTATAACACAGGTATTTTCATCATAAAGCTCACCATAGGCTTTTTGTTTTGGAAACACTAGATACACTGTACGGTGCTTTGAAACAATACTGGGTAGGTTATCAACCACAAAGTCATGGGCCCACAGGTCAAAATGTGAAGACTCTGCACCAAAGAGATAGCAGAAGATGCACAGTGTTAGAAACAGGTAGACAGCATCACCTTGTTTGGTATCAGGCAGGGACCTCAGGAAGATCGTGTACATTGGGTGATTCGCTTTCCTCTGCTCTGAACCTGCGTGTGTACCGAAATGTCTACTAGCACATCCTGATCCTTGACCTTAAGGTTATAAAATGATGTTTCGTCAAGAGATGAATTCACAAATGAGAAACTCACAAATAATGAGGTTCAGTCATCCTTAGAGTCAAGTAAAAAATATAATGAAATACATTTTCAGTATAAATCCATTACATATTTATTAACTTAAGATACGGGCCAAAAATGATCCCTATTTAGGAGATCTTGTACTCTAGTCCCCAGTGTAAGCAGTGAACACATACACAAATATATGGTGTACACAGAGGGAATGGGGAAACACAATATGCAATTATTTGGAATTTCATTTCCAAAACAGAAAAATTATTGACAGCATTAGGGCAAACTAGGAGGAACATGGGAAATTCCTCTCATGTGCTTGCTCCTTCTCCTTTGGTACTGGAGGGAGGATGGAAACATTCCTCAGTTCATCTAGAAAGAGCACACACGTGTCCAGAAAGCCCCCGTGGGCTAGCCTCCGCTCCCCTGCCATTGTCTTCAGAAGTACAACTCTGTGGTCATATCCATACACAGGGGCCACTAACTCCAGCTCCTCATGCAGGGCAGGGAAGGAAGCAGAAGGGTATGCAATTCTGTTCGTTGCTCATCAGTTGAGAGGTATGATAATTCACATCTGCACAAATGGAAAAAAAAGTAATATCGGTGTCTAAAAATATCTATGAGACCTTGGTTGAAGAAGCAAATTGATGCATTTTACAGTTTGAAACATTTTATTCTGCTCAAAATTAAGCTCATTTGTTCAAGGATATAGAAATAATTACTGGCAGAATCTAGATAAAAGAGACTTATCTGTCACTTAAATATATACATTAATATACTTTAAATTTAATAAATTTAAATTTTGATAAAGGTTGAGCTGTTACAGTGTCTTTGTGGTATATTTAAATGTCAATTTAATATGTCTTAAAAAGAAACACATTTGTGAAAAGTCACTCATGTTTAATTTAAACATGAGAAAGTTTAGATTCCAACAAAGGTCTATTTACTCATCTAATCTAAGGGCTATAGGCCAGAGAAGTTAGTTCTATGTCAAATTTCTTCAAAATCAGCCTTAAGCATGAATCCAATAACATACAAGAAGATAATAAACCATGTAGAGGGCTCTCTATGAGACCCTCTGTGGTAGCTTTTATCTTTAGCACAAGATGTATTATTCATAAACTGACCATATATCAAAATTATTTAATCCAATAAATAAAGAGCTCAAGACCACATTTCAGGATGGTAATAAACAACCTGCCGTAAGCATACAGGAGAATAAATTAGGAAAAGATGCTGGTTCTCTCAAATGATTAATAGCTCTAATATAAAAAGAACTTCTAAATAAGAAAGCATTTAACTTCAAAAAATGGGCTAAGAATGTGAACCATGAATTCACGGAAACTAAAGAAGTATAAAAGGCTAAAAACTGTGTGGAAATGTGGTCAGCCTTCCTAACACTGCATCAAGCAATCGTGTTTATACAACACGCTGAAGAACCGTATGTGCCTGTCACCATTGGAGCTGGTGCTCTCTGCCTTCTACCTGCAGCAGTCCAGTTTCTGTCTCCATTTTGCCTGATCCTCTTATCCATCTACTCTTTTCTTACAATATTAGCAGTAATACTGGATTAGAGTCTGCCTCAGGTAGAAGCATGCCCCCATTTTACATCTGCAGATGGCCTCTGCAAAGACCCTGTTTACATATAGGGACCAAGACTTGAATGGATCTTCTATGTGTGTGCATACAGTGCGATGAGCTGTGATATGTCAATATAAAGAAAATCTACATAGTTTGCTAGGAACAACTAACTCATCTATACACTTCTGTAAAATAACCCTTATGCTATAGTCAGATAAATAGCAACACAAAGAAAAATGTATATACCATGTCACCATTTAACTTGTCCCATATACACCTTGTATGGAATTCCAAAACATTTGTAATGATGAGAGTTACTTAATTATGGAAGGGATAATACAGAGGTGAGAAATTAAAGGCATAATTTCTATGAATATCAAGTGAGTTGTTCAACTTCAGTCATTTAAATGTTTATAATGTATAAATTCTAAAATCAAAAAATATAAGCATATGAATCCATGTAGAGGTAGTGGCCTAGTAAAGACCATTCCAATGTCCTTGTATCTAAATAATATGTATTTTCTAAGTATAGCCACAAAAATATCATAAACGATAGGTAGGCTCAGCTACAGTGAACTCTTAATTTTGATCTCATTCACACAAAAAAGAATCAAGGATGTGCTAAAAGACAGATAATGTTAGATAATATAATATCCATTGTAAAAGAGAGATAATACTCTGGATTAAGAGTATCATAAAGCAAACTATTTTATCATGATCAAAGATAAGAAAACTATCAGTGACCACTATAATTACATCCGAAAGATGTAGAAGCCAACTTTAATGTGCCTTTACTCTGAAAAGCCTGGACAATACTACAAACCAAAGAACTTGAACTAAACTACACCATATATACTTCAATCTATAAATCATGATCCTAATAAAAAAAAAAGGAACATGAAATAAAAGCATTGACCACCACCAGTTTCATTATTTTCAAAATCAGCAAGTCAAATGAAATAAGTATTTACATACAAATTATAACTCAAGGGGATGAAATAGTTTAAATTGGAGAAATTTTAATTAGTAATTCAAGAAAAACTATAACCACTTTGCATCCCATATTGAATTAGTGGTTTCAAAAATAATTGTCAGTACCTGCTAATATTTAAAATGAAACACAAATAGCTATTATACAGCTGCTAATGACGTGGCCATCATCATTTCTAAGTGAGTCTTTAAACAATGTGAACTTGAAACTTGTGTTAATGCAACGATAATGGTTTCACAGGAGAAAGAAATGCTAGATGCCACTGAGAGTGGCATGATAATAAAAATCCACGATGTAGAAGAAGCTACAGCACATGCTCCTGTTTTCCTCCGCAACTATCGAAAACAAACAAAGAATAAAACACAAAATGAGTTTAGCGCAAAACTCTAGGGATAGACATTCCCTTATTTCAAAAGGAGGAATTATTTGGAATTTCAATTCAAACAATTTGACAATTTGAAATTATCAACAATGTTTGAAGAACTGAAGTTTGAAGCTTGATTACCTATCATTAGTATGATGCAATCACTGTGGTTCTGTTGGACTCAGGTATGCACTGTGGTTATATTGGAAGCAAAGGGCTATTGCCTTTTTTATTTTAATGCAAAATATTTTTTCTATTTTTAAAGTCACTTAACAGCCTGATCCCAGCCCCCTGCCTCCTCTCCTCCCAGTCTCACCCTCATGCCCTCATCTGCACATTATCCTTTCTCCTCCTCAGAGAAAGGCAGCCCCCCAAGGCGTACCATCCCACCCTGGCACCTCAAGTCCCAGCAGGAAATAGCACATCTTCTCCCACTGAGGTCTGACAAGGCATCCCAGTGAGAGGAAAGGGATCCAGAGGCCAACAAGTATGTCAGAGACATCCTTATTCCCATTGTTAGGGGACCCACATGATGATATATATGTGCGTTCTTCAAAGCCTACAGGTCTAGAGCCAGCCAATGCATGTTCTTAAGTTGGTGGTCCAGTCTCTGTGTGCCCCCATGGGCCCAGGGTAGGTCCCCCCACCTCCCTCAATCCTCCCTCCCACTCTTCCACAAAACTTTCCAAGCTCAGGGTATTGCTTGGCTGTGGGTCTCTGCATCTGGTCCCATCAGCCGCTGGGTGAAGCCTCTCAGAAGACAGCTATGCTAGGCTCTTGTCTGCAAGCATAGCAGAGTATCATCAATAGTCACAGGGGTTGACTCTCTCCCATGGAGCCGATCTCAAGTTGGGCCAAGTCATTGGTTTGCCATTCCTTCACTCTCTGTTCAATCTTTGTCCCTACACTTCTTAGAGATGAGACAAATTTTGGGTCAAAGATTTTATGGATGGGTTGGTGTTGTCCTCCCTCCACTAGAAGCCCCACCGGGCTACAGAAGGTGGTGACTCTTTTAAAACACAACACTGAGATACTTACAGCTGTAATCATATCAGATCTGGGCTTTGTTTCACAACAATCAGGGACTCGGAAGGGCAAATAGGTAAGGAACAACAACAACAAGAAATCACCAACAACAATAGCAACAAAGCAAATTGCCCTTGAATTGTTGAGCTTGATGATGGGTTCATAGAAGATTGAGTATAGCACTTCTTTTGCTCTTGTATATATATATGAAAATTCCATATAGTTCCTACATATCTGTTTATTATATGCATATGTTACATAGTACATAAATCTACATATACATATAGATACATATATATGCACACTGATACATGTTCTAAATGTATCCCTATGGAAATGTTTATTCATTTATACCGGCATATAAGAACATACTTAATATACTACTGTGATTAAACAAAGTTGATAGGTTTCCAGTTTGCCCATTTATGCTGTCATTCAATGCAGTGATGCCGAAGGAGCACTGCTTTTGAGCGTCAATCATCAATATCAGCCTAAGTGCCAGTACTTCCTACCCACAACACACACTGATTCTATAGGAAGACAATGCCTAGCATAGTGACCACCAATTTTCCACTTAATCTCTCAGTTACAATCACTCTTCAGTCCCTCATGGTCACTTTTATGTGCGTGTAACAGTCAGGGTAGGATGTGATTTGAAGTGTTCTTACTGAGTTTGAGCAACAGAACTGAAATATGTCACCACTGACACCCATTTCCTTCCCAGGCAATGCCAGATGCCTTGTGGGTTTGACCTTTTTACTCTGATCTGTTTCTTTGTCTCACTAAATTAGTCTGTTCATTAGTGGTAAAGTTCAAAACCTCTCAAGTGTGATGAAGAAATGGCTAAATTGTCCTTTTCGCCAGGAAAGGTGTGAGTAAGGATGTGAGGATAACATTAGTGAGGACAGTTAGCAGAAGCCCTGCCATATGGAAAGTGGAGACCAGAGGTTGGAGGCCCTGTCCTTACTTCTCTTCCGGGTAGACACTGGCTTTTGCTATACCCCCTTTTTTCTACTCCATGTTGGATTCTTATTTTGTGGTAAGAGGGGGAAAGAGTACTCACCGGTTGCATTTTTATGTATGTTTATTTGTGTCAGGGTTCAAGCATTGATTAGCTGGATAAAATGACTGTGTTTAAGTTGCCAGGACCCACTGATAAGCACTAGATGCCCATGGCTTTTTCTCTCCTCAGCTTTGTTGTTCCCCTCTGCATTCTTCCTTGAGAGTTTCCGAATAAAACCCTGGGAGAAAAAGGAGAAAGGTCATGTCTTTACGACTTCCTTCCTTTCAGACCTTTACATTTTATTACTTTTTTTCCAGGAGTGCTAACACTGAGAAATATTTTTCTGGTGATTCTGGGATGGTGCATTGCTGACAATACGATCCCCGAGAGTATTTCTTTTCCTGAACTAAGAACCTGGGGGCTGTGTGCCAGAAGCAAAAGGTCAGTTATTGGTGTTAGGGATTACCTCATAGGCTGTAAAATGTCAAATAATTGTTTTTCATTTACACAAACTCTGAACAGGCTACATTCTTTAAGATTTATTTTGATTTTTATTCCTCCATGCCACCCTTTCTCATTGTGTGTGCATGTGTGTGTGTTTCTGCCACATGCATGAAAGTTCTCAAGGGGTCAGAGTAAAGCATCTGGTCCCCAGAGCTGGCATTACAGGGAACTGTGATCCACCTTATGTGGATGCTAGGAACAGAATTCACATCCTCTGGAAGAGCAGTGAGCATTCTTGACTATGGAACCATGTCTTCACCACAAAGTTACATTCTTTATGGTTAAACATTTTACATAAGAAATTGTTCAATTGATGGGTTTTTTTGTTGTTGTTTGGTTTTTTTAAGTTTAAACCTCGTCAAATGTCAAATGATGTGAAACCCATGAACCTGCTGGGTGTGGGGATATCTATGTAATTTCAACCTCAGGAAGTGGACACAAGATATCTCCTGAGCAAACCGGTTAAGTCACCTAGCTGTATTAATAAATTCTAGGTTTTACCGAGAGATCTGGCCTCGAGAAGTAATGTGGAAGAGTGATGGAGAAAGATGCAGGATGTACACATATGCCCGTACACCTACCAACATCCATGCAAACATACATACATGCATACATACGTGCACATACCCATGAAAGGAAGTAAAGAGAACTCATTAAAAGTCTTTACAGCTATGCGTCCCCTATGTTTAAAGTAAAGGGGTGACTAGAAGTGACAGGTGAGGGATGCTCTCCTTAATAGTAACTCCTAAGAGAAACACCAGTTGGCTCTTTCTCATTTTAAAATTGCCTTAAGTCTGCACATTTTATGGTGTATGTCATTGCTAAACATAGTAGGTGCCTCCCCTTCCCAAAATGTTTATGCTCAAAATTCATTGAATTTACTAAATGTTTTTGGGTGTAACCTCCCATTTTCTTAGAATTCCTTTTGAACTGATTCCCAGCAAGAACAATTCAAAGATTCATATGGTCAAGGCTTCGTATTGCGGGTTCCATGACATCCCTTGTCATTGAGACTCCAAAATTATCCACTGCCAGGCTACCAAGTGTAGCAGCATTTATTGAAAGCAAGAGAGATAATAATCAAGAGATAAAGAGACATAATGATGCCATCTGGGTCCCTTCCTCGGTGTGGTTTAATGTCTATCAGCGAGTGAGAACAGGCAGGACTGTAGCTCTCTGGACACTGTGGTTTTAGTCCACGGAGCTCTATGTCAGCCTTCTAACAAGCAGAACGTTAGGGCAATAAATCAGTTTTCTAAGCCAGTTAGTTTATTAACGTGACCGTAAGGAACTGGCCCTGGCATTATTCCTGCATACACTGAAGGGAGTCTCCGCGTATCTCGCTGTCTTCATTTGTCTTCTCTGACT
Source organism: Meriones unguiculatus (assembly GCF_030254825.1). NCBI lineage: Eukaryota > Metazoa > Chordata > Mammalia > Rodentia > Muridae > Meriones > Meriones unguiculatus. The sequence continues at coordinate 85,274,751 of NC_083354.1, forward strand.
TTCCCCTTGGTTTTGTCCCAATTAGTCCTCAGCTGAAACAGAATCAATTGGCTCCCCCACACCCTTCTTGGTGTCTTCCAGAGCTCTGTATCACATTCAGGAAAGAGAACTTTATGAGAAATATTTTCAAGGGATAACAAAATGAAAATTGCACATGATAATCTTATTACGTGCTGTCCTAAAACGTGTGCTCACCTCTGATGATGTCAAGCAGAGCTGTCACTTAGAAAGTTAGCACTTTTTAATGGTTAAAAAAGATATTCAATTTTTTTTTGTTTTCTCTTTGAGATAAGAAGTATCCAGTCTTTGACTATAATCAGTCCATGAACAGCACACCAATCCTTTCTCCTATATAGCCATAACTTAGACTTTATTGCTCAGGCTTTTCCAGACTGTCTCTCACCCAACTCTCCCTAGCATCTGCTTGCAACATTCTATGCTTCGTTTCTTCGAAATCAGCTTTCATAGATTTTAACATATGAGTAAGATCGTGTGGTATACGTCTTTCTGTGTCTGGCTGATTTTTCCCAGCATTATGACCTCCAATTCAATTTGTTTTATCAAAAATAACAAAAATCTCATTTTTCCTTCTGCTTTCTTAAACAGGGTATCATTATGTAGCTCTTGAGGGCTTCAAAATTGCATCAATATTCCTTCCTTTCTCTTACAAGTATTAGGATTCCAAGCATGCACCAGTATTCCAGTTTTATATAATTTGTAGCTAAGTAGTATTCTATTTTATATATAGTGTGTGTATATATTTATATAATATATATACCACATTTTTTTTTATCAAGTCAGCACTGATGGACACTCAGATTTATCTCATTTCTTGATTATTGTAAAGCAATATTATGGCTACAACAGAATGATCTCATTTCTATTGGATGGATACCAAACAGGGGGATTGCTGGATCTTGGGTTCCTGCTTCTAATTTGCAGAAGTACATTCCTACTGTTTTCCAAAATGGCTGGTATTAACATATAGTCCAACTGACAATATGCTCAATTCATTTCTATCCACGAGCTAGTGAGCATTATTTTTGGCTTTTTGATAGCAGCTATTCATAATGGAATAAACATGTACTTTCCTAATGATTGGAGTTTAGCAGACTTTTTTAATGTACCTGTCAGACATTTCTATATCTTCTTTTTTTGTTATTAAAAAATGTTAAATTTATTCTTAATTATTTTTTAAATTTTTATTAATTACACTTTATTCATTCTGCATCCCCCCCATAAGCCCCTCCCTCCACCCCTCTCGATCCCACCCTCCCTCCCCTTTCTGCATGCATGCCACTCCCCAAGTCCATTGATAGGGGAGGTTCTCCTCTCCTTTCTGATCTTAGTCTGTCAGTTCACATCAAAAGTGGCTGCATTGTCCTCTACTGTGGCCTGGTAAGGCTGCTCCACCCCAGGGGGAGGTGATCAAAGAGCAGGCCAGTCAGTTCATGTCAGAGGCAGTCCCTCTTCCCATTACTATGTAACCCAATTGGACACTGGACTGCCCTGGACTACATCTGTGCAGGGGTTCTAGGTTATCTCCATGATTAGTTCTACATCTTCTTTTAAGGAATGTTTATTTAGGTCTGTTGTCTATTTTAACCACTTCTTTTTTGCTTAATTACTTTTGAATTTTATATCTCTCCCCCCCAAAAGCATATTCTGAAGATATTTTCTCTCTGTCTGAGGTTATAGCTTATTCTTTCCTATGCTGTGGGAGTATTTTGGGTTAAATTAAGCCCATTTGACCCTTTTTTTGCTTTCTTTGTGCTGGTGGGGTCCTGTCTCCCAGATAATTGCCAAATCTATTGATCTGGAGGGTTTCCCAAAAGTTTTCTCCCGGTATTTTCAGTGTTCAGGGTCCTCACATTTAAGTTTTTGCTCCATCCTGAGGGAACCTTTATAACAAAAAGGACATCTCAGATCTGTTTGGCTTCTGTCAGCCTGCAGTGTCACTTCAGGTTACTCGTGTCCCCTCCTGGCTCTAAGTCCGAGAGCCCCAAACTTTCTTGCTTAATTCATTCCATAGTAGCTTAATAAATTTTTCATGGTATCCCTAGGCACAACTAAATGCTTAATAGTCCCCTTTATTACATACTTGATTGCAATTTGCCGGTTCTAAACAACTTAATGAATATTTATGTTCTAACTTAATAGCCAGTTGAGGCATAACTCCTATAACCTGAAAGAAAAAATATTTAATTGTTTTATTAAATGGTCACAGTATTAATGGGATATGTTTAACTTTGGGGTACCCAACAACTTCTCAGTCCTTGAAATAAAATTGACCGCCCCCATCCTCATTCTCTTTTCCACATTGATGGTCTTGTTGTACTTACATGAATCACATGAGTACTCAAAAGCCTAGTTTCACAAGAATATGAAAGGGATGTGTACTTCTTAACTTCGTTGAGGTAGTAGCTGTGTGTCAATGCCAAGAGGAGACATCTACTACAGAAGACAATCTTAAGTGGAATGTACGAGAGTGGGATTTGTTACGTAACAGAAAGCATGCCACTGTCCAATACCTTTGTGTGAACCTTCTTTTCATTTGACAAAACTATTTTTTCATTTAAAAAAATAATTGACTTAATTATTCACTTTGCATCCCAATCATAGCCTCTTCTCTCCTCTCCAAGAAATTAAATGCCAACAAAACAAATAATACAATTAAAACATGGGGTACAGAGCTAAAGAGAGAATTCTCAACAAAATTATTTTTATATAGATTGGCATTCTTCTTGTAAGTGCTCAGAATATGACAGCTTACTTTCTGAAGGGAAAAAATGATAATTTCTTAGGGCACTATGTTCAAATATCTGATATTTTATTCTACATGGAAACTACTAATACATCCACCAGGAAGAAAAACATAAAACAAAAAGCCTAAATACTTATAAATTACAAGAGTAACAATGACATTGGTTTCCATTTATAACCATAGTGATTGAAACCATGTGAAAAGGTTAAACTTGGCTTCAAACATGTGGAATGTTCAGGCCAAAGTCAGAAGTTTCTTACAAGCTAAGCTTTCTGTAAATGCTGTAAAAGCACATTTGCTTTAGTTTCTAGGTTACATCTGTCATCAAGAGTCATTCACAGTTCAATCTACGTCAGCATTATTTTCTTTTATTTAAGTGACAGATCTGATAATTTGCATCACTTTATTTAAATTTGCTGCATTCATGCTGGACAATAATTTAGCTACCTATAGCGATTTAAATCCTTGGTTTGTACACCCTTGCTCTTGGCAGCATTATGCTCTAAGTTGTAGCTTACCTGTAGAAACAAGGTGAACAAAATACCAGCAGCCCAGGCATGTGTAAGGTGACACCTGATATATTCAATACGACCTGGTCAGTGGATAAGCATGGTGTTTTAAATACACTTAGATGTGCTCAGCTGGCATTATCAAAAAGATTCTCATCTTTCATTTTTAAGTATGACCAGAAGATTTTACTTTTTTGAATGAAAAGTTAGAAGAGAAGAATGAAATCGACATAAAGCTGCAGGCACTAGACATGTAAACATATGAAACAAATAACATACAATGTATGTGTATCTCTGCTGGGGCCAAAGCATGACCCAAGTGACCTAGATCACACACAGTGTTGCATGTAGAAAAGAAAAAAACATTAAAAGCTCCAAAATTTGTCCATGTGTGGCTATGAACTTGGGTACTAAATTCAAAAGTATGTTATTCATAATATGAACCTTCAATATTGAAAAGTAAATGTTGTGGGATTTTACATTATTATATTTAATTTACTTTTTTATTTTTTAACTGAAAATTTTATGAGAAAAGAATTATAGTTTTTCCCTCCCCCTATTCCTCACACTTCCTGCCCATCTCTCCTTCCCTCCAGATCCACTCCCTTCCTGACCCTTATTAGAAAAGAACAGGCTTCTAAGAGATAACAACCAAACATGCAAAATAAAATATAATACGATGAAGCAAAAACTATCATATCAAAGGTCTACATAGCAACCCTACAGGAAGAAGAGAGTCCCAAAATCAGGCACAAGAGTCAGAGACCCACTCACTCTCATAGTCAAGAGTTACCTAAACATACTGAGCTTATAGCTGTGAAATATATTCAGAGGACCTTATCCCAGACCAGTGTAGATGCTGTGCTGGCTGCTTCATACTCTGTGAGTTTATATGTGCCTTGCTTAGTTGAATCAGAGGGCCTCGCTCTCCAGGGATCCTCCATCCCCTCTGGCTCTTACAATCTTTCAGCCTCCTCTTCCATAGGATTACCTGAGACTTGAGGGGAGGGACTTGATAGAGATACCCAATTTAGACACTCTTTTTCTCTGAATAATTTCTGGCTGTGGGCCTCTACAATTGTTCTCATCTGCTACTGGAGGAAGCTTCTCTGATGATGACTAGATATGACACTGATCTATGAGTGTAGCAGAATATCATTAGAAACTATTTTTTTTATTTTTTTAAACCAGTAGAGTTTGGTTTTACTGTAGGTGTCTGAGCTATCCAGTGTTGGGCTTTTGCTTACCTAAGCAGTTGCTGCGTATGTACTCCTTCTCATGGAGTAGGCCCCAAGTCAAATCAGACATCGGTTGGCTATTCCCACATCTTTTGCTCCACAATTGCTCCAACATATTTTGCAGGTAGGACAGATTATAGGTCAAAGATTTTGTGGATGGGTTGTTGTCCACATTTCTCCTTCAGTAACCTGCGGAGTATTTTCCTATACCAAAGAGACTAGAATATAGGGGTAAAAGCTCCATGTAGGCATCAGCTTAACCTTTACATGTCCAATGAGGTGTGTGGATGTTGCCCTCAGCAAGAGGCCCTGCTGTTGGTTTATGAAGAGCAGTCTTTTGTCTTGGAAACAGCCTGGGTTTTGGGGGGGATTTCCATGGGACAACAGCTAAATTGAATGCAACCCATTCCCACCACTGGAAGCCTTGCCTGGCTACATGAACTGACCAGTTGAGACTCTGTATGTCCCATTTACCAGGGGTTCTCATTAGGATCCCCTTAGATTCCAGGAAGTTTCCACTGCACTAGGTTTCCATACCATTCCCAAATAATCCCCAGTTTCAACCATCTCTCCATACATTCTCTCCCTCCATCCAACCTCTCTGTCACATGATTCCCTAACTCCCGTCCCCATCCAGCTCTGCTCCACTTGTAAAATCTATTCTATTTTCCCCTCCCAGGGAGATCCATGTGCCACCAACACCCCAGACCTGTCCTCTTTACCGAACTTCTCTGGGTCTATGGACTGTGGCTTGGTTATAATTTTAGTGGCTAATGTCCCCTTATTAGTGAGTATATACCATACTTTTCTGGATCTGGGTTGCTTCACTCAGGATGATTTTTTTTTCAAGTTCCATCCATTTGCCTGCAAATTTCGTGATATTATTTTATAAATAGTTGAGTAATATGACATTGTGTAAATGTATCACCTTTTCTTTATTCATTCTCCTGTTGAAGGACATCTAGGTTGTTTCCAGTTTCTTGCTATTATGAAAAAATTCTATAATGAACATGGCTGAGCAAATGTCCTTGTGGTAGCATAGTGTCCTTTGTTTATCCGCCCAAGAGTAGCATGCTGGGTCTTAAGGTAGACAGATTCCCAACATTCTGAGGAACTGCCATATTAATTTTTGTAGTAATTTGCAAGTTTACACTCTCACCAGCAATGAAGGATTGATCAGAATGTTCCACATCTTTACTCGCATGAGCTATCTTTTGTGAAAAAACAGCAACAGAGGAGTCAAAAATAATCTTGAAATGTTTCAAGAAAACTAAAACTGTCTTTCCCAATGAGTTTTCAAGATTAATTTTGAATCTCTTTTGTTCTTTTTCACAAAGGAGAAAATGGAGTATTGAATGTTTTGAGAACAATCTGGTCTGTATTCCACAAATAAATGGTGTCATGCTAATGAATAGCTCCCAGAAATATAAAGAATATAAACTTCTTGGCTGGTCTATGAAGCTATCCATAATTGGGCTCTGATTGAAAGGTCTGAGCCACTTAATTATAACACCACAGATACAAACCTAAAAATTTCAGGTTAAAGACTAAAAATGATCTATGCTCTTTTGGGGTAAACCTTTTTCTGACAAAAAAAAAGTGAAAAGAGAGCCATAGAAAGATATTTAACAGGTATTATGGAGATGGAAACTTAAAAGCACTTTTAAGTATGACTTTATGGGATCATTTTCTTCTTAACGTTACTTTGCACCTCAATATTTTATTGACTGTTAGTTGGGAACAGTTGATTTAACATACCAATCTTGTTGTCTTTTATCCTTGATCTCTACCTGTAACCCATCTTGTGACAGCATACAGTCCCTTATTACCTGAGCTTTAGCTATTGCAGTTATTTTGGTATACTTCTGTTGGCACACGACCACCAATACTACTTGAACACTATGTAGCTTGACCTTACTTCCACAGTGTCATTCAAATCAACCACACTTCCCAGCTTTGAAGCCAAAATCCTAGTTCAGATTGGCACTGTTGCCCCTTAGCCCTTTATTTTTTAAGATTTATTTATGGAATCCAAGATGGTGGTGCTGGGAGGACATTGTGTCTGATGAGCAGGACAGCAGTGAATGCACAGTGACCAATGGACTGAAACTCTGGTCCCTAAAACACCACCGACTGTGTTTCCCAGGTGAGAGGAAACCCTATGGTGTGGGAAGCGATTGGGTCCATTTTCAGGTCACCCAGGTAAACGCTGGAAGAGTTCCTGGGTCCCGGGAGGTGCTCACTCACCAGCTTGCTCACCAGTCCCACAGCCACATGCCTGCATGCTCTGATCACCATCCCAGACTGAACTTTAGACCCCACAACACCAGAGACTGGGATTTACAGTCTGGAGAAAAACCCCACGGTGAAGGAAGCAATTGGGACCAACTTCATGTTACCCAGACAATCCCTGGAAAAGGTCTCAGACTCTGGCAGCCACTCAGCTACCAGCCCAGAAACCTGCCTGCCTGGCCTACTCACAGTCCCAGAGAGAACTGTGAGCCTCAAAACACCAGAGACTGAGTTTCCCTGGTGGGAGGAAACCCCACAGTGAGGGAAAAATCAAGTCCCACCTCATAGCACTCAGCTGAACCCCCCCCAACACAAACCCCCTGGAAAATTTCTCAGGAAAAGTTCCTGGGTTCCTGCAGGTACCCAGTGGCCAGGACAGAGCCACTTGCCTGTGCCTACATGCTTTACTCACCATCCCAGACTGAATGGTAGACCCCAAAACACAACAGACAGGATCTCACTCTCTGTAGGAAACCCCACAGTGGGAGAGACATCAGGTCTGAAGCCAGAACACCCAGCTCTGGAAAAGTTTCTGGGTTCCTCCAGGCTCCAGGCTCTAGCTTTCTGTTGCACTCACTTGCCATAAATTACCGCTTGGGTACAGGGGTACAGAGCTCCATCCTCAGACCTACAGAAGCCTGGGATCCACAGGATCAGCCCCAGACACTGCTCCAAGGAGCAACCTGTCTCCCTAGCCAAACTGACCAAACCATGGGGCTCCCTGGTTCTTCAAGAGGGCTATCCTCAGCAAACACAGTGTAAAGAGCAGCAGCAACAGTTCACTAAATTCAGAGCAAGAAACCCAGAAGCAGGGAAGCTGTCTCCAGGACTTCTTCTGGTAAGAGGAGAGCTCCCCTGACTACCAACGGCTACAGTTACCACACAGGTCCATATGCCTGAGGTGAACTGTGGCAATTCCTGAGAAGCACCAGCCATTCAGTGACCATACCCAAAAAGCTGAGGATCCTTCCTTCAGGCACAATCATCTTCCTGCCAAGTGGATTCACCCCACCCTAAGATTCCAGCAGGTACCAGAAACTAACAGCCAACAACAGATACAGCAAGAGGGGTAGAGGCCAGCATAAAAGCACAACCAACAAAAGGCAAAGCAATATGGCATTTCCAGAACCTGGTTATCTAGGGGAAAGTAACCCTGGACACCCTATCATAAGTGAAATTCAAGAAGATGACCTTACGTTTATGCTTTATGAAGAGGATAATGGAGGAAACAAATAAAATGAGTAAAGAAATAAAGGAATATAAAGTCAAACATATTGTGGCCATCCATAAAGAAATAGAGGAAAATAAAGACAAACAGGTTATGGCCATCCGTAAAGAAATACAGGAAGATATAACCAAACAGTTTGTGGCCTTCAGAAAGAACATAATTAAATCACTGAAAGAAATAAAAGAAACAGGAATGTTCAAACAAACAGGTGAAGGAACTGAAGGAAAAACAAGAAAATACAGTCATACAGGTGAAAGAAATCAATGAAACCTTTCAAGATCTGAAGATAGAAGTAGAAAAATTAAAGAAAACACAAATGGAAGAAATCATGGAGAGGAAGAACTTAAGGAAGGAAACAGGAACTACAGAGGTAAGCATAACCAACAGACTACAAGAAATGGAAGAAAGAATCTCAGGTGTGGAAGATACAATAGAAGAACTCTATGTATCTGTCAAAGAAAATGTTAAATCTAAAAAATTCCTGACATAAACCATCCAAGAAATCTAAGACAATATTAAAAGACAAAATCTAAGAATAATAGGAGTAGAGGAAAAAGAAAATTCCTGTTTCCAAGGCCCAGAAACTGTTTTCAACAAAATCGTAGAAGAAAATTCCCCAATTTAAAGGAGAGGCCTATAAGCATACAAGAGGCCTACAGAATACCTAATAAATTAGATCAGAAAAGAAAATCCTCCCAGCACATAATAATCAAAACAGCCAGTATACAGAACAAAGAAAAAATGCTAAAAGCTACAAGGGAAAAAAGCCAACTAACAAATAATGGCAAACACATAAGAATCACATTTGACTTCTCAACAGAGTCTAGCCTGGACAGATATCATGCAGACCCTAAGAGAACTCCTACAGCTGATAAACACCTTCAGCAAAGTGGCTGGATACAAAATTAACTTAAAAAAAAAATCAGTACTCAGGGTCCTCCTTGTTCCTCCTTTAACTCCTCCCAGGGCTACCCTCCCTTTCTCTTTCCTCCTATCCCTTTCCCCTAGTCCACTGAAAGGGGGAGTTCTCCCCTGCCATCTGCCCATAGCTTGTCAAGTCTCATCAGCTCTGCCTGGACCCTCTTCCTCTGTGGTGTGGTGAGGCTGCATTGGCAGGGGCAAGTGATCAAAGAGCAGGCAGTCGAGTGCATGACAGAGGCAGCCCCTACTCCCCTTACTCGGAAACCCACACGGAGACTGAGCTTCCGATGCGCTGCATCTGAGCAGGAGGTCTAGTGTAATTATGTTAAAATCTAGAGACCTAATGAGGCTGAACAATGAGGAGTTCCCTAGGGAGGATGCTTAAATCTCATTGAGAATGGCCGGCAGGATAGACACCAGAAACAGTGGAAGAGAGGGAACAGGAAGGGAGCCTACTGGAGAGGGTCCTCTGAAAGGCTTCACCCAACAGGGGACTGAAGCAGTTGCCGAGACTCCCCGCCAAACTTCAGGCAGAATGCAAGGAGTCTTATGGAGAAAGTGACGGGGATAGAAGGACACAGAAGAGAGAAGAGCCCCACAAGGGGACCAACAAAGTTAAAAAATCTGAGCCAATGTGATCCTGCAAAGACTCATGGTCCAACCAAGGACCATGTAAGGAGAAGTCGCGTAGTCTTTAAAGTCCAATGCTGTTAGACTGATATTTGCCACTGTGCATTAGCAAATACAAGGTAACTTAAAGGACAGATTTTTTCCCATGCAGAATTTTTTTTAATTTTTAATTTTTTTATTTTTACATTAATTACAGTTTATTGACTTTGTAGCCCCTTCTCTCATCCCCCTGCCCAAATCCTACCCTCCCTCCCTCATCTCCTCCCAAGCTCCTTTCCAAGTCCACTGATGGGGAGATCCTCTCCTCCTTCCATCTGACCCTAGCCTATCCAGTCTCATCAGGACTGGCTGCATTGTTTTCATCTGTGGCCTGGCAAGGCTGCTCCCCCAAGGGGGAGGTGATCAAAGAGTCAGCCCCTGAGTTCATGTCTGAGACAGCCCCTGTTCCCATTACTAGGGAACCCTAGATTTTCGTTCTTAAAAGTGATAGAATTTATAAGACCCCTTTCAGCCCAATATTGCTTAAGACTCTGGATCTCCATTAAACTGTTATTACTCCATTTCTTTCTTTTTTTTTTTTTTTTCTTTTTTTAAATTTCAATAGCCCCTAATACCTAGAAGAGAGAAAACAAAAAATAAAAACAAAAACAAACAAACAAAAAGATTTAAATTGACTCAACACTAGAGGTTATCTGGTAACTTTCTTTTAAAATACATCTTGCTTTTTGTACAGTAACAATGTGTTCTCATCGTCATTAATGATGACATAAGCCCATTTAGTTCTCAGAAAGTTATTAACGATGCGTTTCTTATTTGTTGTTATAATTATCTAATTTTCTTTCAGGTAATGCAGTGTTTGTTATTTTTTATTGACTAGATCTAGGAACTTCTTTATCACCAGTTTTATACAATGTAGTTGGGGGTTAAAACATAAAACTGTAGACATTTTAATTATCAAGTAATTTTATAATCTCTAATGAACAGGAGATGTTCTTCCCAGTTGTTGATCATACTTTTTCAGTGTTTTTTGAACCTCTTTTCTGAAGTTGGTTGCCTGTGGCTATACAGTGACTCACCTCTGAGAAGAAATCTCTGTTCTGTTTAGGTGAAAACATTTATTTCCATTACAGAAAAATAATGTGACTCGCCACTGAAAGCAGCTTGCCGCTTTATAATTAATGCTAAAACTCAAAATAGATGCCCTTCAGTCATTCTTCAGAGAAGTTCAGTCAAAAACAGATTTCAGATTAATGAGATTCAGAAGGCATCATTAAAGCAACATCTATGTCGCGTTCTCGTCTTCTGGAAAATTCTAGCAAGGAATGCACTTGGAAATTCTTCGTTTAAATTGTCTTCCATACTGCCTCCAGGGCCAAGGTACCTGCCGTCTCTTCCAAATGTGCTCCCATTGTGCTGGGTGCCACCACCATATTAGACAATGCTACCATTTCCAGCAAAAGCTCCTTCTGGATGGCACCAGCTTTTCCCTGGTGCTACCCACTTTGTTGGTTCTCACTGCAGATGCTACCACTGAAAAAGATGATAGTCTGGAAGCATGCCACACAGACACCCTGTTCTGTGGTATTTGCATCATGAAAAGGGTGTCATGATGGGAGTCTCCCACTCGCTTGCTAGACATACTCAGACGTTTTTCAGATCCAGCTGATGATTCCACATGGGTTAAAGAACGCCACATTCCTATTTAGACTATAAAATGCATTAGTCCCTTCCCATTTAAAAACAAGAGAGCAAGGTTATCCCTCTGCATATAAGGGAAAGGACATATCTTCACTTATAGGCATGCAGAACTACACCCAGCCAGATCTAAGGGCATCAAGTTACATTTCACAGAGAGTAAAAGGAAGGACATGTTAATACAAAATCCTATACTAAAATGAAGGCATTTGAGTAATGAGGGCATTAGTGACATGGCAAACTAGTTCTAAGAAACTGAAATCTTGCATACATTAAATAAGGCAAAAGAAAAAGTAAGAACTGAAGGAAAAAGCAGTAAGAAAGGGAGAAATCATTAACATATTATGTCTGTGCTAAATGTTAACCTACTTAGGAGCAATTATACAATAAACTTTCAGGTTATCTCTCCTACTAGACAGAGGTATGCCTGTGTCTGAATGCACATTAAATAGAGGGGTAAATAATCATGCAACAAACTTTTTAACCAGTACCCTAGCGACACTCAAAGGACCTGCCTCTTTCAATATCTAACTTATATCTAGATTTTGGATAACATTTTATTTGTATAGTCCCCCAAATATGATCATAAGCAATCTACAGAGAGTATTCTCAATTACATACACACACACACACACACACACACACACACACCACTAGCCTTATTTTAGGCTAATTATATAATATAAGAACAAGAAGCCATCACTCCTTTGAGCATCTCTGAGCTTAGTCAACAAGTCTAGAGCTACTCAGTCCTGAGAAACCACCTAATACAAGATGTTAACTCCTACGTGAAGCTTACTTTGTTTTTTAAAAAAAAATATTCATTTTATTTTTAATGATGTGTGCATGAGTGTGTCTGTGTGTGGGCTGCATGCATGTGAGTTCAGCTTCCCACAGAGGCTGGAACAAACACCAAATTCCCTGGAGCTGGAGTTACAGGTGCTCGTGAATCAGTGTGCGTATTTTGGGAAATGAACTCAGTTCCTCTGGAAGAAAGGATGGTACTCTTTAACACTGAGCCATCTCTCTAGCCTTGCCTGGAACTTTTAGTTAGGAATCCCAGACTTAACCTTGAAGTACCTCTAAGCATTTGATCTTCTATCTTAGTACAGGGAATCAGTTACGAGAAACCCATCTCACCTGCTACACCCATAGTGTAGGCACAATTCTCTTTCCTTGAGGGGCTTAGGGTATGATCCCTGACTTCCTGGGAAGTGTGCTTTATCATCAGTTGTGAAGCTGGAACCTTGCAGGTCAAGCACCAAGCTGACCTCTGGGGAGGACTTTGTGGGCATTTGGTTTAACGTAGAAAGTTAAGGGGTCTACTCTAATTGTGGATTTATTATAGGAGATCACGTCAGCGTTACTCTTCAAGAAAACACGTGGATGTGAAGGTTAGCTCTTCATTCTACTCATCCATTTGTGTCTTCTGAAAAAGTTTTTTTTCTTCAATTTTTCAAGTCTGAGTATTTTGTGTGACTGTAAGAACATGCAAGCATATACATTCAGCGCCAGTAGAGGTCAGAAAATGGCATTAAGGCAAAGGGAGTTATGGATAGTTGTGAGTCACCTTATGGGTGCTGGGAACTGAACCTACCCTCTCTGGAAGAACACCCAGTGCTCTTACCTGCTGAGCCATCTCTCCAGCCTCTACTTGTATCTTGGGAAGAGAACAGACACTTCCTGAGCCTGTGCAAATAAATACATTGGTGTGAAAGGCAGCAGGACTCACTGGGAGCATCTGGCTCACAGTTCTGGGGAGTCAGCAAGAACAGAATGAAATTATATTTACCATCTTTTAAAATTTATTATTTTGTAGCTTTTTTGTATTTATCTTGATAATATCCACCCCCTAATCCCTCCTTCAAATTCTTTCCAGGCTCTTGCACAGTATATCTCCCTTTCAATTTCATGTATTTAAAACAAAACCAAGCTAACTCTGGATCCTATTAGTATGACCAACATGCATATGGGTGTGGGGCATTCCCCTGGGGCATGGAGTATTCAGCTAGGAACCAACCCCCAAAGAAAAGTAATTTTCCTTCCCCTGGAATTGAAAGCTCCTTCCCACTTTGTGTTGGAATTTAAAATTTTTTATTATTATCATTTATTACAATTTATTCACTTTGTATCCCTCTGTGTCCTCCTGCCTCCTCTCCTCCCAATCCCACTCCCCCTCCCTCTGCTCCCTCTAAGCCCCTCCCCTCAACCACTGATAGGTGAGGTCTTCCTCCCTTCCATCTGACCCTAGCCTATCAGGTCTCATCAGGACTGGCTGTATTGTCTTTCTCTATGGCCTGGCAAGGCTGCATCCTCCAAGGGAAGTGATCAGAGAGATCATCTTGAGTGAGGTAAAACAGAAGCAGAAAGACACACATGGTATATACTCACTCCCAAGTGGATATTAGCCATATAATATAGGATAAACATAAAAAAATCTATACTCCTAATGAAGCTAAACAACAAGGAAGGCCCTAGGGAAGATGCTTAATCCTCATTCAGAAGGACAAATGCAATAGACATTGGAAGCAGGAGAAAACAGGGAACAGAAGAGGATCCTACCACAGTTGGCCTCTGAAAGACTCTACTGATCGAGGTATTGAAGCAGAGGCTGAGACTCCTAGTCAAACTTTGGGTAGAGTACAGGCAATCTTATGAAAAAAAGGGGAGATAGAAAGACCTGGAGATGATAGGAGCTCCAAAAGGAGACCAAAAGAGCCAGAAAAAAAAAAAAAAAAAAAAAAAAACAAACCCCAAACCGAAACAAAACAAAAACAAACAAACAAACAAAAAAACTTAGCCCTCTGGACCAAGCAGAGACTGGAAACCCCAACAAGGACAAAGCATGGAGAGGACCTAAAACTCCCGCTCAGATGTAGCCCATAGATTCGGTCTCCAAGTGGGTTCCCTAGTAAGGGGGGGTGGGGTAGGGGTTTCTCTGTGCTGAAATTTTTAACTGGCTTGCTCTAGTGCTGATCTTGTGCAGGTAAACACATCTTCTGTGTCCAAAACCCATATCATGTCCAGAGGCCAGCATTTCACAGTACTCCTCTTCATCCTCCAGCTCTTTCTGCTTGCTCTTTCACTACATTTTCTGAGCTTGGTGGAGAGTGAGGCTGCATGGTATAGTACCCAGTATTGCTTATTCTCAGTTGCTTAACTTTTGAGCCTCTGTGTTAACTACTACCAACTGCAATAAGAAACTTCTGTGACCATGGGTTAAGATTAGCACAAATCTATGCCTCTAAACATACTTAGAAGGCAGTTTGATAACGTTAAGCAAAATATTATCAATAGTTTCTCTCCTTAGGCCCATAACTTCTCTAGCTGTGAGTTTTGACCATGTTTACAGTAACAGTTCCTTCCCATGAATCAGGACTCAAGTGTAATCAATAGAGTACTTGGTTGCTTCCACGGGCAGTGTGTCAATATTGTATTAGAGGGCATGTCTTGCTTGACACGTCAGTATTATAGCATGCAGAGTCCAGGGTTGGATTAGACAGTTGATATCTTTTCCTCCCCGCTGGCCAGCATAGTATAAGTTCAGCACTATGGAAGCTAGCCAGCAGTGAGGAAATCTCCTGATTAGTTCCAGATTTTTGTGTCTCCCAACCAAAAGTATGTTTCTTCAAAATAAGCTCTTATCACCTACTTGTGATGGGCACCCACAAGCAAGGACAGCAGCCTGTGTATTTTGTGTGCCTCTTTGGTCACCCTAACCAATAACCCCAAGGGAAGTAACCTGCACCTGGCACTGACATTTTCATTTGATAGCGTGTGTCTTCTGTGAACAACATTGTTCATTCAGGTGGGGTACCTCTATTCAAACCCCCTTTTAAATAAAATTATGTTTTGAATTGGCTTAAAAACCCAGGCTTCATGTAGGTTCCTTAGTAAGGGGAGTGGTGGCTGTCTCTGACATGGACTCTGTTGCCTGCTTTTGGATCACTTCCCCCTGTGGTGCTGCCTTACCAGGCCACAAGGGAAGCAATACTCCTGATGTGACTTGATGTTCTGGAGTGGGTTGGTAGGAGGGGCTCCCCTTTTCTGAGAAGTAGAGGAGAGGGATAGAAGGAAGAGGGGGTGTAGGACTGGGAGGAGATGAGTGAGGGGGCTATGATTAGGATGTAACGTAAATAAATTAGTTAATTAATAAAAATTCTAGTGAGCTTCATAAGGCTTCTTCATACATCCTTAGTTTTGGTTATGTTATCCTCATCTCTGCTTTTCTATACCCTTATCTGCATCCCTGCTTAAACCTTAAGCTCCCAGTAATACCTTCACTGTTCTTTTATATCCCTTATAATAATATTTTACTTGAATTCCAAGATTATACGTTCCCATGTAACTTCTTGATGCACACTTCCACACACGTGAAATAGCATGAGTTGTTTGTCTTTTATTGCCTGAGTGATCTCACTCAGTGCCACCCATTACCTTCAAATTTCATAATTTCACTTGTCTTTAGAGTTAAATAAAACTTCACTATGTTTTTGCACCATATTTTCATTATCCGTTCATCAGTTGATGGTTTTAAGGTCGGTTGCTTTAATTTCCTACCTTTTGCCAATAGACAAATATAATTTCTAATGTCTTACTTTAGTTATAAAGAAAACCTCTCTAGATTGGTGATCAAAATTATTAAAAGCAAAGTGGGTTTTTATGTACCAATTAGAACACAGACATTTACGATCATACCAATAATATCTAAAGAAATATTCACGGTCAATTTTGCTTCATTATTCATTGAGTTTTATGCAAGGCGTTCTTGTCTTGCTAGACTGTGGGTCAAAGGTCTGTGTGCATGGACTCATTTCATCTGTCAAAAAAGATTCAGTTCAGAAAACTGTATAAATAAGCCTTAAGCTCCGACTCTTGTGCCTGCGCAGTATTTACTCAAGTGTCAATAGGAGTAGCAGGTTCTGCTCCTCTTTACAAGACGCTGAGTTATTGGTGAAAAAAACAAAAATCTAACCTGAAGCACAGAGCAGAGCTTTAAAACAAGCAACAGAGGATTCAGAAACCTCCTGTCTCTGAAGCTGAAGGGTTGTAGTCAGTTTATTGCAGTAACTAATGAAAAGGAGAGAAGGAAGTATTCTCCTAGGTTGCAATGCACAGCTGCCCACTGAGGCCTGATGGCCGTTTGGTCTGAGAATAAGAACAGGGCAAAGAAATGTCTTTGAAAGACACTTGAAGCCCCTAATTACTTTTGTAAAGCATACAACCTTTCTAACATTTATATTCATATTTTATATCTTCAAAGCCAGAAGTGAAAGCTGAGGATATGCAACTGTTGCCTTGCAGATGTTTCAATAGTGTTAAAACAGTTAAAGGACATTATATCTACCAAGCTAATTTAATGTCTATCATCTTTTTATAAGTGAAATAAAGAAACCTTGGTGCCTTCAGGAGTCTACTGGGAAACTACAGACAATTTTAGAATCGAATACTATTTAAAATCTTATTTTTCTTAATGTTGAAAGCAATCTTAGGAAGGCAAAATCAAAAGGAGTAACATGAGGATATTTGATCACAAGGTTACAACAGAAGGTCTATGCCTGATAACCGTACTTATTAAAATGATACTATATTTTCTTAAAAAATTATTATCTAAATTATTGGTAAAGTCAATGAAGCCAACTTCATTCAAGATGATCATGATGATAGAGGGGTAAAGAGATCACTGAGAGGATTTTTTTTCACTTGGGAAAGGATATTAGCTTCTCTCTTAGATGTGTTGTATATATCTTAATTAACTCTGGGGGTGAAATTTCTTTCTCTTCCCCTTTGTAAGCAAAAATAAACCATGTTAATTTGCATATACCCTTGGCTATCTCCTTCAATGTTCTTTTTAAAAAAATCTCATTCACCACCAAGTGTAATGATATCCACATCTATACACATACTTCCACTTACTGTTGTATAATTTCATATGTGTTTATTTAACATTTTAAGTTAAACACTTTGATTATGGAATCAAACTCACTGGCTAGGTAATTAGAGTTGAAATGGCATTGCTATGAAAACATCACTGTTGATATAAAACAACAAAAATGAAGAAAATGCAGAATAATCTTTCAAAACAGGCAAAAATGGAAAATGGTTTTAGGATTATGTAGCCTTTGGTCAGTCTGTGGAAAAATATCTTGCCCAAGCCTACCTTCTTTGTTTAAGTTCAAATATTAGATAGTTTTAATGAAAGTATTGTATTTCTAGGGGTAAGCGCGCCTTACTCCATTCTCAAGTGTGCTGATGTCTTGTGATTTTTCTATGTGACCTTGTTAATAGCTAATGAGTAAATAGAGGTTGCAGATCCCCTGAGCCATGGTGGAGGGAAGGTCAGTTGGAAATAGTGTACTTGACACAGTCCTGAGTTACTAGCAGGTAACAATGGACAGAGATGTGGCCACGTCCATTAGCACATATATTACACAACCTGTTGGAGATTGGTCTGATGACTGTTACTAGCCCCTCAAGATCTGGGTACACCCAACCTTGTTGTGTAAAGCTACCTGATTGGCTAATCAAATGGCCTATACCTGGGCAAGGACAGAATGGGGTAGGCGTGGCTAAGTTTCCTGTGCTTGGAGAGGACAGAGAGAATCAGGGGAGGCAGACAGATGGGAAGAGAGGAAGAAGGGGTACACCACAATGGATTAGCCTAGAGAAAATAACCACGTGGTACCAGGAGGAAGGACTCCAGGAATGGCATGAAAGGGCCCAGATGAAGAACAAAAGCAAGTATTTATAAGATTATGGATGGAAAATAGGATGGTTAAAGAGGATGGCATTGGATGGGGGCTGAGAGATGGGTGGTGAGGTGATTCAGACAGCGTAGACAAGAGTATGCCCAGCCCAAGGTAAACAAGACAATTATAAAATCTAACAGGTGTCTGTGTCTTATTATTTGTGATAGTGGGTTAGAAAATACAGCCATGATAATCATAGGGCTAATAAGAAATAATATATAGTCCAACACTCATATTTTAGTATTTACTACAAAAACCTCTAACCTAAGTTTCAGTGAACATCTTAGAAGAGTGGGAAGAAAGATCATAAGAGGTAGAGAACCAGGGTGGCTCTGCCAAGATCCTGCTTTCTAAAAAGGAGGGATAGGGCAGGAAATGGAGGTGGGTAGGGAGGAGAGGATGGCTCTGGGAGGAATTGTCGGAGGACTGAGCAGTGTATATGATCAAAATGCATTGTATGACATTTTCAATGATTTAACAAAAATACCTTATTTTTAAAAAGAGTTGGTATAGTAGGTGTTAGATAATTGGAAGATGTTGTCATTAACTTTAATGTTGTTACAATTATAATTGTCTATATGGCAATATTATACAGACATAGAAAATGAAGCCATATATATAGATGTATGTATGTATATAGAGAGAGGATACACCGAAAAAAATAAAATAAAATAAAAATCTCACAGACAAACAAAACTCTTTGATCAGCAGACGGATGTAGAGAGAACCCAGTGGGCTGGGTGCTTGAAAATGGTAATGCCAAGTGACATTTTCAGGCTAGTGGCCTCTCTAGCTCCCTGTGAGACAGTGGCAGCAATTAGGCTTTGACTTAAAAGGGAATCACGAAGAAGAAAGTAAACAACATCGTTTATTACCTATTAATGAGCAAGCAGATAGTATATGCAAGTAAATGAGGGAGCTGCTCTTGATATTCATACACCCTAGAGAAACAAGTAGCAATCAGTTTTGCACAGAGGTAGATAAAAGGAATCTCCGCTGCTTTTGTCACACACTGTCAGAGACTGACGTTTATTGTGGAAGACTCAAGAAGCTTCCCAGGTCCATTTGGGAAGGACTCTTATGTAAAAGCACTCCAGATAGGACTATTTGTTTTTGTAAGATGATGACCCCAAGAATTGCTTTCAGCCTCCAAAGAGCTGGCCACATCCGCATTTAGGTTTTGATAAAACTAATAGTGATAGATGATGATGATTAAGCACACAGCTTCTGACAAGCATGGACTTCTAAAATTTATGTTTTTGGTTTTAGTATGATCTTAGGTGAGTAGTTTTAATTTGTACTTAGAAGTGTAATCTATTAAGTAGCTAACATAATGCTAGAGTGAGAATTCAAGCCCAGGCAGGTTCCCCTCTGAGGTCCATGCTCTCTGCATTGTATGTAGTGTACTCACACTGGCTCAATTTTAATCTTCTGAATTTTCACATATTTTTGTCAAGGAAAAGAGGGTATAGGTGCCAACAGTCAAGGGAGTGTGTGTGTGTGTGTGTGTGTGTGTTTGTGTGTGTGTGTTGTTCACAAAACACATTGATCCTAAGGTGATGTGCTTTGTATGGCATATTAATAATAATATAAATTCCTGAAAAATCAAATAATGCAATAGGAAGACAAAAAATAGTCTTTAGAAGCACAGCAGAGCATGCTAACAGAGTGCAATGGTCTGGATATTGGTGTCTTCCTAAAATTCATGTTGTAACACACTCCTCACAGTGGTGGTATCGACATGGGGCTTTTGAAGAAATAGTTGGGTCAAGAGGGTGAAGCCCTTAGAGAGGGATTAATGTGCTATGAAAGAAGCCTGAAGGGTCTTGTTTGCCCTGTTCCACCACTTAAGGGTGAAGCAAGATTCCACCACCTCTAAAGCAGAATGTAATACTCCGTGTGTTAAATCCACCAGTTCCTTGATCCCGGACATTCCAGAGTTCAGAGCTTGCTGTTTCTAACTCATTCACCCTAAGGTGTTTTGTTATAGTGCCTAAAATAGACTGACTCACAAGCTATAGAAGTCAGGAAGAATATAGCAGCTTTTCAAAGAATAAAATTCATCTTAATGCATCACTGCCTTTCGATATCTGCTTGTAGGGTTTATGTAATTGTGACATTTAGCAGACTGCAATGCCTTATAGGTATGTTACATGAAATGTTCAGACTGTCAACAGAATGGCAGAATAAAACTACAAGTTGCATTTTCTCAGTGGGCATTTGAATTTATTTGTACTTATTGAACATTTCGAGGTAAAAAATGAGGTTAGCGGAAAATTAAATGGGCCATCTTCAGTCCCAGCTATACTGGCTTGTGTGACTTAGAAAAGATTTTAGTCTAAGAAGGTGAAAATATGATTTTGATCAGTGTGGAATGCAGGAGCTATCATCTGGGCATTTAGATTTTCTTTATTATTCGGGTCTAATTTTTATGTGCTATGAATAATAATTCACTGTTTAGCACATAGCATTCTTATCACATTGTACATGGTTTTCCTGTTCTTATAGACACCTTGAATTATCTAAATTGCTCTAAGAAAATATTTAGCAAAAACCCTTTATTATTTTTTAATAATCTAATTGTCATAATTTGTAATTTATCAGAGACATCAATGCCCTTACTCTAAACTGTGATGTAATTTCTGTAAAGACTTTTTCCTGCACTTCACTTTTGCCCTCTTCCTGTCCTTTTTACTTCTTCTGTTTCCAGGGAAATGACTGGAGCCCAGCAAAGGCTGCAAGGCTCCCGTAGCTGCTGCAAGACAAAAACAGGTGCTACTGTTAATCACATATTAAAATTACAACTATTGTCGGCTCTAATTACCAAATCCTTTACTTACAGAAACTGAATTATTTTAAGTAGTACATTAAGAAAGAAAAAAAAAAAACAACTTTCTCTTTTGTCAGGATGAAGCAGAGGGTGACTGAAGCATCCTTAGCTGGCAGCTTCCTTGCCATTGTGATCTCACTTCTCAATGACACATGAGAAACTGCTGCTTCCAGAGGCACAGCCCACACAGACCCACTCTATCTGACTGTAGTTTCTGTACTTTGCTGTAAAAATACACTTTTCCAAAGGTTAGAAACTTCTTGATGATAAAGGTTGTCATTTAAGAATCAAAAGCAGCCTTCCCACTATAAAATTTGGAAGTTCTGTAAATAGATCATTTCTATCTTGGGCACCAAACTGATGTCTTTTCTAGTGACGGGTAAAGGCGTATGCAACCATTTTAGCTCTTTTGAGGAGAAAGCAATCTTATTTGTAGCATGTGTTGATTTCCAGGGAGTGGATACTGGCATTCTGGCTGATTTCAAACTAGCAACACTGTATCTCAGGCCAAGGAATTGGAAATAGATATGCAGCTGATTGTGATCATCCACCAGGAAGACACAGTGTGTGAAGAACCTCAGGAGGATGGCAATTAAGTGACAGAGAATAAAGTAACTAGAAGAAGATCAGGTTTTAGGTTTTACTACCTTTATTATCAACATTACTCATTTAATTATAGCTTTATGTAATTCTATTTTAAGTAATTAAAGTGTTTAGACACTAGCTCACAGCATTCTTGAGAAGATAACCATTGGCTCTTGCAAGTTAGTACAAGCCAGTTTCAGTGTTTAGAGACCTTTCTGATTCGTGCAGTGCCTGCTCCTACTTAGCACTGCTTGGTGATAGGATGAGCAATTAATATTTCCTGGTGGTTTGGAACACTGTGCTTACTAATTTATATACTTCATAAGATATGTTATCTGTTTCATACTTATTATAGGTATTAGTACAGGTACTAAGTAGTGTGTTACATATTATGTACTTTATACATAGTATCTTATTTATGCTAAGTTTAAAAATAAGCACTAATATGGGTTTTACTAATAAGAAGCCTGTGGTGCATTCAGGGGACAAAAGTTTCTCCTCTAGAGCTCCATCTTACATTAGTAAGAAGGGTCTTGCTTACTTTCTGTTGCCGTGAGAAAGATGGTGATCAGAAGCAGCCTGAGGAGGAAAGTGTTTATTTCGGCTTACAGTGTACTCCATCATGAAGGTAAGAGCAGAAACTCACGGCAGGAACGTGGAGGCAGGAACCCGAGGAGAGGCCATAGAGGAGTTCCGCTTACCGGCTTGCTCCTCTTGACTTTTCAAGTTTGCTTTTTCATAGGTTACAAGATTACCTGCTGAGGAGTAGCACTACCCACAATACCCTGGAATCTCACACATTAATCGCCCATCAAGAAAATCCCTCCCAGGCTTGAACACAGGCCAATTATTTTTGTCAGCTGAAGCCCCACCTTTCCAGATGACTCTGTCTTGTGTCCAGCTGACAAAAAACTAACTACACAATTGACTCCTTGTTAACCTGACATACAAATATAGCCTTTCTATTTTCCTTTAACCGTAATATTTCATATGAATATCAGTATCAAAATTAAAAAAAAAAACCTTCCAATTTTTAAAAGTCCCATGGTCTTCAGAACTTCATCGACTTTAAAATTTTAGTATCTTTAAATTTTTCAAAGTCTGTTTAAGAATCCGAAGTCTCTTAACTGTGGGCTTCCATAATTACATCAAAGTGAAACTGAACTCCAATTGTATAAGTTAAATCCTATTAGTTCACTGTCCCCCATTTGGAATTCATGATCTTCTGAGCTCCAAAGGGCTTGGACAGCTCTACCATTTAGACCCTGTCATTCATACATAACTCATGTCACAGAATCGGGCTGTCTCCATACCAAAGCTGCTTCTGTCCTTGGCAGTTATCCCATGGTCCTGGCATCTTTAATATGCTTCACAGGCACTATCTTCATCAAGGCCTCCTGGCCTCTCTTCAGGTCTCCTACCCTGCTACATAATGCCAAGCCTCAGATGCTCTCCATGGTGTCTTCAGTTCTGGGGGTTCCACTGCAACTTAGACTATACTATTACTACCAATAAGTAACAAATAAATAAATAAATAACCAACCCAAGAAGTACTTGGAAAAGGGTTAACAGTCAGTGTATTATACATTGACTCTTTACTATGTATCTTTACAGTAGATTGTGAAGTTGATTTTACTGCAAGCTTTTTATTTAATCAAATGATGATCATTAGAATTGAGGAACAACACATGGCAGTATCTTCAAAAGCATATAGATTATAAGTATGAAAAATTGTCCACTTTTGAAGTCTACCTTCTGTTCACCACAAGATGCTCTCTGCCTCAACATCAGGATTCTTCTGTTATTAAGGATGAAATATTTGGTTTACTGGGTTACATCCAAAGATGTAGAATTAGAGTGCTATTTCTCCTTATGTATATATTTAAATGGGTAAAACAAAAAGAAAATTGCTTAAGACAAAACAAAATGTTATTTGTCACCCTAAAATATCAGGCAAATGCTCTGAGTCAGGAGAGGTCATGGTTTTAATGATGTGAGTTTCCTAATATTTTATCAGCAATATTCCTTTTTCCACTCACTAAAGTGACTGCTATGTTTGGTATATTTAACCATTCTGAGAAAAAGAAAAGAAGGTTGAGTTTCAATCTACTTGGCTTCATTCATCCTTACTAATGCAGTCCTCCTCCGTACGGTAAGAAAATAACTCACCATAGCTTGTAGCTGATACAGGTGATACGTGTTTTAAAGGGCAAGAATAGTCTTTCTACTTCAGTAAATACAGGAATCAATGGCCAGTTTCTCTGGTTGGTTGGCTTGAATAACCAGTCTCTCCGATTGGTTGGCTTGAATAACGTACCCATTAGTGGAACAATTCCAGAGCAAACAAGATACTGTCATTGATTGGGCCTAAATGACTTCGTGATTTCTGTGACCAAGGTAAAGAAATTGGGTACTACATAAGGAGAGTTGAGCCTTATAATAATATATAAAAATTAAACAGTAAAAAAAATTAAACAGTAATTAAAATGTTTGATGAATAAGTCAAAAAATAGCTACAAGAATACTATAATAAATTTTACTACTAATAATCCTAGTTTTAAATTTTATTCTTTTAGTGCCTTTTACCTATGCCATGCCCAACAGAGAGAACATTAGTGAAACAGGGTTTGTTGATGCTGACTAAAAACAACAACAACAACAAAAAAAAAATCATTGTAAAGCAGTGGGACAGATTATACATTCTGAAAAGTGCTCTACTGCTTTAGATCTCTTCCTGGGTTCCTATCAGTTGAAGTCACAAACAGAAAATTTCTTAGTGAGTTGAAAAATAGAGAACCCTCTTAGCTCACTGTCTTCCTACAGCTCACTTGTTGCCTAAGAGTATTTTACCTCTGAATCCACACATGGGAGCAGGAATTTTAAACATCGGTGAGTAACCTCCAGCTTCAACCTGGCCCTTTTGAAATACTTTCAACACTCGCTCATACAAGTCCTCCAAACAAAGCCTAATCGATTAAACTGGACAGTAGGATGGATGAAGTCTTGATCCTCTTAAAGATAGAGAATGCCAGGAGTGGCAAAATGTGTCCCGATAGTGTTAGAGTAAGAAGTGTATTCAAACGAAGTTGTCACATTGGTGAGGTGGAAAATACAAGCTGGCACATTGTTGTGAAATTCAACCTAATCTCTTAAACTCACTCCGCTACTGCAGTGAGCTGTAAGGAGGTAGCTTCAGTATTTCATGTACAGAGAAACCAGATTTCTGGTGATTTTTTTTTTTTTTTTGCAAAAAAAAAAAGAAAACAAGAAAAGAAAAAAAAATGTAGAAGACAAAGTACTTAAAAGAACACAGGACAGAAGAATCGTCCTTGAAGATAACATTAGCCCTCATGCTTGGGTCTCTTTCTGTCATAAAAATGTTGCATTTTTCTTGCAAATATTGGAGCCTCCTGTTTTACAAGCTGCTTGGGGAGTGAAGACAGCTGAAATAATGAAACTCACGCTCAGCTCAAAGAACCTAAAAGTATGTATTTCTGTGTGTTTGTTGAAAAGAAAAGCAGAAATACAAGAAAAAAATACTTTAGAAATGGAGTACATTAATTATGTTTCCACCTGTTCTATGACCATCTTTTCCTTTCCTGTTGCTTACAAACTGAAAACAAAAAGGCAGACAGACAAGTCGTGGAGTCTGTGCATTTCACACCTTCAGAGGACCAGAGCTTTCAGACAGAGAAGTCTCTAACTACCACCAAATGAAGTCAGGATCTCCTGGTTTGCATGTGGGCAAGCATAGATTTATAATCTATTGGACTTCACATCTTCCAGATTTCTGAGATAATGATGATGATGGCAGAAAGAGTTCAGTAAGATCCAATTTCCAGGACCCTGCATGGTACATTCTTGCTGTGTCCTAAACAAGATGAAAAGGCAAAGGTCATATTTAATATTTCCTTTATGAGGGCATTAATCTTATTCATGTGTTCTTTGTTCCTATGGCCTAACTATGTCTTAAAATCCAATTCCACAATTCCATCATCACATCAGGGGTGAAGATTTCACTATGAATTTGGTGGTGGAGCACAGGCATTTAGCCCATAGCAGATTACATATATGAAATGAGGTTAAAAGTTTAGAGTATTGGCTTCCAGTTAACACATCAACTCTCTTTTATTTCTCTTTCCTCTGAAAAGGGACTTAGCCCACCAAGGAAGTAAGAAACGCTCCGGTAGAAGCAGTATCAGATGGGGAATTATCAAATACAGTCCAGGAATGGAGTGGGGTGTGCTGCAAAGTATTGCATTTCAAGGAGAATGATGAGATCCAGGATAACCAGATCACTGAATCCTTTAACAGAGGGTGAGCATGGTACCCAGGCAGACAGTAGTAATTAGAATGGCTTGACTTAACAGATCTTCACAGGGTAGCGGTTTAACAGGTATTCCTAGAATAAAAGAAGTAAGAAGTCTTCCGTAGTCTATTTACACTATATAAATGCAAAATAAATTAAACAAAAACTTTAGATACATTTAATAAAACATGATTTGAATCAGCAAGGTGGGATATCATGACTCTTCAGCCATTGCTCACATCTAAATCAGTTTACAATTCAAGGGTTCCTTTAAAAAGCAAGAGGTGGAACACACTAGAAAACAGTGCTGCAATGATTCTTTAAGTATGGACAATTCAATTTCTTTTTTTCAAAATGACTCATAGTCATGTAGAAAGGAAAAAATACACCTTGCATAAAAGATCACGGCTCTTTGAGGTTCTTAATGTTGCTTGGCTCTGAGTTATCTCTTACCTAAAAACTTAGCATGTTCTTAGAGTCCATTTAAGTGAAAATCTGCAGAGATCAACTTCTCAATGGAACCTGTGGTGGAGTATGTAGATGCATGACCCAAATACACAGGAACAAGAAATAAGGGGTCTGAGAATAAGGTAGGGGATCTATGTTTGCAGTATATAATACCCAATGGACAAAATATTTGCTCTTATCACTGACTTTGGGATACTATGAGATCTTATCCCTCATAAGACAAAGTCACACAGCAATCCACTGAGATTGAGGAAAATGTTTCAATAAATAGGGGTAATTTCAAGCTACCCCAGTGACTATAGCAATAGGCACACATGTCAATTATTCTGTTGGTTGGAATTAATTTTTATGATTATTACTTAGAAACACAGTTGATACTATACAAACTTTATTGGCTTCTCAAATACATCCCCTAGTATTGTAAATCCTTAGGGTAAAATGTTGGAAGACTACAGCAATCCAATAAAATAATTTCACCAGCTCAGATACTTCACTAGTGAAGATTTTAGTAACTAGGTACACTGCAAGGATGTAAAAATCTTGCACGGATGAAGGATGTAGGGGATATCTAAGCACTAAGGAAACTTAAAATGCCAACTCCCGGCTTATAGAAATGAGGACCATTGTAATTAGCAGCGATTTCTATGTGTGTATATTAGTATGTCGAATACAAATATTTCCTCTTCCCTCTACCTTCCTACCTCACATGGGTTGTTCTTTAACATAGTTTGCCCACACATTATGGGACTTTAAAAGAAAATTATGACTGAAATTGGGAGAGGATGAATGCTTGCTATTGTACATTTGTTATCTTTGTTGCTTAGAAAGCTAAGCTTACAGAAGGATAGATACTGTGGACTCATACTAAATACATAATGAATGTATCCTTACATGCATGCTGCTTTAACTCAGAGTCTGTGAAATTAAACCGTGTTTCTCAGCTTCTTGCAGCTTAGTAAGCCTGTGACACGGGTTTAGAGAGGCCTTTGCACTCCCTGAATATTGAAAACTTTTACTCAGAGTGAGACTAGCTTCTAAGATGTCTACTGTGAGGTTCTGACATATTTTTATTACAAAAAAAAAAAGGTACCAGAATCCCCACTCCTGGGAAAAGGTGCCTTGAACATCAGGAAAGGAGAGGGGAGGGATCTCTTTTGCTTCCAGTGTGATTTTGGAGTTGCTCTGTGGTTCTGGAGCCTAGAGCTGTGGCAGTATTGGCTTAGGGCCTGGGCCACGGCCAAAACATGACTTCTAAGCTCTCAAGCTATGTGGTTGCCCTTCTACTCTCAGTCTCATCCTTTGGAGACACTTGGGTTTCAGAAACCCCAGTATACAGTCCTTTTTCAATGCTGTGTAAGCAACTAATTCCACATAAAGATTCCCATCCTTCCTTCCTTCCTTCCTTCCTTCCTTCCTTCCTTCCTTCCTTCCTAAAAGTTGCCACTAAATATTAAATCACCTTTCAACTTATCCTAACAATGCTGAATTGCTGTATGGACAGTCATTATTTTGAAGTTTTGTTGTTTTTTTTTTCTTTTTTTAATTATTCTTTTAGTATTTTAAAATTCTTTTCATTTATAAATACTGTATTTACATTATTTCAAGTCCATCCTCCCTTCCCTCTAACTTCCCCATGCCTCCCAACTCCCTTTCAAGTTCATGAACTCTTCATATGTGTGTGTGTGTGTGTGTGTGTGTACATATATGTGTGTGTATGTGTCTATGAACTGAAGTCAGGTCCTGCTGATTTCACTTAGTGTTGCTCATATGTACATGTGTCATTGCTCTTCCCTAGGGAAAACTGATTTCCATCCTTCAAGAGCCATTTATTGCCTGTGGGTTTTCATTTAGGGGTGGGTTCTTGCAAAACTGCCCCCATCCAAGTTGGCTTTGTTGACTGGTGTGTTTATTAAGTAAATATTGCTTATGCAGTCATATTGTTATACTTTTATAAGCATAGCTTCTCTGTCAGGTCTAGCCGGCATTATCCCACACCTGGTCCTCTGGCTTTCACAATCTTTTTGCTCTCTAGCTCATTCTCTGAGTCTCAAGTGCATGGTTTGTGCTGTAGACATTCCAACAGGGGACTGTGATTATTCTCTGCATTTTGACCAGCTATGGATTGCCACAATAATCTCCCCTTTACTGAAAACAATACATTTCTTTGGTGAAGGGTGAGAGCTGTATGTTCATTCTTTTTAATGTAAACTACTTTTATAGTTGATGTAGACGGTGGTAAGTGTAGGCTCCTGGCTGCCATTTTTTGTTAACATGGATAAGACCGTCATTGAGAGAAGAAGGGGAAGGAGGTAAGAGAAGATGGAAGGAGGAAAGGAAGATAGATGGGAGAGAGGGAAGGAAGGAGAGGAAGAGGTTGAAGAAGAACTCCCTCACCCAGAAGGATGAGGAGAAACTCAATTCTTATTCATGTAACAGACATCCAATACAAGTTCATTGCTTGACATTTTTCTCTAATAGTGGTTAAACTAGTGATTAAACTTGTGACCCAAAGAGTAGAACCATATAGTCCTTTTCCACAAAAGAAATTTCTGTGGCTCTAAAAGTGGAACAGACACACTGAGAATTAGTAAATCTTCAGAAATCTGTTCTTTTCTGTTTCCAGGCATTCTTGTGTAAGATTTTTTGTTTTCACCAGCAAAATCTTGGATATAAAGAAGCTGAAATTAAGTCTGAGTCTGAGACTTCCTTTTGGGTGCCCACCACCCCTCTGAGGAAGTTGTGTATATACCTGTGTAGGATGTATGGCAGTCTTGTGTCCTGATGTGTGAGTTGGATAAGTCTCTCATAGCTTCTATGATCCTGGGGGTTTTTCACAGACGAATCAGACTTCTTTGAGCCATGGTGATATTTGCAAAGAAGCTATCATTTGGATGCCAGGTTTTAATATTGCTTTTCCATATGGTAAAATTTTCACATGCTTAATGGGTTCCAAAGTCTTTTCATTTTTTTTCCTCATGAGTTTTTCTTAGGGCAAATCAAATGGAAAAAATGAAGAAAAATTCATTTAAATTACCAAAATGAGCAGATGAATACAATGCAGTACTAACCAGATTTTTCTGGTGCCCCTGAGAATATTTTTCCTTCATAGGAAAGAACATTTCAGAGGTTCAATTTTGTTGAAAACATAAATATTCAACTTATTTGATATCTTACATTTAAAAGACCTAGTCATCCCATGAGATATTAATGTTAACCTCCAAATGCTGTCTCTTTATATGTGGCAAAATTTTCAAAAGCACTTTGTTTGAAAGGTTTCTATTGAGAACCCCAGTTCAAAATATAAAACTGTATTCTGTGCTTCATTTTCCTTTCAAGTCTGTCTCTTTTCTTAAACAATATCCCATTGTATTAAATTATTACTTCAAATTCTAATACTTCTGTATTATAGAACTTCACACTCTAATGTGTTTCAAAACAATCCATAAAATAAACATTTCCACTGAGGAGCACAGCCTTAATTAAGTATTATGATTATGTGTTTTCATTTTAATTTACATGGTGTTTACTGTAATGGGCACCAATTCACTGAAAACTTTTGAAAAGTTGTGACACACAAAACTTCAAATACGTGTCCATTTCTTTTCAGCATGGAAATTTTTACAGTGTGGTTGTCTACAGCAATTTTCTGCTCACTTTCAAAAATCTCATGTGGTTGAAAGTTACTTCCAAAGGAGATAATAGCTATCTATCTAGGTTAACTGGGATTTTATACCGACAGTTTTTTTTTCAAGACCTGAGTTTGAGTAATGAGCATTTATTGATCACTGAGGAGACCCATGTCATATTAAAAGTTGTGTTTTCAACCCAACTGTAAAGAACCAAAATGTACCTGGAACACTTCCTGAATAACTCAGTAGCAAACCTCTATGGGTTCTATAACCTCAGGCGATGGTGGGATTATCATATAGTCAAATGAATTCATCGTTTAAGTGTTCTATAAATGGAAATTCCCAGTCTGGGCTTACTATACAGATTTCTTCTGCTATGTTAAAACAGAACAAAACTAACTAATTAACAAACAAAACAAACAGAAAACAATTGTCTAATGCTGAAGACACACGACGTTCACAGGAATTCTAATTCTGGGAAAGCCACTTTCCTTAGAGCAGTTTCCACATGGGTGGCATTTGACAATGATATGCTGACAGTTTGGCACATTTCTGACCTTCTCCTAGTCCTTTGGACAAATCATTTTGGCCCTTAGTGTTTGTGAATGGAAGCATGTTTGCTTGCCAATAGAACCAGTGAAGAACATCCAGAACAATTCCTGTCCAAAAGATCTATCAAAAAAAAAAAAAAAAACATGCTGAGAGCCATGTGACCAGGCCTCTGATGAAGGGCTCAAGTAGGAATCGCAGTGGACAAGGTCTGACTGACTATTTATCTAACTAATTATCAATCAATAAACTTGGAAAAGTGTCTTAACTATTCTTCCCTCTTATTCCCAGGATTTCCTATGCCTGCTTTGTGAGAAAATTATGAGAATACAAAGACAGAATCCATGTGAGTGGATCTGAGATGTGAGAGATTCTCTATATTCACCTACACAGAGCCCTAGGTTCTTGCACTGATGGCCATAAATGCCCTGAATGGCTCTAGAAAAGGGTTTTAAAGCTTCTATATTGTAGTGTCAGAAGATAAATCCCAGGCTAGCACCTTATAGCATTCTAATCTTCTTGGTTCATTCCAAAAACCCCAAAGCAGAGAGTTTTAGGAAGTGATGCTCGTGTGTACCTTCTTTGGAGTAGAAGAGTGAAGTGACAACTGCAGCTTGTCAGCTAACAACCCTCCCCAACGCCATTTATTAATGTTTGGCCTCCAACCTGAATTGATGACTCAAATTAAGGTTTCAGAGTAAAGAATAATCAAAAGGAAAAATGACAATATTAATTAAATCCTAATTTAAACCCAACAAGAAACTTCACTCTAGGAGCAATTTACAAAGGAAGGAAAGACTGTCTAGGATTGGCAAGATGGCTCAGCAGCTAAAAGCACTTTCAAAACAAGCCTAACAGCCTGAATTTGATCCCCCAAAACTATGTGGTGAAAGAAGAGTACTTCCCAAAGTTGTCCTCTGATCTTCACACACATGCCAGGATACGTGGGAATGCGTACACACACATGCACACACTTGCTACAATATGAAATAAGTAGATTAATTAGTAAATTTTAAGAAGATTGTGATGTCCAACATAAGAACATTCAATGAGCAAGAGAAATGAAAAAAAAACAAAAAAACTAAAGATGGGAAATTTTCAAAAACTTTGGAAAGAGGCACAAATCCACCTATGTCTCATGACAAGCTCGACCAGGCAAAAGCCTCAGGGTGATGACTGACAGCTATGCGATGGTGGCTCATCATGAGCAAACTGGTTCTGATTCCACTTCATCGTGACTTCACACTTTGGTCATGGCGTCACACGAATATTCTCCAAGCAAATATCATTTCCTGAAACAAAGTAACGGCAATGAGAAACCCTGTGTTCCATCGCTAGCACGAAATGAGGAAATTTAGATGTTCAATTTCCCTGCTCTTCATTCATGTACTAAGAAAACGTCACAGTCTGGA